>NC_133123.1:166211841-166520282 GCF_033568475.1 Henckelia pumila
AAGACAATCAAATCAAGAATACACAAATAAATTGTTAAGAACAAATAATATTAGGCAAAATAATAGTCAAAACATGAAACTCCAATCAAGATTTGTCAATCTCTATAAACAACTAATAAGTTTATAATGAAATAATCAAACACATAGACATATCCAAAAATCTCATCATAAATTAAGGCAGATAATAAAAATCACAGAGTAGAGTTGATTCTCCGTCCCAAGATGAATTTCCTCTGTATGGTGATTCGATTATCCCTTGTCGTTCGCTCCCACGTCTCAAATCCGTGTCACAATCCTACTAGAATGCGTAGTTGTGTGGTTCTCTTGTTTGGGTGTCGCTTCTTCTCCTCTCAAGTCTCTCAAATTTGTGCGTGTTGTTGTGCGGCGGCTCTTCCTCCCTAATTGTGCCTAAATATCTCCTTTTATATGCCCCTAAAATCGTCCAAAAAAAATCCCAAAGAAAACCCAAAGTTTCCTTCCAAAACAAATAACAAAATCTGACTCCGCGACGGCACGCCCGCGCCTACTCCTGCGCGCCCGCGCATGTCTCTCGGGTCTGAAATTCTGCATCGCGCGACAATTTTCAAAAAATCATATATCACAATCTAACCGTCGGATGGAGCTGAAATTTTGACAGTAGTTTCAAAACATCTCAAACTTTATTTTGAAAGGTGGAGATCGGATTTGGATGAATCAAATATTCCCATTGTTTTTCTTAAGTTGCTGCTCATAATTCGTCTTTCCATTTCTTTTTGCTACTTTTCTTCCAATCCTTGCAACTCACAAAAACAACAAATAATACGCATAAAATTCACTCGATACATCACAAAAGTCAAGCCAAATCATATATAAGTGTATAAATTGCACTTATCAGTTTAGTAAAATAAGATATTCATATTAACCCAAATGAAAAATTAATAGCAATCTCAATTAATGTTTTTGAACAACAAATAATTACTTCCCCAAGATATCTTAACCAATTCAGGTTCAATACGGTCACAAATCCAAAAATCCATCCAAAACACAAAAAACAATTCTGTTAAAAATTCAAGCATGATCATAACTGTAAGAGAGATCACAAATCAAAATTTTCAAACATAGAACTTACAGTCATGGAGGCAGGAGAATTCGAGTCCTTGACGAGATTGCATGCACGAATTATCACCCAGAGCCAATTGCTCTGATACCAACTATGACATCCCGTATTTTAAAACATTTAATAAAAGAGTTGCGGAAAAAGAGTGAGAAAATTTTTCTTTACTTAAAATAATACAGGGAGTGCATCACACTAACTCCAAAAGAGTTTAAAATATAAATATATAACAATAAAACTCGTGACTGAATGTTCATGAAGTCAAAGAAATACTGATGCAACCCTACAACAAATACCTTCTAAAATACGACACGTCAAAACCTACTACTAATATTTAAATGGGATAAGGTAATGTGGGTTACTAGAAACAAACTACTACATCAAATACATTTCAAATAATCGAGGAGCTTCCATAACAAATATCAAACTGAAATGAACATTTAAAAGACAAAACATTTGAATCCCTCTAAACTCAGCATTTAAAATACTGACAATGAAAATAGTAAAATCTTTACTTTTAAATATCGTGCATAAATATTGTAACAACATTATGCAAATAAAAATATGTAAATATTTTTCTTTAAAAAAAATCAGAGCTTCAGAACTGTCGTGCCATGCGGTGTCTTCGCCTCATGGACTCTTCAGTCATGCTACCAAAGCTTTTTAAATCAAAACTACTAAACCATCTGCACCATTCAAGTATAGTGAGTCTAAAGGACTCAGCAAGATTAAAATATGCATATCAATATCATTATTGCTTCAAAATACTTTAAACTTAAAATAGCTTGAACATACATAACATGACACCTTGAACTTGAGAAACTTTAACGTAAACATCATGGACCTTTAAACTTAAAATCTTGAACATGAACTTCAAAAATCTTAAAGGATGCAAGGAACTTAAACATGGACATCAACTTACTTAACTTTAAATCTTGAAAATAGACTTCATGCATATTCTCAAAACTTTACCATTTCATTCTTAAATAAACATTTGCACTTAACATCTAATAAATAAAATCATGCAACTTGGACAAACATTAAATCATGAACATAAACCATGAACATAACATAGAAACTTATCATTTTGGGGTGATGAATTATTTGAAATTGTGGCAACCGTCATAATGGGCACATTCGTAGTTCCTGTTGATCAACAAGCATTTTCTTTATTTTCGGAGGCCCCTCTGGAGCTCATCCCGGAGTACCTAACCCGTACATTGAACCATATGGCATTATGCCTCATAACATTCGTTCATTAATTTTCGGAGGCCGCTCCAGAGCTCATCCCAGAGTACCTAACCCATACATTGAGTTATATTTGGAAAGGTCCCTCCGGAGCCCAAATCGGAGTACCAGTCCCGTATTGCCACCACAAAGACACATAAAACATCAAAATATATTCGTGCATCAACATATCATATCTTCATGCTTCATCATAACATTATTCATTCATGCTTCATCATCTTTCATTTCATCATCGTATCAACATAACATATCATTCATTATGAAGCATCATTGAAACATCGTAATTTCCATCATAAACTTTCATGCATGAACATAAAACTTTACTCGACAACTTCATGCATGTCATAAATGATAAAAATAATACCTTCATATTGAACATAGGTTTCATGAATGAAACTTAGACATGTACATGCTTCACATAACGTAATTGGTCCATGTAAGTCGTTCTTTTCGTTCTTGAAGTAAAACTTGAAACTTTTTGCATAGGAACTCTTAAACATACTTAAAACACCTTAATACATCATAAACATGCATTTAGAACTTAAAAACATGCAAACAAAGTGTAAGGGGGCAGAAACATCCTCGCTCGAGTGGCACTAACTCTCGCTCGAGCGTGACCCATTCTGGAGTGACATTGTTCAGGTGGTGAAACTCTATTTGGCAGTCGGAATTTGGAAAAGTGGTAAACAAAAAAATTGTATACCTGGATCTTGGATTTCTACTGCCAAAAACATAACCTCAATTGGAGTTTTCAGTAAAAATATATGGTCATTCTCCCAAGATGTGTCACTGCCGGAAATTCAAAACACTTGACACACTTCGGGGCAATTTTGACCAATCTTCCAAAATGATTTTGACAAAACTCAAAACATGAAAGTTGTAGATAAATGAGGTATCTTTCAAATAAAATTGGCCTCATATAATTTGTATTTGTAAACTAGTCTTAATCATCAAAACTGTAACAAGTGCCGCTAATACGGGACAATTCAGCACATGCAACCTTTCAAAGTTTTAACTCAAACTAACTCAATACTTCAAAATATGGTATTTTCTACTACTCTAGCTATATAATTTAAATAAAATATCCCTTGAAACTTCAAGAACACATAAAAAAAAAACTTAAAAGAAACATGTATTTCTTGAATCAAATTCAAGAACATGACAAGAACGACGTATACTTCATGATTTCATACTATCACATAACATGCTCTTCAAACCCATAAAATCTAAACTTCATGCTCTTGAAATTCTTGAAAATCATGCATACATAACTTAACATACATCTTTTCATATCAAAATAATTATATCTTGAATGGTGGTTTCAAAACCTTTAAAATTTGTACTTGCCTAAACTTACATGTACACATCAACAAATTCATGTATCAAAATATTCATGATCTTGAAAATGTTTTAAACATGTAAACTTGTAATATACATGCTTTTTAAAACTCTTAAAGATATAAAAATATAACATCATGAACATCTTTCTACTTATCTTTATCAAAATACATAATATCTTGAATGAGTTTCAAAAGCTTTAAATCCTGCTTGCCTTTTATATTTGAAGAATAAGATTGGCTTGGACCTTGGTAGAGATCTACCCATACCCAAACGGAATGGAGACATGCTCAAAGTGCGTCTAAAACAATTTGAAATACAAAAATTGGTTCAACTATTCCGAAGCTTCGAAATACAAACATAGATGGTAGAAAAATCTCCAAGATCGAAGCTTGATCTTTAGAGAAATGAAGAAGAATATAACACACTTACAGGCTTCGATCTTGGCCTAAACGAGCACCAAAAGTAGCAATTTATAGCTCAAATAGAAGGTATGGATGTAAGGAAGATAACCCTTTAAACGGATTGAATTTTGGACACCGGATGAAGAATATATGAACAATATACGAAAGCTGCTCATAAAGTGACGTGTTGGAGGATAGAAAATGAGAAAGGAGGAAGAAGATGGGGGATGAACAGTGTGATTGGGTTGGGGGGGGGGGGGGCAATGACAAAATATTAGTTGATGTGGGGTAGGGAATAAAAGTGAGAGTTAATGGTTAGAAAGACTACGTGAAACATAGTCTGTCTAACACGCCTCAAACCAGACTAAAAAAATTTCTCCTCCCGATGATTAAAATAAAATCATACCAATATTATACTCAAAATACTCGTAGAGTTATTTTCTACGATATCGTTCGTAGGCTAGACTTTGTATTGTCAATCCAAAATCAATTCTAATAAAATCATTTAATACAACAAATAGACACATATTTTAATACATGAAACATCAACTTTTAAATCATTTACACAACTAATAAAATTATTTAATTGAGAATAAACTTTAAATCTTAAATAATAAAATACAATAACATAAAATTAATTTAAATTTTTTTTAATAAATCATGAATAGATTTATGGATTTCCTGGGTATTACAACATCTCTCAGAAGTGAGCATAAGGTATGCAAACTTCAGAGATCTATTTATGGTCTCAAACAGGCATCTAGGAGCTGGAACCTCAGATTTGACGGTACAATCAAAGAGTTCGGTTTTACTAAAAATCCTGAGAAAACCTGTGTGTATAAAAAGGTGAGTGGGAGTACTGTGACATTCCTGGTACATTATGTTGATGACATTCTACTCAATGGGAATGATGTAGGAATGTTGCAATAAAC
The DNA here is from genome assembly GCF_033568475.1 of Henckelia pumila. Lineage (NCBI taxonomy): Eukaryota > Viridiplantae > Streptophyta > Magnoliopsida > Lamiales > Gesneriaceae > Henckelia > Henckelia pumila. The sequence continues at coordinate 166,216,857 of NC_133123.1, forward strand.
TAAAGTATGGTTAACGAGTAAGTTCTCAATGCAAGACTTGGGTGAAGCATCTTTTGTATTGGAAATACAAATCTATCGGAATAGATCGAAAAGATTTCTTGGTCTCACTATCCAAGTCCACGTCCCCCAAGACTGATGCAGAGATAGAGGCGATGACACGCATTCCATATGCATCTGCTATTGGTAGTATCATGTATGAGATGATATCTGCACTTCCTGACATGGCAATTGCACTAAGTTTTGCAAGCATATATCAATTGAACATTGGTCTTCCACACTGGAAAGCTATGAAAGACATCCTCAAGAATTTGAGGAGGACTAAGAATGTGTTCTTGGTCTATGGGGTGGAGAACTAAAATTGGAAGGCTATACCGACTCTAGCTTCCAAAGCGATATCGATGATTAGAAGTCAACCTCTGGTTTTGTATTCATTCTCAATGGTGTTGCTGTCTGTTGGAAGAGTTCCAAGCAAGACAACAATGCGAATTCCACCACTGAGACCGAATACATGGCTGAATTAGATGCAGCAAAAGGAGGGTGTTTGGATGAGGAATTTTGTCCAAGAGTTGGACGTTGTTCCTAATGGAGTTGATCCAGGTCTCATCAAAAATCCAAACTTATACTAAGAAAATACCACATCATCCGGGAGATTGTGGAAAGAGGAGAGGTCTCGTTAGACAGAGTCGCCTCCGTAGATAATGTTGTTGATCCACTAACTAAGACTTTACCCGGACCATTGTTCGAAAAGCATCGCAAATCAATGGGTTTGAAGCATATGGGTAGTTTGCTCTAGTGCAAGTGGGAGATTGTTAGAGTAGGTGCCCGTCAAGCCAAGTGTTGGACGATGGTCCTTGAGATAACTCTTGTAGGACAATCTTTATTTTAATAATATTTGAATTATTTAATTTGGCACTTCTTTATCTGAATACCCATGCTAACTGTATAGATAAAGCCCTTGAATATACAAATAGTAGAAAGAATATGAGATGGTCATGGGATGACTATCGTGAAACTCATATTTGGAATACTGTGTATTCTAAACTGTTCCTAGTATTTGCGATGTGAGTAACATGTTTCATTGGTAGGGAACATGGTGATGTTCAAGCATGCAAATAGGTTCTCCTTGTAGAGTGCATTGAACAAACCTCCCTAAAAGAGTTTCCAAGTGGTTCTCACTTATCGATTGGACTAGTCCTACTTTATGTTTGTAAACCATTAGTCCTTATGACCCGGGACAACATGGAGACTCTATATGCTAGAGATTCACTTTGACTTGTTTACTGACTCAACTGGGGTCATCAGGTGGGAATTTTGGGTGTTGTGTCAAAACATATAGGAGTCGATGCATTGTAGTCGGGGATTCACCGCTTACCTACGGGTATGGATATCCTATGCGTTCTCATGCATATGTAGCTTGAAATCTCTGATCAGAGTAAGTGGTAATTAAGAAAGGGTTTCTTGAATTAAACCTTCGATGCAACTACTACATGACAGATAGTTATCGATTCAATGTAAACTCTTGATAAACAAATGGTTGTCGAATCGTTCGGGATATATTAGTTGAAGGGACCGTACTATACGTTAACCATAATTGACTGGTTCTTGCAAGCACTATCATTTGATACCTAGGGAGTCATGTAAGAGATGTTTCTAAACGTTTAACATGATTGGTTGAGTACTATCAGATTTTGAGTTTTTTGATATTCTTATTATCATGGGGTTGATTAATAAGAATGGAGTTATATAGGGTATGCTCACATAAGGGACTTGTTGATCTCAAATCACATGGAGATGTGAACCCACTGCTGGTTGTATCAATGAACCATTGAAGGTCACACCAGTACTAGCATTCTAGATCCCGTTGAGATTAAAATTAGTTCAATGTGTTGAACAACTTATAAAGAAGTTTATAAGTGAAATAAATTAGAAGTTTGACTTCTAATGGAGAATAAAGGGGAAAGTGATTTTTAATTTGTGAATGTGTTCCCAGATTAAAAGTTGACTTGAATAAATAATTAGTCTTTGAAAATGGTGATTTTCAAAACTATTATTATGAAATTAATTAAATTAATTCAAGTGTTGAATTAATTAAATACTAGTGGATTTTTGTATAGTCCAAATAATTAAATTAATTCAAGTGTTGGATTAATTAAACACTATGGGGTCTTGTAGAGCCCAAAATAAAAGTAGTGTTGAATAATTATACTAGTGAGCTTGAATGAGTTCAAGTTGGATTTAATTAATTATTTAAGCTTAAATGGGTTTCAGTTTAATATTTAATTAAATATTAAGTTCAAGGGTCATGTATGTATATATTTGATATATATATAAGATATGTGTGTGAGAGAATATGAAGGGTTGGAAGAATGGATGCAATTATCCATGCAAGCTTTTAACTTTTTCATGCATGGTTTAATTGTATCATTTAATCCTTGACCATGATAATTTTATTATCAATATTCCTCACACATAAAAAAATTACACTAAGTGGCCGTCCCCTTCATCATTAAAAGTCTCCAATTTGTCTTTTGATTTTTTGGAGAAAAGGCAAGAAATATCTCAATGAAAAATGCTCTAAATATTCTAGTGCATATTTAGAGTGGATCTAGATTGTCTAGTCGTTGACTTAATTCGAAGAGGAGCTATTTTCGAACAAGGTGAATTCTTGAAGAGTTGAATCCATTTTTGAGCAAGGTGTGCTCTTGAAAGCTTGTGGATAGTGTCTACTATTTCAAGAGATAAGTTGTTCACAACTTGGTTGGATCCATAAATCAATCTTTAAGACTGATAGGTAAAATCTTCTAAAACACCCTATGGATGTTTGATGATTTTGAATGCTACACAAGTGCTCGGTTATAAATAAATTAATTTGAAATTCTGCTGCGTTTTCGGGCATGAGTTAACCAATCCCCAACATCCATGACAGTGCTCACTGAGGTGTCGACCTCAACAAATGCTGCAAGTCACACCTGAAGTTCCCGAGCTCCGTCCTGAGCCAATCTGTTTTGAATCGCTGGAAATAGAAGAACTACTCCCAGACTTCTTGAATTGTTTTCCCCTCGGTTGTAGATGATCCCTAAAGTTACTCCCTCCATACCTCGTTGATTGTTGAAATGGAATCTGTTGAAGAAATTTGGATTTAAACATACTCCATGAAACGATCGTACCTTGATTCTCTAATGCTTTTTTCTTCAAAATCCACCAACTCTTAGCAATGCCTTGAAGTTGGTACATCACTAACCGAATTCGGTGGTCATCAGTGTATCCCAGAGAATCAAACAACTAATCGATTTCTTCTAACCAACCTTCACATCCAATGCCATTTTTAGTACTCCTCAGAGTCGGTGGGTTTAACGACTGAAACCTCATCAGTAACTCTTCCATATGTGTTGGAGTAATATCCATTAGTTCAGTCGCAGTACAATTCTATTCAATCGGGTTTGCTGCTGGTTGTTTCCTGTTCAATATTCATCGACGAAATATATCTCATATTCACGAAAATTAGGACACAATTATCTAAAATTCAATAATTTAGTGTCCATAATCTCGATTCAAAAATTTACTCAATCTCATGAGTATTCGAATCCGGATTTCTAATATAAATCATGCTTTACTATTTAAATCAAATAATCATCTTTGTAATTTAAATCACAAAATCATGTAATTCAAATAATTTCCAAATAATAAAGCATGCTCGCATGCAATTCAAATAATCAATAAAGAATTCAATCACATGCGAGAAGAATTAAATCAAGCGGACTCGATCTACCCCTGCTCGCTTCTAAATTCAGTCCAAGAACTTATCGCTCTGATATCACTTAATGTGAGGACCTTGATTCTAATCATCTAATCAAAATAAATCTTTCAGTAATCGATAGAGAGTCCAGACCAAAAAGGTAAAAAAAAAATAATTAAGCATGCACGGACCCCGTGCACACCTCCGTTCTTGGGTCCGTGCATTAAGCTGTAGCTAAAGGTTCGATACTACAAAAATACACGGACCTCGTGCACATCTCCGTGCATGGGTCCATGCAAAAAAATGCACAAAATCCCAACTCTCTATTTTCTGCACGGACCCCGTGCACCCTCTGTGCTCGGGTTTGTGCCCATCATTTCAAAAACTTCAAGTTACTGCCTCGACCAATGTTCACACGGACCCATACATGGATGAATGTCCGGGGTCCGTGCATGAACAAAAATATAACATGTCAAAATACGAAGGTACACAGACTCTAACACGGAGGTGGCACGGGGTTCATACCCTGCATAAAATTAGAAAAATAAGAACAGGAAGCAGAACATTCAAAACCAAACAACCATTTCAAACTCAATCTACAACATGCATTAAAACATAAATTTATCATAATACAATCCATGAAGTTCTAAGGTCGATCAAATACTAAAAAAGTAGAACATACATCAACTCAAGGTTCTATAATTTCAAATACAATACATGATACAAACGAGTTCGAAAATACAAATAACGACTTTTACAACCAAGTCCTCACTTCTATCCATCACAATCCCAGTCTAGTCATGTTGTCTCTGACTCGATCATGTCCCTCCTGTTTCCAAGCACACATACAAAAACAAGACAACAGCCGGATAACTCCGGTGAGAATAATATTCTCAGTAAAAGAGACAACATGCAATATCAAGTAATATATAAAAATCATGATATAATGACAACATATTCCAATTATTAAATAAAATGAAATGCATGACTTTAAATTTTGGGATTATCGACTCGGATAATCAAAATATAGCTCGGTTTTTCTTTTGGGATCCCGAGGGCAAGATATCACAACAACTCACCGACTCTCCCGATCGAGGTGGATGATGCATATCTCAATCTTTTAGACTCTGGAGCAACTATAAGGAGCCTCGGGCTATTGGAATAACTCGACGACCAATGCCACTCAAATATAGTCCCCAAAACGTCTAATTCAAAATGAAAACAAATCATTTGGCTCAAGATGATTGAAAGTGCAAATCAAATGCATTCAAACATAATCCTAGTAATTCAAGTAAACATGCAAGTATGTGATTTCAGGGAAAACTCAAAATCAACTTGGATTCGAGTATTCGTCCCAATTCAATTCGATTTCGACTTATACCTTTTATTAGATTCGATGTTGCTACCAATCTGGACAAGCTACAAGAACGAGAGTTCTAATCAAAATTCCATTCAATCGTATTTCAACGAAAAAGGTAAAATCATTACCGAGTCTCGATCTATTCTTCGACGATTCGAATTCTACGAACTCAGTACTCCACAGCCTTCAGTCAAATATGTACGGAGATATAAATAATTCAATATCAATAAATCCAACCCAAATCAAATCCTTAAAACTTAACTCAAACTCCCAAATTTCTGAAAATCTCAAATCGGCGGCATAACGGCTTTAAAATGGCCAACCAAAAATCAACTTAACAAATCAATCCCATTCAACTTCTAAAAACTTCAATCCAACAAAACAATTCAAATATCAACAAATTTTAAAAACCCCTATTACGAATTTGCTTCCAAAAATCATAACAAATCCAAACGACGTTCTTTTTCCGATCCGACTTCGAATATACGATCTATGCTAGCTCAAGAACGATATATCCGAAATTCATTCGATTCCAATAAAATCCAAAAATCGAAGTATTGATGATCGAAATTCATTCGATGACTCACACGCCTCAACACCCCTTTAAATGCTTAAGACCAAGTCAAAATAAAGATATTGCACTTTGGTCCCCGAATTCTTCAAAAATTGCAATTCAGTCTCTGATCAATATCAATTCAACCCTCGAATCTTATAAACTCTGATTGTCGATATTAATCTCCTATAATCTCGATTAGGCTAATTTTGGGGCGTTACAATAAATGAGTTATTGTCACGGGTGTGCTCGCTGTCTGGACACTCATACGCCCTCGCCTCTAGTCGCGACCACATTCTCTTCATTAATCTCAGGCTCACCTGCATCATTTAAATCTAATGAGCCTAGAGGCCACTTTTTATACTTAAGTAACAACATGAAACCACATGGTAGCGCTAAGTCGCGTCACGCCCAAATTACCCAACTCAATCAGATAACCAAGAATATGTAGTAGTGTGAGAAGGGATCGTTCCCACGAGAAAAGGAAAATTTAATGTGTTCTAAATAAAATAAAGGGGTTTTTTGAGTTTTTGACTAAACTACTAAAAATTTAAGCAATTAAAAATAAATACGATCTGTAATATCCAGAAAATTCATAAATCCATTCATGATTATTAAAGAAATTTTAAATGAATTTTAAGTTATTTCATTTGATTATTTATGATTTAAACATTATTGTTATTTAAATGATCTTATGTGTTGTGTAAATGATTTAAAAGTTGTAGTTTCATGTATTAAAATATATGTTTATTTGTTGTGTTAAATGATTTTATTAGAATTGATTCTGGACTGAGAATACGAGACTAGCCTATGATCGTTATTGTAGAAAATAATTCTACGAGTATTTTAAGTATAATATTGTTATGTTTTTGTTAAACGAGTCAAAATATATTATTATTTTTATCAGACGAGTCGAGACATGTTTTTGTGACTGCGTTTTAAGCAATCAACACATGATATGTATTATTATTGATAGCAACGTTTATCCACACCATCCCTACTAATTAATTTAATTGTTCCCTTGACTTAGCCACCCCATCTCCTTCACGTTTCCTTCCCCCATTTCTGCTATCATTAATCTTCTTCTTCATTCTTACTCCACGGTCTTCTAGCTTTGTAAAAAAAATTCAAACTCCGATCTCGCTCGTTTCATGGTTAACTCGTTACCAAGAATCCGGATCATCTCCTCCTCTAAATTAAGGCAAGTTTTTAAAGAAATTTTAAACCACCATTCAAGATATATGTATTTTGATATGAAAATTCTGATTTATGTATTGTTTATGCATGATTTTTAAGAGTTCAAGATCATGGTCTATGTTTGATTGAAATCGTGAAAATTAAGTCGTTCTTGATGATTCTTTGAGTATGATCGAGATTTTAATGATGGTTTTAAATTCTTTATGTGTTCTCGAGATTTTAAGAAATGTTTAATGAAAAACTTATATAATAAGTAGTAGAAAATCTCATATTTTGAAGTTTTAAGTTAAAGCTTTGAAATGTGTTATGTGTTTGGTTGTTCCGAATTTGCAGCACTTGTTGCAATTTTGAAGATAAAGACTAGTGTACTGATCCAAATGATATGAGGCTTACTTTGTTTGAAATCTAGTTTAAATGTCTACAACTTTCATTTTTTGAGTTTTGTCCAAATCGTTTTGGAAGTTTGTCCAAAGTCGCCCCAAAGTGTATCAATTGGTTTGGTTTTTCTGCACTGACACATCTTGGGAGAATGAGCATAAAATTTTACTCAAAACTCCACTTAAGGTCTAATTTACATCATTGGAAAGCCAAGATCCAGGTCTACAACTTTTATGTTTACCACGTTTCCCAATTCTGGGTGCAAGAACTTGAAATATCAGTGTGAATGCATAGCAACTGCAGTGCAGCAAAACCGTCAATGCGCAAGTATAGTGCCCCAGCGCTTCTATGTCAGCGCGGGAGCACTGTAGCTTCGAATTAATTTTCTCAAGTTTTGATTTTTGGGTCCTAATTTCATGGATATGATCTTTTAAGGCTTCTAAAATATATTTAAGAGTTTTTATGCAAAAAGTTTCAAGTTTTAAGTCAAGAACGAAAAGAACGTCTTATGTGGATCGATTACATTATGTGATGCATGTACATGTCTAAGTTTCATTCATGAAACCTATGTTCAATATTAAAGTATGATTTTTATCATCTATGACAAGCATGAAGTTATTGAGTAAAGTTTTATGTTCATGAAACGAAAGTTATGACGGAAGTTACAATGATATGATGATGCTTCATAATGAAATGAATGTTATGATGAAATGATAAAATGATGAGACATGAATGAATGATGTTAAGATGAAGCATGATATGACATGTTAATGTATGAAAATGCTTTTGATGTCTTATGTGTCTTTGTGGTGGCAAACACGGGATTGGTGCTCCGGTTTGGGCTCCGGAGAGGGCCTTTCCAAACATGGCTCAAGAGACAGATAAGTACACGGGACTGGTGCTCCGGGATGAGCTCCGGAGAGGGCCTTTCCAAAGAACGAATGTTATGAGGCTTAGTGCTATATGCTTGTTGATCAACAGGAACTATGAATGTGCCCATTATGACGGTTGCCACAATTTCACATCATTCATCACCCCAAAATGATAAGTTTTTATGTTATGTTCATGGTTTAATGTTTGTCCAAGTTGCATGATTTTATTTATTAGATGTTTAGTGCAAATGTTTATTTAAGAATAAAATGGTAAAGTTTTGAGAATATGAATGAAGTCTATTTTCAAGATTTAAAGTTAAGTAAGTTGATGTCCATGTTTAAATTCCTTGCATCTTTTAAGTGTTTTGAAGTTTATGTTCAAGATTTTAAGTTTAAAGTTCCATGATGTTTACGTTAAAGTTCCTCAAGTTCAAGGTATCATGTTATGTATGTTCAAGTTATTTTAATTTTAAAGTATTTTGAAACAATAATGATATTGATATGAATATTTTAATCTTGCTGAGTCCTTTAGACTCATTATACTTGAATGGTACAGATGGTTTAGCAGTTTTGATTTAAAAAGCTTTGGTAGCACGGTTGAAGAGTCCAAGAGGCGAAGACATTGCATGACACAATAGTTCAAAAGCTCTGATGTATTTAAAGCAGAAATATTTACTTATATTTATTTATGTTATGTTGTTACAATATTTTATGTACGATGTTTAAAAGTAATGATTTAATTATTTTCATTGTCAGTCTTTTGAAGACGAGTTTTGAGGATTTCAAATGTTTTGTCTTTCAAATTTTTATTTCAGTTATTGTTGTTATGTGAGTTCTCTGATTATTTTCAAATGTATTTTATATACATAGTTAATTAATTGAACTCACTTTCCCCTATCCTTTTTAAATGTTATTAGTAAGTTTTGACGTGCCGTATCTTGATGGAATTAAATGTAGGGTTGCATCCGTGTTCCATATTATGATTTATTGATGTACTAGGGCGATGCACTCCCTGCATAGTTTAAAAATTTTGAAAAATTTTCTCACTCTTTTTTCCGCGACTCTTTTATTAAATGTTTTTAAATACGGGACGTGACACGATCACTATCATGCAAGATTGAGAATTAAACTGAAGTAATCAATAAGAGACAAGTCTTGGTATCGGTCGACTACACCCTTGATATTTATTCATTCAATCATCGATTCCTTAAAAATAATTAATCCTATCAAATATTCATCATTGAAAATCAAATTCCTGTTTCACCTTAATCTTAGTTAATTAGACACCAGCGTTCTAGATTAACCCTTACCAATAAATCAACCCAAATACCAGCGATCTACATTTAAATCTAAGGTAGCATTCATATGAGTGAAACTGCTGAATCTAGACAACACATGCACCAGCGGATGTATTTAGCCTAGTTAAGAGTTGTTCCTACGATTAAACAAATTCAACAGCAGAAAATATCGAACGTAGTTGCTTCGCAAATTAGTTCATTCAAACAATTACTGATTTGAATTCTAATTTAGCTGTAGTTTGCATAGCAAAATCCTAAGATGGCCAATCCAAAAATTTCGCATACAAACATGAAATAAAAAAGATCAACTATTGATACTCAACAAGGATTAAAGCATGAAAATCGAATCTCATAAATAAACAAAATCAAGGGCTTGTCTTCCTCAACCAAGTATTAAAGTTTAGCTACAACGATTCATGAAAAACTCAAGAAAAATTCAAAGAAAGGAAGAAAACTTGAGAGAAAATTGTAATACAAAACCTAGCCGCCAAAGAAAGATGTAAAAAGTCTGATAATAATCTCCCAAAAATGGAATAAAAGCCTAATAAAAACTAGATTCCAAAATAAAAGAGTTTCAAAAAATAAGATCTCTTTCCCGAACAGCGATGCTCGCTCGATCGAGCAAAAATATGGCATACTACTATTTTCAAAATACATCAGCCGCTCGATCGGCTAGGTCTTGCAGATCGATCGGCCGAAAATTCCTTAGCCTTTTGGATTCACATTTACATGCTCCGCTCGATCGGTAGAAAGCTGCAGATCGATCGGGCACTTTTCTTCAGAATAATTCCAGCATTTCCTTAGCTTCAAAGTTCCATCCATGTATCCGCTAAAACGCACAACCTAACCAACAAAACCAAGAAACAAATTATGTAGACACAACTATGAAAGAGTGGGTGCCCGGATAGCCAATTTGTGGCGAAGGGCTTTTATGACTCTTTGTGTAAACAATCTTTGTTTAATATAATTTACATTTTATTAATGGCAATGACTTTATCTTTCTTCATATTGTTATATTGTGATATACTATTGTTGTTTTGATAAAGACCTTGAATATAATATAGTGTATGTAAGATGTGGTAGTACATGGGGATGACTATCATGAAACACATCTTATAGTCACTGTATATTCTAAACAGTTCCTAGTCGATTGAGCCGTCCGAAAATAAGGATAAGGATCGCTCGAGTTTGAGACTAGCATTTGCGATGCAGAGTACCACGTTTCATTGGTAGGGAACATAGAGATGTTCGAAGCATGCAAATGGATATTCATATGATGAATGATCGAACTACCCTATTCGGACTTTCCAAGTGGTTATCACTTATCGAGTGGATAAAGTCCGCGTTTTTGGTTGTACACCATTAGTCCTTATTACTTGAAACATCATTGAGACTCTATATGCTAGTACTGTGCTTTGACTTGTTTACCGACTCTATGGGGTCATCAGGTGTCGGGATTGGGGACAGTTACGACGCATATAGGAGTCGATGCTTTGTTGTCAAGGATTCACCACATACTTGCGAGTGTGGATATCCTATGCGATCTGAGGAGATATTAGTGTGACGAATCTCTGGCCAGAGTACATGATGTGTTTTAGGTTAATGGTTATCCTAGTAACACATGCGATGTCACTAATAGATCTCCAAGATGTTGTGCATAGTTATCGAATCTCGAACGACTCTCGATGCACCAATGGTTGTTGATTCGATCGGGATATTTGGTAGAAGGGACCGTACTGTACGCTAAACAAAATCTACTGGTTCTTGCAGGCACTATCAGTAATACTTAGGGAATCATGGGGCGATGTTGCTAGACGCTCTTACCATGATTCGTTGGGTAAGTCGGAAATTGTTGTTCCAAGTTACAAGGAGTTGTGAGCCCACGACTAGCTGTATTGCTGAACCATTGAGGGTTACACAAGTAATGGATTACTAAAAACCCGTAGAGATAGTTAAATTTAAAGAGTTAAATTTAATGAAAGAGAAATTGGATTTCTCAACTAAAGGGAGTGGAATTTCCTAAAATGACATAGTGATGGGCATTTTTGGAAATCACTGAATTCGGATTCAGAAAAATTATCTTGACTCTAAAAGATGCAGAAATGGTTTCTGTGCACATTGGTGAAATCAGTTTATCAATCGGAGTCACGATGAATTTTATATTAATTTCTATAACAACGGGCTTGGCTTGTTGGGCTTGAGTTATGGATTATGGGCTTTAAGGAGTTAGAGTCCTGATACAATTATAACTAGAAATTATCTATAAATAGAGGTGTTGGGTTCGAAAATCAAACACTTTGTGTCTTATAATTTTCGAAATTACACTTTAAATATTCTAAGGGTTTTTCGAAATCCTTGTCCCTCCCGGAGAAAATTCAGACTTGTGATTTTTGTGAAAAATTACAATTCTGAATTAACAGATCATATCTGTTTATTCTCTACGCAAAACTTCTGATTGATTTCTAGTGCAGTCAATCAGAGGGTTTCTGTTTTCTGTTCGTGGACCTTATTCCGGTGATTGATCGTGACGCCATCGGTTCCCGGGATATACAAGAAGAGCAGATTAAATTCTGTTGGTGTCCATAATCTCGCTTCGAGATAGGAGGTAAAATATTTAATTAATTATTATTTATTTTACTTGTGTGATTTAATCGTTAAACGTTTTGATACCCATGATATGAAATTGTTTCATATCAAAGAAAAATAAATTTTTTAAACTTTCGCTGCACCGGGTATCGATTCAATTGATCTGAACACGGTTTTCCAACAGTGGTATCAGAGCCAGGTTGCTCAGATCAAACGATTAAATTAATCGATTGTACAAAAATTTTTGGCCTCGGGTTTTTGAAACAAAACATATTTTTAAAAAAATCAAAAATTTTATTTTTCTAACGGGCAAGAAAAAAGGGCAGCGATCCAAGGGATTGGACTTAGACTCGTGATTGGCAACCACGGGTCGAATAGATAATGGGATCGATCATCCTTAAATAATATATGATATTATTGATGTATGCATGTTTAGAACAAATTGTATGAATCCCGCAAGCATACATAAAAATGAATGATGAGACAAATTTTCAAAATTAAAAATCCCTCATTTTAAATATGATTTAAAATTTATATCAAGATTAATAAAAGGGAATTTAAATATTGTTTAAATTTTCGTACCTTCCATCAACGATTAATGTATGAGATGCTACCCGCGGATATGGTCCGGCTCATATTATTGGGGGGGCCCGTTTGTCGGAAAGCTGTACATTGGATCGACAAATGTTGTAAGTTGGGTGGAACTACCATGGGATCGGCTCATATTATTGGGGGATCCACATGGCGACCGTCCATCACAACTTAATATTGATGGGTCATCTTGACATGTCACAATAAACGGCGTCATATTATTGGGCCCTTATTGGACATGAGGTAAATACATGGGGGTTACTTTGGAAGTAATTGGGCTCTAACTTTTGAAAATTATGGTTGGCTGATATTATTCGGGACTATGATTTGTCAATTGGACTCCATGTTCTCACCAAGGAAAAAGTTTCCCGTTTTCACTAGAGGGTGGTGAAATCGTTAAAATAGTGGGAGTGTAATTCATAAAATTAAAATTCGCCATATTTTATGTCTTAGTAAATTAATTAAACAATAACTGATTATTGTCTGTTTCCTTTTCAGTATATCGTTACAATGAATTCGCGTAATCCACTATTTGAAATTCTCGAACAAAACAAACTCACTGGCGCAAACTATACGGAATGGTTCCGTAAGTTAAAGATTATTCTTACTTCGGAAAAGGCTTTCTACGTGTTAGAGAAGCCGCCCCCGAAGGAAGCCCCGGCTAATACAAGTCCGGAAGAGTTGGCCAAACTTGATTTATGGTGGGACCATGATATCAAGGACAAATGCTACATGCAGGCTTCGATGTCTGATGAACTCCAGAGGCGATTTGAGGATGCCGTGAATGCTGCTGACATTCACAAAGCACTCAAGGAGCTATTTGGAGCTCAGTCAAGGTCGGAGAGGTATGCCACTGTCAGAGAGCTCATGACAAGCCGCATGCGAGAGGGAACTTCTGTCCGTGAGCATGGGGTGCGCATGATTGGGCTCATTGAAAAGTTGGTAACACTCGACTTGACTTTGGAGCATGAACTCAGCTCGGACTTGTTAATCCTTTCACTTCCTTCATCGTATGATGGTTTTGTGGTGAACTTCAACATGAACAAGATAGAGGCCACCCTTGAAGAGATGGTCAATATGCTTGTCACATATGAAGCCACACTAAAGAAGGATAAACCGGTACTCTTGGTTGGGTCCTCTTCTAACTCGAAGAAGGGGCCAAGTGGAAAGGGTAAGAAGCGTTCTGCCCCGCCCAAGAAGAGTGTACCGAATAAGAAGGGGAAGGCCAAGGTTTCATATGAGAAGAAGGATGAAAACGTTTGCCATTACTTCAAGAAGCCCGGTCATTGGAAACGTAACTGCAAGGAATACCTCGATCAGTTGCGAACTGAAAAGGGTATGTTTTACATTGAAATAAATGTTTCTCTTAATACTTCTTCTTGTGTATTGGATACCGGATGTGGATCTCACATTTGCAATGATTTGCAGGTGATGACAAGAAGTCGTAAGCTAAAGATGGGTGAGACCCAACTGAGACTCGGGAATGGTTCAAGAGTCGAAGCCAAAGTGATAGGAGACATTTATTTAATTTTGCAAAACAATTTTAAGTTATTTTTGAGAGATGTTTTGTATGTTCCGGATTTGGTCAAAAACATTATTTCTATTTCTATGCTTGATAGAGATGGTTATTCTTGCAATTTTGTGAATGGGATTTGCAATATTTACAAGAATGAATGTTTGATTGGAAATGGACAACTTGAAAACAATCTATATAACTTAAAATTAAAAGACGTTTCAATGAATTATGTCGATAAACCGGTAACAACAAATAAAAGGAAAAACGATAGTCAAAACCCGGCAAATCTTTGGCATGCTAGGCTAGGTCATATTTCCTCAAGGAGGATGAACAAGATAGTGGGAGAGGGCATGTTTGATATGTCTGATATTAACTCTCTACCTACTTGTGAATCCTGCCTGAAAGGAAAAATGACTAAATCTCCATTCAAGGGGAAACCTGAGCGTAGTCAAAATCTGTTGGATTTGATCCATACAGATGTTTGTGGTCCATTTAGAATTGGTACTCAATTTGGCCACACCTACTTCATTACCTTTACTGATGATTATTCAAGGTATGGGTATTTATATTTAATGAAATATAAGTCTGAAGCATTTGAAAAGTTCAAAGAATTCAAGGCTGAAGTAGAAAACAAACTAGGCAAAAGTATTAAGGCACTTCGATCGGATCGTGGTGGAGAATACTTAAGTGCCGAGTTTTTGGACTATCTAAAAGAGAATGAGATTCTCTCTCAGTGGACTCCTCCTATGACACTACAGCTGAATGGTGTTTCAGAGCGTCGTAATAGAACCTTGTTGGACATTGTTCGATCCATGATGAGCTTCACTGAGCTCCCACCATCGTTTTGGGGCTACGCGCTTGAAACGGCGGTTTTGTTGTTGAACAACGTTCACACTAAAGCAATAGATAAAACACCATACGAGTTATGGAATGGCAAAGCTCCTAAGTATTCGTACTTGAGGATTTGGGGATGTCCTGCTTACGTGAAGCAGACAGTGGAAGATAAGTTGGATAGTCGATCCATCTTATGTTATTTTGTGGGGTATCTGAAGAATTCAATCGGATATTATTTCTATCATCCTGCTGAAACAAAGGTGTTTGTTTCAAGGAATGCCACCTTCTTGGAGAAGGAATTCTTATTGGATAAGAAAGGCAAGATGATGGAACTCGAAGAAATTCGAGAAGAACCCGAAATACAAATTAACGATCCTACACCTCAAGAATCATCACAAGACACGCCTATTGCTAGAAGATCCGAGAGGACTTCTAGGCCTCCTATTAGATATGGTCTTCTTCTTGAAGGGGATCAAAGTGAACCCGATATTGGATGTGATCCAAGAAACTTCAAGGAAGCAATTTCTGATGCGGATTCTAATTTATGGCTTGAAGCAATGCAGTCGGAAATAGACTCGATGCATTCAAACCAAGTTTGGTCTTTAGTAGATCCTCCTGATGGAATTGTTCCAATAGGATGTAAATGGATTTACAAAAGAAAACTTGGGCCTGATGGCAAGGTGTTGACCTATAAGGCACGATTGGTTGCAAAAGGTTATACTCAAAGACAAGGAGTTGACTATGATGAAACCTTTTCACCAGTCGCAATGTTCAAGTCCATAAGAATCCTAATTGCCATAGCAGCATGGTATGACTATAAGATATGGCAAATGGATGTGAAGACTGCATTTCTTAATGGAAACATTAAGGAAGAAATCTATATGATGCAGCCTGAAGGATTCACCTCCATGGGAAGCGAGCATAAGGTATGCAAGCTTCAGAGATCAATTTATGGTCTAAAACAAGCATCAAGAAGTTGGAACCAGAAATTTGATGAAACAATAAAGGATTTTGGTTTCATCAAGAACCCGGAGGAACCATGTGTGTACAAGAAAGTAGTTAAGGATGCGGTAACATTCTTAGTACTTTATGTTGATGACATCCTACTCATTGGGAATGACGTAGGGATGTTGCAGTCAACAAAGATATGGTTATCAGGTAGATTCGCGATGAAGAATTTGGGTGAGGCATCCTATATTCTAGGGATATAGATCTATAGAGATAGATCTAAGAGAATGATAGGACTCACTCAAGCAACCTACATCGACACTATATTGAAAAGGTTTTCAATGGATGAGTCCAAGAGAGGACATCTACCTATGTGTCATTGAGTTTCTCTATCCAAGTCTATTTGTCCCAAGACTGACGAAGAGATAGAGAAAATGATACATATACCATATGCGTCAGCCATAGGTAGTATCATGTATGGGATGATATCTACTAGACCGGATGTGGCCTATGCTCTGAGCGTCACGAGCAGATATCAAGCCAATCCAGGTCAAATGCATTGGAAAGCCGTGAAGGATATTCTTAAGTACTTGAGAAGAACTAAGAATATATTCATGGTTTATGGTGGAATAGAATTGAAGTTGGAAGGCTACACCGACTCTAGCTTCCAAAGTGACGTGGATGACTCGAAATCAACCTCTGGATTTGTATTTGTGCTCAATGGCGGTGCTGTCTCTTGGAAGAGTTCCAAGCAAGACACCACAGCGGATTCCACCACTGAGGCAGAATACATTGCAGCATCAGCTGCTGCTAAAGAGGCGGTTTGGATGAGGAAATTCATCCAAGAGTTGGGTGTGATTCCATAATCTGTTGGTCCAGTCCCGGTGTACTGCGACAACACTGGTGCCGTTGCTCAGGCAAAGGAACCAAGGTCTCATCAAAGATCCAAACACATACTGAGAAAATACCACATCATCCGAGAGATCGTGGAAAGAGGAGACATTACAGTCGAGAGAGTGGCCTCTTCAGACAATATCGCTGATCCGCTTACGAAGCCCTTGCCAGGACCATTGTTTGACAAACATTGCGAAGCAATGTGATTACGTAATATGACTAGTTGGCTTTAGGGCAAGTGGGAGATTGAAAGAGTGGGTGCCCGGATAGCCAACTTGTGGCTAAGGGATTTTATGACTCTTTGTGTAAACAATCTTTGTTTAATATAATTTACATTTTATTAATTGCAATGACTTTATCTTTCTTCATATTGTTATATTGTGATATACTATTGTTGTTTTGATAAAGACCTTGAATATACTATAGTGTATGTAAGATGTGGTAGTACATGGGGATGACTATCATGAAACACATCTTATAGTCACTGTATATTCTAAACAGTTCCTAGTCGATTGAGCCGTCCGAAAATAAGGATAAGGATCGCTTGAGTTTGAGACTAGCATTTGCGATCCAGAGTACCACGTTTCATTGGTAGGGAACATAGAGATGTTCGAAGCATGCAAATGGATATTCATATGATGAATGATCGAACTACCCTATTCGGACTTTCCAAGTGGTTATCACTTATCGAGTGGATAAAGTCCGCGTTTTTGGTTGTACACCATTAGTCCTTATTACTTGAAACATAATTGACACTCTATATGCTAGTACTGTGCTTTGACTCGTTTACCGACTCTATGGGGTCATCAGGTGTCGGGATTAGGTACAGTTACGACGCATATAGGAGTCGATGCTTTGTTGTCAAGGATTCACCACATACTTGCGAGTGTGGATATCCTATGCGATCTGAGGAGATATTAGTGTGACGAATCTCGGGCCAGAGTACATGATGTGTTTTAGGTTAATGGTTATCCTAGTAACACATGCGATGTCACTAATAGATCTCCAAGATGTTGTGCATAGTTATCGAATGTCGAACGACTCTCGATGCACCAATGGTTGTTGATTCGATCGGGATATTTGGTTGAAGGGACCGTACTGTACGCTAACCAAAATCTACTGGTTCTTGCAGGCACTATCAGTAATACCTAAGGAATCATGGGGCGATGTTGCTAGACGCTCTTACCATGATTCGTTGTGTAAGTCAGAAATTGTTGTTCCGAGTCACAAGAAGTTGTGAGCCCACGGCTAGCTGTATTGCTGAACCATTGAGGGTTACACAAGTAATGGATTACTAAAACCCCGTAGAGATAGTTAAATTTAAAGAGTTAAATTTAATGAAAGAGAAATTGGATTTCTCAACTAAAGGGAGTGGAATTTCCTAAAATGACATAGTGATGGACATTTTTGGAAATCACTGAATTCGGATTCAGAAAAATTATCTTGACTCTAAAAGATGCAGAAATGGTTTCTGTGCACATTGGTGAAATCACTTTATCAATCGGAGTCACGATGAATTTTATATTAATTTCTATAACAACGGGCTTGGCTTGTTGGGCTTGAGTTATGGATTGTGGGCTTTAAGGAGTTAGAGTACTGATACAATTATAACTAGAAATTATCTATAAATAGAGGTATTGGGTTCGAAAATCAAACACTTTGTGTCTTATAATTTTTGAAATTACACTCTAAATATTCTAAGGGTTTTTCGAAATCCTTGTCCCTCCCGGAAAAAATTCAGACTTGTGATTTTTGTGAAAAATTACAATTCTGAATTAACAGATCATATCTGTTTATTCTCTACGCAAAACTTCTGATTGATTTCTAGTGCAGTCAATCAGAGGGTTTCTGTTTTCTGTTCGTGAACCTTATTCCGGTGATTGATCGTGACGCCATCGGTTCCCGGGATATACAAGAAGAGCAAATTAAATTCTGTTGGTGTCCATAATCTCGCTTCGAGATTGGAGGTAAAATATTTAATTAATTATTATTTATTTTACTTGTGTGATTTAATCGTTAAACGTTTTGATACCCATGATATGAAATTGTTTCATATCAAAGAAAAATAAATTTTTTAAACTTCCGCTGCACCGGGTATCGATTCAATTGATCTGAACACGGTTTTCCAACAAACTATGCAATACGAACAAAATACATAATTAAAACACGTAAACGAATGCAAAACAACAACAAAAACACAACTATCAAAACACACAAGCACACATCATATAAAATATCGTGAATATACTTTTACGTGAATGATCTTGAAAACATATGCAGATAAACATGTATCGCTTAATCATAATAATTATCATCATACTTCATCATAAACATTATACTTAATACATTTCATAAAATGACATGTCTTAAATTCTTAATTCTCAATAGGTCGTATCCATGTCGGTGACCTCATACTTAACGATTAATCAAGCTTCAAGACTGTTCGCCGACCTAAAAACAATTCGGTGCAAGTCTCACAATCAAGAACTCTCCTCCCAACAATCCATCAACAAAACACAAACTCTCTTAAGCAGATTACACACCAATTTTTGAATTCTTTTACAGTCCCAATAATTACCCGCATACTTAGCTATGAAATAGTGAATAGGATTCAATTCACTCTCCATGCTCGGATGGAACTGATACCTTACTCAATTTTTTTAAGGTTTTAACCCCATGTTTGAAAGAGTGGGTGCCCGGTGAGCCAACTTGTGGCTAAGGGCTTTGATGACTCTTTGTATAAACAATCTTTTGTTTAATATAATTTACACTTTTATTAATGGCAATGACTTTGTCTTTCTTCATATTGTGATATTGTGATATACTATTGTTGTTTTGATAAAGACCTTGAATATACTATAGTGTATGTAAGATGTGGTAGAACATGGAGATGTATATCATGAAACACATCTTATAGTCACTGTATATTCTAAACTGTTCCTAGTCGATTGAGCCGTCCGATAATAAGGATAAGGATCGCTCGAGTTTGAGACTAGCATTTGCGATGCAGAGTACCACGTTTCATTGGTGAGGAACATAGAGATGTTCGAAGCATGCAAATGGATATTCATATGATGAATGATCGAACTACCCTATCCGGACTTTCCAAGTGGTTATCACTTATCGAGTGGATAAAGTCCGCGGTTTTGGTTGTACACCATTAGTCCTTACTACTTGAGACATCATTGAGACTCTATATGCTAGTACTGTGCTTTGACTCGTTTACCGACTCTATTGGGGTCATCAGGTGTCGGGATTGGGTACAGTTACAACACATATAGGAGTCGATGCTTTGTTGTCAAGGATTCACCACATACTTGCGAGTGTGGATATCCTATGCGATCTGAGGAGATATTAGTGTGACGAATCTCTGGCCAGAGTACATGATGTGATTTAAGAAATGGTTTCTTAGTAGCACATGCGATGTCACTATTTGATCTTCAAGATGTATTGCATAGTTATCGAATCTCGAGCGACTCTCGATATACCAATGGTTGTTGATTCGATCGGGATATTTGGATGAAGGGACCGTACTGTACGCTAACCAAAATCTACTGGTTCTTGTAGGCACTATCAGTGATACCTAGGGAATCATGGGGCGATGTTGCTAGGCGCTCATACCATGATTCGATGGGCAAGTCGGAAATTGTTGTTCCGAGTCACAAGGAGTTGTGAGCCCACGGCTAGCTGTATCCCTGAACCATTGAGGGTCACACAGTGTAATGGATTTTTAATCCCCGTTGAGATAGTTAAATTTAAAGAGTTAAATTTAATGAACGAAGAAGTTGGGCTTCTTATTTAAGAGTAGAGGAGTAAGATTTCCTAAAATAACATAGGGATGGCCATTTTTGGAAATCACTGAATTCGGATTCAGAAAAAATTATCTTGACTTTAAAAGGTGCAGAAATGGTTTCTGTGCACATTGGTGAAATTGGTTTATCAATCGGAGTCACGATGAATTTTATATTAATTTCTGAACATGCGGGCTTTGTTTGTCGGGCTTGAACTTATGACTAATGGGCCCTAAGCTGTTAGTGGCCTACATTATAAATAAGTTATTGCAGTACAGAAATTACACACAACAGGTCACAAAATAATTTTCGAAAACCCTAATTTTATTGATTGTGGCCGCCGCCCCCTCTCCCTCTGCTTGAGAAAAATCCAGCCTGTGATTTTGAATTACAGTCTGGTTTAACGGATCAAATTCGTTAATCTCTTCGTAGAAACTTCTGATAGATTTTCTAGTGCAATCTATCAGAGGGATTAAATATCCGTTCGTGGACCTGATCGCCGCGTTATCCAACAGTGGTATCAGAGCCAGGTTGCTCAGATCAAGCGATTAAATTAATCGATTGTACAAAAAAATTTTAGGCCTCGGTTTTTGAAACAAAATAAATATTTTAAAAATAAAAATATTTTTTCGTTCAAAAACCCGGGCAGCGATTGGATCGCTGCCCGGGGCAGGGGCAGCGATTGGATCGCTGCCCGAGGCAGGGGCAGCGCACGGCGCTGCCCTGTGTGGCGCTGGGCGCTGCACATGGTGGCGCACTGCACTGCCCATGGGCAGCGATCGTCGCTGCCCGGCCCGGGAATATCCCGGGCGGCCCGCGGGAAAATTATTTTTAATTTTTTTTTAAATTAAATTTTAATATGTTAAAATTCTATTTTTGGTCCGATCGAAAATCATTTTTGATTGGTCCACGAGGCATCGGATCGAATTGTTCGAGTCCGAAAACTTTAAAATTGATTTTTCGATAAATTTGATATTTTATCCTTTCATTGAATTTTGAAATTAATTATTTTTGGTACAATTGATGATAAGATATGATCTTATGGATATATTGAGTAAAATATGATTTTATGTATAAAATTGGATTTTATAGATAAAATATGATTTTATTTGATAAAAATATAAAATATGATTTTGTATGTAAAATAAGATTTTATGTATGAAATATGATTTTATCCTTTTAAATTTAAATGCCATTGCATGTTATCCAATAAATTAATTTTGAATTAAATGTTATTGGATAAGGATGATCGATTGCCATGACCAATTTTGTAGGTGTATGTTAGGAATTTACATTTGTTTTTATTGTTGTTGATTTTATTAATGGGCCTGGTTTATGGCCCAATATGAATGTCATATGTAATAAAAGTGGGCTTGGTTTATGGCCCGTTCCCACCCCTTAAAAATGTATCCCCTACTTGTCATTGTTATTTATTGTAAATACATTAGATTTAGTGGGAGATCAAGATTTGAAGACGGTGATGGGCCCAGCAGACAATAAAGACAGAAGAAATGTAAATTGGAAGCAAATGTAATAGGATTGCATTGCATACTGCATATTACCTAGGATTGGACTAAGACTCGTGATTGGCAACCACGGGTCGATTAGAAATGGAATCGATCATCCTATATAATATGTGATATTATAGTTGTATGCATGTTTTATACAAAATTGTGTGAATCCGACAAGCATACAAAATTTTAAAAATGATGAGACAAATTTTATAATTAAAAATCCCTCATTTTAAATATGATTTAAAATTGATATCAAGATAAATAAAGGAAATTTAAATTTGTTTAAATGTTCCTACCTTTCATCAACGATCAATGTATGAGATGCTACTCGCGGATACGGTCCGGCTCATATTATTGGGGGGGCCCGTTCGTCGGAAAGCTGTACATTGGATCGACACATGTTGTAAGTTGGGTGGAACTCCCATGGGATCGGCTCATATTATTGGGGGATCCACATGGCGACCGTCCATCACAACTTAATATTGATGGGTCATCTTGACATGTCACTATAATCGGCGTCATATTATTGGGCCCTTATTGGACATGAGGTAAAAACATGGAGGTTGCTTTGGAAGCAATTGGGCTCTACCTTTTGAAAATTATGGTTGACTGATATTATTCGGGACCATAGTTTGTCAATTGGACTCCATGTTCTCACTAAGGAAAACAGTTTTCCGTTTTCACTAGAGGGTAGTGAAATCGTTAAAATAGTGGGAGTGAGATTCATAAAATAAATTTCGCCTATTTTATGTCTTAGTAAATTAATTAAACAATCATCGATAATTGTCTGTTTCATCTCAGTAATCCACATGTTTCTATTCTCCAACAAAACAAACTTACTGGCGCAAACAATACAGAATGATTCCATAAGTTAAGATTGTCCTAAGTTCGGTAAAGATTTTCTAAGTGTTAGAAAAGGCTTCTCCGAAAACAGCCCCGGCTGATGTAACTACCGAAAGGTTGGCCGAACTAGAGAAATGGTTGGACCATGATCTCAAGGCCAAATGTTACATGCAAAATTGGACAAGTCTAAACAAGTTTGCCATCACTGCAAGAAACCCGGTCATTGGAAACGTAACTGCAAAGAATACCTCGAGCAGTTGCGAACTGCAAAGGGTATGTTTTACATTGAAATAAATGTTTTTCTTAATACTACTTCTTGGGTATTGGATACCAGATGTAGATCTCATATTTGCAATGAGTTGCAAATGATGACAAGAAGTCGCAGGCTTAGAATGGGTGAGACCCAGTTGAGGCTCGGAAATGGTTCCAGAGTTGAAGCTAAAGCTGTGGGAGATATTTATTTAATTTTGCAGAACGGTTTTAAGTTACTTTTGAGAGATGTTTTATTTGTTCCAGATTTGATTAAAAACATTATTTCTGTTTCTATGCTTGATAGAGATGGTTATTCTTGCAATTTTGTGAATGGGATTTGCAATATTTACAAGAATGAATGTTTGATTGGAAATGGACAACTTGAAAATGATCTATATAACTTAAAACTAAAAGACGTTCCAATAAATTATGTTGATAAACCGGCAACAACAAACAAAAGGAAAATCGAAAGCCAAAACCCGGCAAACCTTTGGCATGCTAGGCTAGGTCATATTTCCTCAAGGAGGATGAACAAGCTAGTGGGAGAGGGCATGTTTGATATGTCTAATATTAACTCTCTACCTACTTGTGAATCCTACCTGAAAGGAAAAATGACTAAATCTCCTTTTAAGGGGAAACCTGAGCGTAGTCAAAATCTGTTGGATTTGATCCATACAGATGTTTGTGGTCCATTTAGAGTTGGGACTCAATATGGCCACACCTACTTCATTACCTTTACTGATGATTATTCAAGGTATGGGTATTTATATTTAATGAAATATAAGTCTGAAGCATTTGAAAAGTTCAAAGAATTCAAGGCTGAAGTAGAAAACAAGCTAGGTAAAAGTATTAAAGCACTGCGATCGCATCGAGGTGGAGAATACTTGAGTACCGAGTTTTTGGACTATCTAAAAGAGAATGGGATTCTCTCTCAGTGGACTCCTCCTATGACACCACAGCTTAATGGTGTATCGGAGCGTCGTAATCAAACTTTGTTGGACATGGTTCGATCCATGATGAGCTTCACTAAGCTTCCACCTTCGTTTTGGGGCTATGCGCTTGAAACGGCGGTATTGTTGTTGAACAACGTCCACACTAAAGCAGTGGACAAAACACCATACGAGTTATGGAATGGCAAAGCTCCTAAGTATTCGTACTTGAGGATTTGGGGATGTCCTGCTTACGTGAAGCGGACAGTGGGAGATAAGTTGGATAGTCGATCCAGCTTATGTTATTTTGTAGGGTATCCGAAGAATTCAATCGGATATTATTTCTATTATCCTGCTGAAACAAAGGTGTTTGTTTCAAGGAATGCCACCTTCTTGGAGAAGGAGTTCTTATTGGATAAGAAAGGCGAGATGATGGAACTCGAAGAAATTCGAGAAGAACCCAAAATACAAAATAACGATCCTACACCTCAGGAACCATTGCTGGACACGCCTGTACCTAGAAGATCCGAGAGGACTTCTAGACCTCCTATTCGATATGGTCTTCTTCTTGAAGGGGATCAAGATGAACCCGATTTTGGATGTGATCCAAGAAACTTCAAGGAAGCAATTTCTGATGCGGATTCAAATTTATGGCTTGAAGCTATGCAGTCGGAAATAGATTCGATGCATACAAACCAAGTTTGGTCTTTAGTAGATCCTCCCGATGGAATTGTTCCAATAGGGTGTAAATGGATCTACAAGAGAAAGCTTGGGCCTGATGGTAAGGTATTGACCTACAAGGCGCGATTGGTGGCGAAAGGTTATACTCAAAGACAAGGAGTTGACTATGATGAAACCTTTTCACCAGTTTCAATGTTCAAGTCCATAAGAATCCTTATTGCCATAGCTGCATGGTATGACTATGAGATATGGCAAATGGATGTGAAGACTGCTTTTCTTAATGGAGACATTAAGGAAGAGATCTATATGAAGCAGCCTGAGGGGTTCACATCCATGGGAAGCGAGCATAAGGTATGCAAGCTTCAGAGATCAATTTATGGTCTAAAACAAGCATCAAGAAGTTGGAACCAAAAATTTGATGAAACAATAAAAGATTTTGGTTTCATCAAGAATCCGGAGGAACCATGCGTGTACAAGAAAGTAGTTAAGGATGCTGTGACATTCTTAGTACTTTATGTTGATGACATCCTACTCATTGGGAATGACGTAGGGATGTTGCAGTCAACAAAGATATGGTTATCAGGTAGATTCTCGATGAAGGATTTGGGTGAGGCATCCTATATTCTTGGGATACAGATCTATAGAGATAGATCTAAGAGAATGATAGGACTCACTCAATCAACCTACATCGACACCATATTGAAACGGTTTTCAATGGATGGGTCCAAGAGAGGACATCTACCCATGTGTCATGGAGTTTCTCTATCCAAGTCTATGTGTCCCAAGATGGATGAAGAGATAGAGAAAATGACACATGTACCATATGCGTCAGCCATAGGTAGTATCATGTATGGGATGATATCTACCAGACCGGATGTAGCATTTGCTCTGAGTGTCACGAGCAGATATCAAGCTAATCCCGGTCAAATGCATTGGAAAGCCGTGAAGGACATTCTTAAGTACTTACGAAGGACTAAGAATATGTTCATGGTATATGGAGGAAGAGAACTAAAATTGGAAGGCTATACCGACTCTAGCTTCCAAAGTGACGTGGATGACTCGAAGTCAACCTCTGGATTTGTGTTCATGCTCAATGGCGGTGCTGTCTCTTGGAAGAGTTCCAAGCAGGACACCACAGCGGATTCCACCACTGAAGCTGAATACATTGCAGCATCAGCTGCTGCTAAAGAGGCCGTTGGGATGAGGAAATTCGTCCAAGAGTTGGGCGTCATTCCTGAAGTTGTTGGTCCAGTCCCGGTGTACTGTGACAACACGGGTGCCGTTGCTCAGGCAAAGGAACCAAGGTCTCATCAAAGATCCAAACACGTACTGAGGAAATACCACATCATCCGGGAGATTGTGGAAAGAGGAGACATCACTGTCGAAAGAGTGGCCTCTGCAGACAATATCGCTGATCCACTTACTAAGCCCTTGCCAGGACCATTATTTGACAAACATCGCGAAGCAATGGGTCTACGTAGTATGACTAGTTGGCTTTAGGGCAAGTGGGAGATTGAAAGAGTGGGTGCCCGGTGAGCCAACTTGTGGCTAAGGGCTTTGATGACTCTTTGTATAAACAATCTTTTGTTTAATATAATTTACACTTTTATTAATGGCAATGATTTTGTCTTTCTTCATATTGTGATATTGTGATATACTATTGTTGTTTTGATAAAGACCTTGAATATACTATAGTGTATGTAAGATGTGGTAGAACATGGAGATGTCTATCATGAAACACATCTTATAGTCACTGTATATTCTAAACTATTCCTAGTCGATTGAGCCGTCCGATAATAAGGATAAGGATCGCTCTAGTTTGAGACTAGCATTTGCGATGCAAAGTACCACGTTTCATTGGTAAGGAACATAGAGATGTTCGAAGCATGCAAATGGATATTCATATGATGAATGATCGAACTACCCTATCCGGACTTTCCAAGTGGTTATCACTTATCGAGTGGATAAAGTCCACGGTTTTGGTTGTACACCATTAGTCCTTACTACTTGAGACATCATTGAGACTCTATATGCTAGTACTGTGCTTTGACTCGTTTATCGACTCTATTGGGGTCATCAGGTGTCGGGATTGGGTATAGTTACAACACATATAGGAGTCGATGCTTTGTTGTCAAGGATTCACCACATACTTGCGAGTGTGGATATCCTATGCGATCTGAGGAGATATTAGTCTGACGAATCTCTGGCCAGAGTACATGATATGATTTAAGAAATGGTTTCTTAGTAGCACATGCGATGTCACTATTTGATCTTCAAGATGTATTGCATAGTTATCGAATCTCAAGCAACTCTCGATATACCAATGGTTGTTGATTCGATCGGGATATTTGGATGAAGGGACCGTACTGTACGCTAACCAAAATCTACTGGTTCTTGTAGGCACTATCAGTGATACCTAGGGAATCATGGGGCGATGTTGCTAGGCGCTCATACCATGATTCGATGGGCAAGTCGGAAATTGTTGTTCCGAGTCACAAGGAGTTGTGATCCCACGGCTAGCTGTATCCCTGAACCATTGAGGGTCACACAGTGTAATGGATTTTTAATCCCCGTTGAGATAGTTAAATTTAAAGAGTTAAATTTAATGAACGAAGAAGTTGGACTTCTTATTTAAGAGTAGAGGAGTAAGATTTCCTAAAATAACATAGGGATGGCCATTTTTGG
Organism: Henckelia pumila; assembly: GCF_033568475.1. NCBI lineage: Eukaryota > Viridiplantae > Streptophyta > Magnoliopsida > Lamiales > Gesneriaceae > Henckelia > Henckelia pumila. The sequence goes on from NC_133123.1 coordinate 166,244,315, forward strand.
AAATCACTGAATTCGGATTCAGAAAAATTTATCTTGACTTTAAAAGGTGCAGAAATGGTTTCTCTGCACATTGGTGAAATTGGTTTATCAATCGGAGTCACGATGAATTTTATATTAATTTCTGAACATGCGGGCTTTGCTTATCGGGCTTGAACTTATGACTAATGAACCCTAAGCTGTTAGTGGCCTACATTATAAATAAGTTATTGCAGTACAGAGATTACACACAACAGGTCACAAAATAATTTTCGAAAACCCTAATTTTATTGATTGTGGCCGCCGCCCCCTCTCCCTCTGCTTGAGAAAAATCCAGCCTGTGATTTTGAATTACAGTCTGGTTTAACGGATCAAATTCGTTAATCTCTTCGTAGAAACTTCTGATAGATTTTCTAGTGCAATCTATCAGAGGGATTAAATATCCGTTCATGGACCTGATTGAAGAACAGTTCGTCCATCAGTTCCAGGGATATACAACAAGAGCAGAGAAATCTGTTGGTGTCCAGAATCTCGATTCGAGATTAAAGGTAAAAATTTTATAATCGTTATTTAATTTTTACACACACAATTTAATCGTACGGTTGATACCTATTATGGAATCGTTCCATACAAAATTTTTAAACTTCCGCTGCACCGGGTATCATTCCTAATTGATCTGATCGCCGCGTTATCCAACAATGTTATTCGAAAACTTAGCCACAAACAAGACGAATAGGATTTCAAACATCTTGCTCACAACCCGGATGGGGTCAATTGCTCATAAACATGTAATAAAATTTTTGTTTTCCTCTCTTTTTTTTTTTAAAAAAATGTACCCAAGAGAGTAAATGTTATATCAACAAGATCATCGAGACTAAAGAACCATCAAGTTCCACAAACACCTATTGACGTGCAATGCTCCAACATACATCCACAATATCAAATACATCACTACACTTCACTGGTTAAACAAGCGTGTTTGGAATATTCACAAACAACCTACGGTTTCTTAATCTGATCAAGAGCCAAATTTTTTTTTCAAAAATGTCATTTTCTTAACATAACATCATCATCATAGGATAATACTCTCATCCTCAACTCATGCATACGACACACAAACACACAAAAATAATAATGCACACAACTAAAGGAAAATAATGGAACACAAACAAATGCAACACTCATGCATGCAAATGCAATATCCCCCCACATTTAAATGAAGCTGATAAGTGTATTTTATACACTTAATTTATATATGATTTTAATAGTTAAATATTTGTTTCGAGCAAATTTATGTGGGTATTTTAGTGTTTTTTTGTTTGCAGAGAATTATTGAATTTATTTGGAGAAGAAAAGGAAAATATAAGAAAAATGTGATTTATGATGAATAAAAGAAAAGAGATTAAAAGGAAAAGAAAAGAAGAAAGAAAAGAACGATCAGGAAAAAAAAGAGCAGTGTTGGGCTTTTGTTTATTGGGCTTGATTGAAGAAAGAACAACGCTTTTTGTTAGCGCTTAAAGAGAGCAATCGCATTTTTGCTGGAAAACTTTGGAAGATTGAAGTCGAGATCAAGGTGCGCCCGCGCCATCTATAGCGCGCCCGCCCCATCGCTGTATATCTGTTTTAATTATTTTGGGTAATTATTTTCGTGGGCTTTTGAGTGGGTTTTTTCTTGAGCGATATAAAAGGGAATTATTTGTCATAGAAAAGCGGGGAGAGCTGCCACAACATTAACACAGGATATCAGAGATTGATCGTGAACTTTTGGAGATTTCTGGGCTTAATCTGAAGAACGAAGACGGAGTTCGATAGTCCGAACACGGTGTCGACGACGGATTTGATTTCTTACTTTTATTTTATTCTGAATATGTTTGGATTTTTGAATATGAATTGTTTTATTCAGAATTTGATTATGAACTAATTTTTTATAGTCTAGAGGTCAGATGGAACCTGGTGTAGACGCTTTCATAAATGTTTGATTTTATTGAATTGAATTTCTTCTAAATTAAAAGTTTTTTCTAGAATTGATTGTTTTTTCAATTATCTGATCAATAATTGATTTGTAATATTTATTTGAAATCATTGCTCAGGAGAGGGGATTTTGAATAGGACATTAGAAACTACACTGTTAATTATTTATACAGCTTGGGAGAGTGTATGATTTTAACAGAGCTTTTAAAAAGAATATTTTTTTGTGATAGATCACTACGATAAATTCTTAATAGAAATATTGGAATTGAATTGTAGTTGATAAACATTATTTGTTGCTCGAGAGAGGGAAATAATAAACTTAAGTGTTCTTGGCTATTAATTGATTGGAATTCATGAAGATTAATCATTTAGGATTGACTGTTGTTGAAACCAGGTGAAATCTATACATCTAGACCATTTTTCTCTGATTGATTATTCCTGAAAGTTGTGTGCGTGCTATCTAAAATCATCTGATTATTTATTTTATTGCAAAATTCTCAAAGTTTGATTTTCTAGATAAAGTTTAGACTATTCTAATTACAAGTATTAAATATTTTCATTTTACTCCCTGTGGGATCGATATCTGAATTATTCACTATATTAAAACTTGACACTCGTACGCTTGCGAGGAATTTTCACAATAAGTTTTTGGCGCCGTTGCGGGAGAGTAATTTTGATTATTTTTTTAGTCTTGTTACCAATTAGTCTAGATTTTAATTTAGAGTTTTTTTTATTTTTGTTTATTTTATTTTTAATTTACTAATTAAATTCTTCTTAATTTTAATTGCAGTTTATGCGACGATCTCAAAGTGCGAATTCTCTACTTTTTGATCCGGAGATCGAACGAACTGCACGTGCTTTGAGAAGAGCGAGAAAAGAAGAAATTAATAACATGGCTGAAGAGAATGTGAATCAAGCTCCCCTGGTGCCTATCAGAGATCACATCAGGCCGACGATCCAGGCTCACTACTCTGGAATAGCTCGAGGAACAATCAATGCCAACAATTTTGAGCTAAAGCCGGCCTTGATCAATATGGTTCAATCGAACCAATTTAATGGGAGTGCCACAGCTGATCCTCACTTGCATCTCAGGACCATTCTAGAAATTACTGATACGATAAAATTTAACGGTGTTTTTGAGGATATTATTCGTTTACGCTTGTTTCCGTTTTCTCTCAGGGATCAATCCAGAAGTTGGTTGCAATCACTGTCGCTTGGAAGCATCACTACTTGGGAGGGGATGACAGAAAAATTTCTTGCTAAATATTTTCCACCTACCAAGTCCACCCAGTTGAAGATCTAGATCAGCACTTTCAGGCAGATGGATTCTGAACAGCTTTACGAGGCATGGGAAAGGTACAAAGAACTACTTAGACATTGTCCTAACCATAATTTTGCAGATTGGGAACAGATCGAGTGGTTTTACAACGGACTGAATGCGCCTATGAGGATGAACTTGGATTCTGCTTCTGGAGGAACAATTTTTGCAAAGGACCCCGCTCAAGCCTATGATATGCTGGAATAGATGACGATAAAAAGTTTTCAATGGCCATCTGAGCGTGTGGGAGTCAAGAAGCCAGCTGGAGTGTATGCAGTAGATCCTCTCACATCTATCACGGCCCAATTATCTGCACTGACTACACAGGTAGCTTCTTTGAATAAGATCATTGTTACAGATTACATTGGAGTTGAAGGATCACATAACCCAGAGGAAGTTAATTATATCCATCCTAATGGCTACCGAGGTTATGGAGCTTACAGAGGTAATCCTATTCCCAATACTTTTCACCTTAATTTGCGGAATAATGAAAATTTTTCATATGCTAACAATACTAATAAGGGTGATGGTAAGCCATCTTTGGAGGATGTGGTTAGTACTTTTGTGCAGGAATCAGGTAAGAGGATGGCAAGAACTGAGTCTTGCCTTGACATCTTGGAGACGCACATGGCCAACATGGGTGCTGTGTTGCAATCCATGGAGACTAGCATAGGGAAATTGGCGAACGCACTGAAGGATAATAACAGAGGCCAGTTTCCTAGCAATACTGAGGTGAATCCCATAGAACAGTGTAAGGCCATAGAGTTGAGGAGTGGACAAGAAGTTGGAGTCCAAGAACATGCAGCTGATGTCGAGAAAGAGAAGGAACTCGAAGAGAAGGATTTTGTAATTTTGTAATTTTGGAGTCCAGGAACATGCTAGTGAAGGTGGATAAATTCATATTCCCAGCGGATTTTGTAATTTTGGATATTGACGCGGATCAGGGTGCTCCATTGATCTTTGGGAGACCATTTTTGGCCACTGCGGATGCAAGAATTGAAGTGAAGAAAAGTGATTTGTTGATGGGTGTAGAATGCGAATGCGTAATTTTCATTCTATTTACGAAAGCACCTAATCAACCCTTCGAAGAATTGTGCTTGATTGAGCTGGTTGTGAAGCTAGAGGGCTGTCAAAGAGCTAATATTGAGGTTGAATCGTCAAAGAAGAAAAAGCAAAATTTACCACCAATGAAGGCCACGAAAAAGAGAGCAAAACTTAAACGGCGGATCGTGGAATTTATTTGGCGTGTGAAGGCAAAAGAGAAGATCTAACACCGGTGAAAGTCGGGCTGACGACTTTAAACCAAGCGCTACTTGGGAGGCAACCCAAGCTTTTTATTTTATTTTAGTTTTAATTGCTTTTATTTTCATTTTTTAGTTAATTTTTGTTTTTTTTTAATCCTAATTCTTGTTAATTTTCAAAATTTTCAGGCTTCAAAAAAATCTCAAATTCGAGCATAGGGGGCACCCGCCCCATCAATTGAGCGCCCGCCCTTTGTCTGGGAGAAATTTTTGGTTGAGTAGCGAACTAAAGGCGCGCCCGCGCCACTCCTATTAAGCGCCTGCGCTCACACTTCGGATCACTGATGCAATACTTGCGCGAACAAGATGCCATCTGAGCTTAACCTTGCGCGCAATCGCGCTCGATACAGCCTCAAGTCTCCGCAAACAAATCCTCATCTGCGCTTCATATAGCACAATCGCGCCTCATTCCTTGCGCATACAACTCCTAATCTGCGCTTGTTTAAGCTCTAACGCGCAACCCTCTAACCCTCATCTGCGCTGCTCCTTAGCCCACGACCCTGCGCCAACGATTCCTGTCAGCGCCACACCACAGCGCAATCGCGCTCCTGGCCTTTTCATCTGCGCCTACTTCAGCGCTATCGCGCATCCCATCTTCCCCAACACCTCCAGCTCCCATCTGCGCTTCACCATGAGACAACGGGAAATCCAGCTGCACACTCACATGCACCACGCATTATCCTAAGGACTCATCACAAGCGAGCGTATTAGCTGTGCCCACATTCCTTGCATGACAGCTAACAAGAAATTTCAGCAGGAAGACTTAGAGATCACATACGCAAAGTAGTTGGTACATCACCTTCTCATCATCATGCGCCAACAAGTCCCATGTGCGATCGTGTTTCCCAGCAGCGTGCAAATAGCCTCATCTTCATGGCCATTCTTCCATGCACCATCTACTTTCATGGCTACTATACCTAGCGCTCGTTTTTTTTTTACTTAGCCATTAAGAGTTTGTTATTTTCTTGATTTCTTTGGGCTTTATGTTTGTATCTTTATAGTGTGCTTGTCTTCTTTTCAGGTTAATGGATGCCAATGTTGCGCTTATCATCTCTCCAATGGTTGCGGTTGCGAACTCTTTCTCATGGAAATTTTGATAACACCGGGTACTAATGCTCGGTGTCGAAGGTATGTGTCCTTGTTCTTTATTATTTTTAATCATTAGGGACAATGATTACATTAAGTTTGGGGATGAATCAGTGTCTGATTTTGTTGCTATAACTGAAATCCATGATTGTCTACCTATCTGACAAATATTTTTGAAGAAATTGGAACCAATTGAATGAACAATTTCCTATATACTCTGTGATGAATACTTGAATCTGATTTTTGAGACATACAGACATAGATATGATTGACGCATTGTTTGAACTTTTGGGCCTGATTTTTTTTATTGAATTAATTTATCCTTAGTTGCCAATTTGAGCCTACACTTATATGAGTACATGAAGGTACGAAAAATCTGAATTTGTTGTGAAAATCATCTTTAACTGCTGATGATTGTTCTTTTTCTGCACTGATTGAATTTGTATGATTTAATTGTGGATTGAGACTTTTCTAGAACTAGTTCGGACACTCTTCGAGGCAAAATACGGGCAAAACTGTGATTAGGGATGATTTAGGCGATTTTTCTGAATTCGTTTGAGCCTTTCAAGCTACCTATTATATATGTTATCCCTAGTACCTTGTTTGAGCTTTATTGAAAATCGAATGGCAAGCGTGTAAACGTGTGATTAAACCCCCATTCATCATTATTTCAAGGTCCTACATTGACTACCTAATTAGCCTAAACACTAATTCCTACCTTTAAAGGAGTAATTTGAATGCTAAAATGTTGTATGCTCCTAGTTTTATTTGTGAAAAATGGAATGGTGTGGTGAATGAATTGAAAAGATAAAAAGAGGTAGTAGAAAAAAGAGAGTTGTAAAAGTTGTGAAAGAAAGAAAAAATTTGTGAAATAAGTTGAAAAAAATTAATGAAGTGAATTGAAGAGAAAAAATGTGAAATTGTGAATGAAAAAGGAGTCTTAATTAGAGTTTGATAAAATTATAAATTACTCCTTATTTTTGAATTCTTATCCTTCGTTTGTAGCCATGAGCCAGACCTTACATTATAAGCTGAATAAGTCCTATTGACCGAGTCTCAGTTGCCCAATATACTAGTGGAGAAGAGTTGCGAGAATTTAGCCTATGGACTGTTGATTGATGCTTTTAATGATTATGAATTTTGATCGAAACACGCACACACTATTATTATTTGCATTTACCTATTTGTGAGTGTTTTTGATTGTATATCCTTTATTTGATCCTATGCCTTTTTGAAAAAGTCCTCATGATCTATTAATGTGTGAATTGAATTTGGAGAATGGTGTTTTGAACGTGAGTTGCGGAGATTGTGAATTTATGCGGTTATTTTGTTATGATTGAAACTTTCGAGTGTTAGTAGGTTGGATATGATTAGATTGGAAAATTTTTGAAATCATTGTCGAGGCCATTGCTCCATAATATTTCTTGACTATTCTTGTGAGTTTATGATGAGTAGTAGTTTTTGAAGTAATTTGAATTTTAATAGTTTTGCTCGGGACTAGCAAAAGTCTAAGTTTGGGAGTATTTGATAAGTGTATTTTATACACTTAATTTATATATGATTTTAATAGTTAAATATTTGTTTCGAGCAGATTTATGTGGGTATTTTAGTGTTTTTGTGTTTGCAGAAAATTATTGAATTTATTTGGAAAAAAAAGGAAAATAGAAGAAAAATGAGATTTATGATGAATAAAAGAAAAGAGAATAAAAGGAAAAGAAAAGAAGAAAGAAAAGAACGATCAGGAAAAAAAAGAACAGTGTTGGGCTTTTGTTTATTGGGCTTGATTGAAGAAAGAACAACGCTTTTTGTTAGCGCTTAAAGAGAGAAATCGCGCTTCTGCTGGGAAACTTTGGAAGATTGAAGTCGAGATCAAGGCGCGCCCGCGCCGTCTATAGCGCGCCCGCCCCATCGTTGTATATCTGTTTTAATTATTCTGGGTAATTATTTTCGTGGGCTTTTGAGTGAGTTTTTTCTTGAGCGATATAAAAGGGAATTCTTTGTCATAGAAAAGCGGGGAGAGCCGCCACAACATTAACACAGGATATCAGAGATTGATCGTGAACTTTTGGAGATTTTTGGGCTTAATTTGAAGAACGAAGACGGAGTTCGATAGTCCGGACACGGTGTCGACGACGAATTTGATTTCTTACTTTTATTTTATTCTGAATATGTTTGGATTTTTGAATATAAATTGTTTTATTCAGAATTTGATTATGAACTAATTTTTTATAGTCTAGAGGTCGGATGGAACCTGGTGTAGACGCTTTCATGAATGTTTGATTTTATTGAATTGAATTTCTTCTAAATTAATTGTTTTTTTCTAGAATTGATTGTCTTTTCAATTATCTGATCAATAATTGATTTGTAATATTTATTTGAAATCATTGCTCGAGAGAGGGGATTTTGAATAGGACATTAGAAACTACACTGTTAATTATTTATGCAGCTTGGGAGAGTGTATGATTTTAATAGAGCTTTTAAAAAGAACATTGTTTTATGATAGATCACTGCGATAAATTCTTAATAGGAATATTGGAATTGAATTGTAGTTGATAAACATTATTTGTTGCTCGGGAGAGGGAAATAATAAACTTAAGTGTTCTTGGCTATTAATTGATTGGAATTCATGAAGATTAATCATTTAGGATTGACTGTTGTTGAAACCAGGTGAAATCTATACCTCTAGAACATTTTTCTCTGATTGATTATTTCTGAAAGTTGTGTGCGTGCTATCTAAAATCATCTGATTATTTATTTTATTGAAAAATTCTCAAAGTTTGATTTTCTAGATAAAGTTTAGACTATTCTAATTACAAGTACTAAATATTTTCATTTTACTCCCTGTGGGATCGATATCTGAATTATTCACTATATTAAAACTTAACACTCGTACGCTTGCGAGGAATTTTCACAATAGAAGCATTGCCCTCAATGCCTCAAACACAAAACAAAACAAAGAACTAAACATACTGCAATGGAAAAAAAATGAAAAATAGAACTCCCCTGGTCTAGCGGTCGGCGGCGTCCTCCTCTTCAATTTTGGGTGGAGAAACAGGAGCGGCATACTGGAACGGGAAGGGCGGCGGGTATGGAAAAGCAGTAGGAACTGCGGAAGTGTCAATGCCAAGATGCGTAGAAATACCTCGGATTAGAGAATCCATAGCTTGAGCGTTGTGAGCCACCACAGTGTTGTAGGCATCAAAGTGATGGGCGTAGGCGGTAAGCTCACGGATAGCATCAACTTTAGAGCGACGAGGAGGCTGAGGTGGTCTTTGGGGTATCGGAGGATGATAAAACTGGCCGTCTTGCACAAAGTGCTTAATGCGATACACCCTCTTAGCCTCGATAGCAGCTGATTATATTGGTCGCTTAGGCTGCAACCATTCTTCGTCATTATGAACGGAAACCCCGGCGCGCATGCACAAATCAGTGATGATCATTGGAAAGTAGAGACCCACGACGGTAGAAGTAATCGACCGGTGAATCTCGCTATGGACTATGCATCCAACGTTAACTGGACACCCCATATCAAGAGCGTAAAGGAGGAGAGCATGCTGAAGACTGACTTTGCTAGAATGTAATATTGGCATCAGACGCCGAGTCAGAAAAGCATACCATGTGGCAGGAACCACATTCAAATAGCGCTCTTTAAAATTCAAGGAAGACACAGGGTCAACCCACGCAGCTCCAGGATAGGCCAGTTGGCCAAGCAACTCCTCCAAATCCGGGTCGTGTTTTATTCTTTGATATAGAGAATCATCGACCTCTGGTATTTCAAACAAGGAATTCAACTCATGAGGCAGAAAAGAAATCAATTTCCCCCTGACAAACGCCTTACTATCCGTCCTCTCTGCTTCATTAGCATAGAATTCACGGACAATGGGTACGACAACGGGAGGAGGTTGCGTGCAAAATTTAGCCCAACCTCGTTCTTGAATAAACCCAAAAACTTTACTATCATCAAATTCCAATTCGAATCCATGCTCGGGAATTGGAGAGCGGGTTACCTTAGCAAGCACGTAGCGTTCATGAGCCGCTTCATTGACAAAGTGCCCGACGAAGTTGGCGTGAGAACGAGCCGCGTCCGCGCCTTGAGAAGATGACTCGCCTGTAACTCGGGTTCGTTTAGGCCCCATGTATAAGCACAAAGATTACACGAATAATGGTAGAGGAAATTCTTCAAACACTTGGCGTGCGAACAAAATCAGGTGGATTCTCAAAGATATGTGAGACCAATCCGAGAAGATGAAGGTCGGTGGAGGTGAACTGATGATATGGAGGTGCCTAGGATGATGCTCGGAGAAGGGAAAAAATCAGTGAGATGGCCAGCTGCACTTATCGGCGTCGGTGCGGCGGTGACAGGCGGCTGGAGAAGAGAGAGGTGGCGTGAGCAATTCCCGGAGAAGATGATCGGAGATGATGATGACCGGAGATAGAAGTGCGAATGCCGAGGAATTCCCTGCGATGGAAGATGAAGAAGATGAGGGAAAAATAGATGAAGGGTTTTGGGGATTTAGGGATTTGAGAGATAAGAACGGGGAGAATGAGAAAGGAAGAAAGAAATCTGCGTTTAAATTTGCGTAAAAGGGGTGTCGCTCGATCGGTAAGATGGACCGATCGAGCGACAACAAAAAACCCAACTTACTGTTCGCACTATAAGTGCTCTCGCTCGATTGGTAAGATGTGACCGATCGAGCGAGAGAAAAATCCCATACTTACTGTTTTGCCAAAAGAGTGTTCTCGCTTGATTGGTAGGATGTGACCGATTGAGCGAGCCAAAAAATACCAACATTCTGCCTGCACGAAAACAACACTCGCTCGATCGGTAAGAAGTGACCGATCGAGCGAGCCTAAAAAATTTCAAAGTTATTTTTGGATTTTTCTATTTTAACTAAAAAAAAAAGAAACAAATTCATAATAAGTAAAATAACAATTACTAGAAAAATAAAAACAAGGGAAATGAAACCAAAAATACTGGGTTGCCTCCCAGTCAGTGCTAAATTTGTAGCCAGTCTATAGCTCGACTACATGCCACGATTCACTCAACAATTGGCGGAGCATCTAGAGTGATATCATGCTCGGCTCCTCCTACATTCTCCTCGACTCCTTCATAGTAGTGTTTAAGTCAGTGACCATTCACCTTTAATGTTTTGAATGTGTCCAAGCTCTGAATTTCAACTTCACCATGGGGAAAGACATTAGTGACAACAAACGGACCAATCCAACATGATCGCAACTTACCTGGGAATAAGCGAAGTCGTGAGTGATAGAGTAAAACTTTTTGACCGACTTCGAATTCCCGTCTGGACATCATCTTGTCGTGAAATGCCTTTGTCTTGTCTTTGTAGATCTTTGAACTGGCATAAGAATCTTTCCGGATCTCTTCTAATTCTTGCAACTGCAACTTCCAATGCTCGCCACTCTCATCCATCTGCATGTTAAAGTTTTTGATAGCCCAATAGGCCCTATGCTCCAATTTCACTGGCAGATGGCATGGTTTTCCAAAAATCAGCCTGTAGTAGCCCGTACCCTAATTGAGTAATTAAAGCATTAATGCTAATTAAATAAATTGGGTATCGGACGGATCGGAAGCTCCGAAGGCACGATCGAAAGCTCCGAACAGGATCGGAAGCTCTGATGAGCGATCGGAGGCACCGATGATATTACGTCATCCATGACGTGTGGTTAGATCGGAAGCTCCGATTGGGATCGGAAGCTCCAATCACCCCTATCCGGAGTCAACAAGTGATATTTTGACACGTGGCAGATCAGGATCTTCGGAAGCTCCGATGGCAGGATCGAACGTTCCGATCGAGGTTCGGACGTTCCGATAGAGGATCAGAAGTTCCGATCGTTGTCTATAAATAGAAGGCCGAGGCTTCACTTTCATTTGCCAATTTCGAGTATTTACCTCTCCTTTATAGTCCTATTGGAGTAATTCTAGATTTCCTAGGCTTGACCCGGTGGTCGTCGAGGCATTCGGAAGTTGTAGCAGAGTTGTGCCCAAGTTATGGAGGCATCGACATCAAAGGGCTAACGACGGACGAAGGTATAGCTTTTGCTTCCTATAAATATTTAGGAGTATGCAATAGCTTAGTTAAGGCTTTTAGAGCACTTTAATGATAGTAGTATCATTTGGCATTGTAGAGCAGACTATAGGCGTGGACCTAGAGTTGGTAGAGCTTGCACTGATTTGAGGTACGAAAGTACTGTTTGAGATATCCTGACTGAGTATACATGTATTATGTGACTGCATGGTTTATATGTCATTGATTTATGCTGCATTCATTTGCATACTGAGCTATCTCCTTCGAGATGTCTGTTAGTAGGGTTTTTCCATATCCTGTTAGTGGTTGGACTTCCATCGATTTGGGTCCGGCATATCCACTGGTATTATGGTATGGGAGCCACCTCCTGAAGAGACGGCACATCACGCTACATACCAGGGCCCTGTCTGTCTCTATTATCTGATCCTTGACCTCGAGTTTATAGGGAGTTCACTTTGCATGCATGTATACTCATACTCTCGTACTGAGCATTTTATGCTCACGTCTCGTACTCTGTGTTTTTGGACACCCTATTCCATGGGGCACGTTTGCGATTGGACGAGGCGGGTGGGTCCAGGAGGGGCTAGTCAGTGGTTGACAAGCTGGAGCTTCGTCTAGGTTTTATTTCTGTTGTTTTGAGGTTGATACAGCTATTCGATTTGGTTGTATATTATTTGGATAAATTACAGATTCCATTACTTGGGATTTTATAATATTTATGATTTCCGCAGTTTATTCTGATATCTGATAAATTAAGATTAATTGCATGCCTAAGTTCTGTTAGTAGGTGATTCGGGTAAGGGTCACTACATTTATGGTATTAGAGCATGCAAAATTATTCTTGGGATTTAGTCTCATCATGTGGTATTTTTGTATATGGCAAATCATGATGACCAGAGTTCTCATGGTAGTATTGGTGGGCGTTTGGGTGATGCCGACCGAGAGCATCGTCGAGAACGGCGTCATCGTCATCATGACGATGAGCGTTTCACTGTGTGTCGATTCTTAGCTATGGGTCCTAAGCCCTTAGTTAGAGGTGAGTCTCCAGAGGATGCGGAGAATTGGTTAGACCGCATGGAGACAAATTTTCAGACTTTCCACTGCACCGAGGAGCAGAAGATGGAGACCCTTGGCTATCTTCTGGATGGACGTGCGCGCAGGTGGTGGAGGTTTACTTCTGCACCTTTTGTTGCGGCGAGAGGAGTGGCCACCTGGGCCGAGTTCCGCACAGCTTTCCAAAAGCGGTATTTTCCTCCTACACTCCGTCAGTCGAAGGAAAGCAAGCTACTGAGTCTGCGACAGGGAGCCATGTCTATCGATGAGTATCAGCAGAAGTTCTTTGATCTGCTATCCTATTGCCCCGAGATTTCTGATAGCTCAGAGATGAAATATAATCTGTTCCTTCAGGGCCTTAACCCTGAGATCCATGACCGTGTGGCGGTTGGCGACGACATGTCCTACGAGGGTTTGGTGAGCCGTTGTCACCAGGCGGAGGACAGCATTCGGCGGAACAGGTCTTTCCCTCAGTCGAGACCTGCTAGTTCTTTGGGTCCCCGTGCCCAAACTTTTAAGATGTCTGGATCTACTACTTCTTCCTCTAGTTCTGGAGGTGTTGTCCGTTTCGGTAAGAAGGACCAGTGTGATCACTGTGGGAAGAACCATCCATCCGACAAGTGCCGCAGAGCTTCTGGAGCTTGTTTCCGTTGTGGAGAGACTGGTCATATCTGGAGGGATTGTCCACTATCTGGGGGAGGTGGTTTTGGTTCTGGTTCAGGATCTGGTTCTCAGGCCACCATTCAGCAGAGGTCACAGGGACAACCTGCTGGGAGTTCTCATTTGAGGCCACGATCTTCTGGCCAGGTGTTTGCCTTGAGGAATGATCAGGCTGTGGAGGAGAATGAGAAAGTCATCGCAGGGTAACATTTTGTTAGCGAATCTCATGGTCCTGGCGATGGACGACTTTGATTGCATTCTGGGAATAGATATGTTGACTACCTATCAGGCTTCAGTGGACTGCTATCAGAGATTAGTACGCTTTCATCTGGAGGGGAGTGAGAGCTGGTTTTTCTATGGTGAGGGAGCGCGACCCCCGATGCCTTTGGTATCAGCTTTGAGAGCCTGTCGAGCTCTAGAGTCTGGCGGGGAAGGCTACCTTATCTATGCAGTTGATTTGTCTGCTGAGAGTATTGGGATAGAGAGCATTCCTGTTGTGGATGAATTTCCTGGTGAGATTCCGGGTTTTCCTCCTGTTAGGGAAGTCGAGTTTGGCATAGAGTTGATGCCGGGTACTTCACCTATTTCTCGAGCACCGTATCGTCTGGCTCCGTCAGAGATGCATGAATTGAAGAATCAGCTACAGGATCTTTTGGACAAGGGGTACATTCATCCTAGTGTATCTCCTTGGGGAGCTCCTGTTCTCTTTGTAAAGAAGAAGGATGGGTCGATGCGGTTGTGCATTGACTATCGGCAGCTGAATCGAGTCACTGTGAAGAACCAGTATCCGTTGCCTCGTATTGATGACTTGTTTGATCAGCTGCAGGGCACGCCAATTTACTCCATGATTGACTTGAGATCTAGGTATCATCAGTTGAGAGTCCGTGATCAGGACGTAGCCAAGACTGCATTCCGTACTCGCTATGGGCATTACGAGTTCCTAGTGATGCCATTTGGTTTGACTAATGCGTCGGCTATATTCATGGATCTGATGAACCGTGTCTTCAGGGAGTATTTGGACAAGTTTGTCGTGGTCTTCATTGACGGCATCTTGGTGTATTCGCGTAATACGGAAGAGCATGTTTATCACTTGCGGTTGGTACTGCAGACTCTTCGAGATGAGCAGTTGTACGCCAAGCTGAGCAAGTGTGAGTTCTGGATGGATAGAGTGGTCTTTCTTGGCCATATCATATCCAGGGAGGGGATTTCTGTTGATCCAAGCAAGATTGAAGCGGTACTTAATTGGTCGCGTCCGATGACAGTTGCTGAGATCTGTAGTTTTCTGGGTCTAGCAGGGTATTATCGTCGCTTCATTTTGAACTTCTCTCAGTTAGCTCAACCTTTGATGCAGCTTACCCGCAAGGTGTGGATTTCGAGTGGTCCTTCGAGTGTGAGGAGAATTTCTATGAGCTTCGACAGCGGTTGACTTCTGCGCCGATGTTGGCATTACCGTCAGGATCTGGAGGGTATGTGGTATACATGGATGCTTCTCTTCAAGGGTTAGGTTGTGTCCTGACTCAGAATGGGCATGTGATCGCATACGCTTCTAGACAGCTGAAGCTTCATGAGGACAACTATCCAGTCCATGATTTGGAATTGGCAGCTATTGTGTTCGCTTTGAAGATCTGGCGTCATTATCTGTATGGCGAGAGATTTGAGATCTTCACCGATCATAAGAGTCTCAAGTATTTTTTCACTCAGACGGAGTTGAACATGAGGCAGAGATGTTGGATGGACTTGCTTAAGGACTATGATTGCGAGATTAAGTACCATCCGGGAGCTGCTAATCTCACCGTTGATGCCTTGAGTCGCAAGGTGCGACTATCCGCACTTCATACTTGTTCGATGTCTAGTGCGATCAGTGAATGTTGTACTTCAGGTTATACCTTCAAGCATAAGAAAGGTATGCAGAGTATCCAGATGTTTGCGATATTATCTGAGCCAGCTTTGTATTCATGGATTCGAGATGCTCAGATGTCTGATTCGAAGACCCAGCGTTTAGCTCGTCTAGCTAACGAGGGTAACTCGTCTGGATTTCATTATCAGTCAGATGACTTTCTGTGTTTGTCTGGTAGGCTTGTGATTCCGCAGGATGAAGAGTTGCGAGAGGAGATTTTGTCTCAGGCACATCGCACTAAGTTGAGTATTCATCCTGGGAGCAACAAGATGTACAAGGATCTACGTACTCGTTTCTGGTGGAAAGGAATGAAACGCAGTGTTTATCAGTTTGTTTCGAGATGTTTGGTGTGTCAACAGGTCAAGGCAGAGCACCGACGACCCGGAGGATTGCTTCACAGTCTGCCTATTCCTGAATGGAAATGGGAGTTTATCACAATGGACTTTGTTACCCATTTGCCGGTATCCCCGAGGAACTATGATGCTATCTGGGTTGTGGTGGATCGACTCACCAAGTCAGCGCATTTCATTGCCTATAGCCGGGAGTACAATGTGGATCGGATGGCACGGTTATACATTCAGGAGTTTGTTCGACTTCATGGAGTGCCTATGAGCATTGTCAGCGATCGGGACCCCAGGTTTACTTCTAGATTCTAGGGGAGTGTTCAGCGTGCGATGGGTACTACTCTCAGTTTGAGTACTGCCTATCATCCGGAGACTGATGGTCAGTCGGAGCGCACTATCCGTACTTTGGAGGATATGGTTAGAGCGTGCGTCATGGATTTTGGTTCAGCCTGGCAGGATCATTTGCCGTTGATCGAGTTTGTGTACAACAACAGCTATCATACTAGTATTGGTATGGCACCTTTTGAGGCGTTGTACAGGCGACGTTGTCGTACTCCACTCTTCTGGGAAGAAGTGGGGGAGAGACAGGCTGAGGGACCGGAGTTTATCCAGCAGGCGATAGACGTTGTTGATCAGATCAAGAAACGGATTAAGACTGCACAGGATCATCAGGCCAGCTATGCCAATATCAAGCGTAGGCCTTTGCAGTTCGATGTCGGGGAGAAAGTGTTTTTGAGAGTGTCACCTTTCCGTAAAATTCTCAGATTTGGCCTTAAGGGCAAGTTATCTCCCAGGTTTATCGGTCCGTTTGAGATCTTGGAGAGCATTGGCGATTTGGTTTATTGACTAGCTTTGCCACCGCATCTATCAAGTATTCACGACGTGTTCCACGTATCTCTATTGCGATGGTATGTGGCGGATGAATCTCATATTCTGCAGCGGTCTGAGGTTCAGGTGAACAAGGATTTGACCTATGTTGAGAAACCTATTCGTATCCTGGATTATAAGGATAAGGTTATGTGGAACAAAGTCATTCCTTTGAATTTAGTTCAGTGGCAGCGCCGAGGCACTGAGGAAGCTACTTGGGAGCTTGAGGACAGGATGCGTGAAGGCCATCCTGAGTTGTTTTGATTTTATTCTTAAGTTGTATTAAGTTGCAAACTCTGTAAACGTTTGATTTGAATAAAAAATGTTTCTGATTTTTGTATTACATTCAGTACTTAAGATCTGATTTCGAGGACAAAATATCTTAAGTGGGGGAGAATGTAGTAGCCCGTACCCTAATTGAGTAATTAAAGGATTAATGCTAATTAAATAAATTGGGTATCGGACGGATCGGAAGCTCCAAAGGCACGATCGGAAGCTCCGAACAGGATCGGAAGCTCCGATGAGCGATCAGAGGCACCGATGATATTACGTCATCCATGACGTGTGGTTAGATCGGAAGCTCCAATCACCCCTATCCGGAGTCAACAAGTGATATTTTGACACGTGGCAGATCAGGATCTTCAGAAGCTCCGATGGCAGGATCAGACGTTCCGATCGATGTTCGGACGTTCCGATCGAGGAACGGAAGTTCCGATCGTTGTCTATAAATAGAAGGCCGAGGCTTCACTTTCATTTGCCAATTCTGAGTATTTCCCTCTCCTTTCTAGTCCTATTGGAGTAATTCTAGCCTTCCTAGGCTTGACCCGGTGGTCGTCGAGGCGTTCGGAAGTCGTAGCAGAGTTGTGCCCAAGTTCTGGAGGCATCGACATCAAAGGGCTAACGACGGACGAAGGTATAGCTTTTGCTTCCTATAAATATTTAGGAGTATGCAATAGCTTAGTTAAGGCCTTTAGAGCACTTTAATGATAGTAGTATCATTTGGCAGTGTAGAGCAGACTATAGGCGTGGACCTAGAGTTGGTAGAGCTTGCACTGATTTGAGGTACGAAAGTACTGTTCGAGATATACTGACTGAGTATACATGTATTATGTGACTGCATGGTTTATATGTCATTGATTTATGCTGCATTCATTTGCATACTGAGCTATCTCCTTCAAGATGTCTGTTAGTAGGGTTTTTCCCTATCCTGTTAGTGGTTGGACTTCCATCGATTTGGGTCCGGCATATCCACTGGTATTATGGTATGGGAGCCACCTCCTGAAGCGACGGCACAGCGTGCTACATACCAGGGCCCGGTCTGTCTCTGTTATCTGATCCTTGACCTCGAGTTTATAGGGAGTTCACTTTGCATGCATGTATACTCATACTCTCGTACTGATCGTTTTATGCTCACGTCTCGTACTCTGTGTTTCTGGACACCATATTCCATGGGGCAGGTTTGCGATTGGATGAGGCGGGTGGATCCAGGAGGGCTAGTCAGTGGTTGACCAGCTGGAGCTTCGTCTAGGTTTTATTTCTGTTGTTTTGAGGTTGATACAGCTATTAGATTTGGTTGTATATTATTTGGATAAATTACAGATTCCTTTACTTGAGATTGTATAATATTTATGGTTTCCGCAGTTTATTCTGATATCTGATAAATTAAGATTAATTGCATGCCTAAGTTCTGTTAGTAGGTGATCCGGGTAAGGGTCACTACATAGCCGATATGGGGACATTCCAATCGGCGTCTTGAACGCGGTTCTATAAGCCCACAAGACATAATCCAAGCACAAGCTCCAGTCCTTTGTTGTAGGATTCACGGTCTTTTCTAGGATGGACTTGATCCCTCTGTTTGAAACTTCAGCCTGACCATTGGATTCTGGATGGTATGCAGTGGAGATCCTGTGCGTCACATGGTAATTTTTTAGCAAACTGGCCACAGTTTGGTATATTATCATATGTACTTGGAAAAGGTCCCATGAAGTCGATGCCCCAAACATCAAAGAATTCACAAACTAAAATAGGTTGCTGGGGCATCTCCTTACGTTGGGACATATTACCTATTTTCGGGCATTGAGCGTGTAGTAACCCGCAATTAATCAAGGTAATTAATTACTAAATTATGCCTAAATAGTCCAAGATAGATCAGACGGTCCGAAGAGGAGTTCGGATGATCCGAAGTGGATCGGAAGCTCCGTGCCAGGATCGGAGGCTCCGATCGAGATCGGAAGCTCCGTCGGCAAGATCGGAAGCTCTAATCTGGACCAGGGCACACGTCATCGTTTACGTCAGCAAAGTGACTTCATGGCTGACGTAATATTGAGCGATCGGACGCTCCGAAGGTGCGATCGGAGGTTCCAATCGAGTTCGGACGGTCCAAACCAGGATCGGACGTTCCGATCGCCGTCTATAAATAAGGGGTCCGAGCTCTCATTCTGTGCACCGATTTCCCCTTCTTTCCTCTGGTTTTCGAACCTTCTTACTTAGATCTACAGAGTTCTAGGCATCCTATTGGGAATCCAGAAGTTGCCTAGCGATCTCGGCATCGTAGCGGAGGTGTGCCTAGGTTTTGAGACGATTCTACACCAGTGGGCTGACGACGGACGAAGGTATAATTTGGCTTCCTAAAAATATTTAGGAGTATGAAATAGCTTAGTTAAGGCTTTTAGAGCGTTTATAGTAATGCATGGACTTTTGCATGTGTAGACGCAGTAGAGCAGACTTGTAGGCTTTGGACCTAGACGGGTGTGCTAGGAGTTGACCTGCAGTGTTAGAGGTACGTAAGTACTGACCGAGATAGCCAGCATGATATTTATACATATGTGTGTGATGCATGATGTATGTGCTGTATTGGTTATGTTTTACTGTTTTTAGCACATGCATATGTTTTTACGGAGACTGCATCGGGTATGATGTGAGTCATGACAGTTTCTATCAGTCGAGGCGATTCTTCCTGAGGATTCGTGTCTTAGGAATATACGAGTACCACGCGGAGTCGCTCTCTTGCCCGGTACAGTGTATTCCAGGCACCATGAGTAAAGTGATTTAACCCTGATTTTTAAAGTCATGTGCATGCTCATATTTGTATTTATATCATTGCTTCCGTATTGAGCGTTCTAGCTCACGCCCCTGTGTTTGGGTATTTTGTACCTTGTGGCAGGGAAGGTTTGAGGCTGGACGGTCCCGGTGGTTCCCAGCAGGGTTGAGGTTTCTACCGTGCAGAGGTAGTTTGTTAGGGATTCTGATACCCTAATTTCGATTTGGTTGTATAAAGAATTATACACTGTTTCTATCGTCGGTTGTATTCTGCCGATTGGATTTGTTGTACTTTGGAATTATCCGCTATTTAACGCTTTAATTATTATTGCTTGCGCTAATCACTCTGATTAGGTAGTGGATTCGGGTAGGGTCGCTACATTTATTGGTATCAGAGCGCATTGCAACTGGGAATTAGTAAAGCAGATTTTAAGAGTTGTCTGTTGTTATTGACAGATGGCAGATGATGATTACGAGAGTCAGGCTAGCGGTGGTCGTTGGGGTGATCCACCAAGGAGACATCACCGTAGACATCATCATGAGGATCATAGGCGTTTTAGTATGAACTTTTTTCTTCAGATGGCTCCTAAGCCATTGGTGGGTGGCGAGGCTCCTGCAGTTGCTGAGGACTGGTTGGAGCGTATGGAGAGTTGTTTTCGGGAGTATCAGTGTACTGAAGCCCAGAAGATGGAGACTTTAGCTTTTGTTCTAGAGGGAAATGCGAAGAGGTGATGGAGAGCTACTTCTACTCCGTTTATTGCCGCCAGGGGTACCGCTACTTGGGCTGAGTTTAAGTCTTCCTTCGAGAAGCATTACTTTCCTCCAGCTTTGGCGAGCGAGTTGCTGAGTTTGCAACAGGGTACTATGACCATTGATGAGTACCAGCAGAAATTCTTTGAGCTTCTTTCTTTCAGTCCCCATATTGTGAGTAGCTCAGAGACAATGCACAATCTATTTCTTCAGGGCCTTAACCCTGACATTCATCAGTTGGTTGCCGTGGGCAGAGAGAGGAACTTCAAGAATTTGGTGAACAATTGTCACCAGGCAAAGGACAGTCTGCAGAGGAACAGGACTTTCGGATCTTCTGCATCCAGACCATCTAGCTCTTTGCGTCCAAGGGCCCAGTCTTTTAAGAGACAGGGTGGTACTTCTTCTTCTTCTTCCGGATCTGGCAGTGTTCATCGTTTTGGTGATTCACGAAGTTGTCGTCAGTACAAACGGAAGCATCACCCAGGACCGTGTCCTCATATCACTGGTGTTTGTTTTCAGTGCGCCAGGAGGGTCACATGAAAAGAGATTGTCCCACTTTGGCCGGTACAGTGAGTGGTTCGGGGAGTGTTGGTGGTTCTCAGACCACTATCTATCAGCCACCGCAGTATCAGCAGTAGCCTTCGCAGTAGCAACGTTAGCAGTCGCAGCCATCGCAGCGACATCATTCTCAACCTTCTTCGAGAGGACAGTCATCGCGCCCGCGTGCTCAGGGGCAGGTGTTTGCGCTGAAACAGGAGCAGGCTCAGGCAGACAGTGAGAACATGATTGCAGGTACTTTTATTTTGTGCGGTTTTCCTGCTTATCTTTTGATCGATACTGGTGCTTCGCATTCATTCATATCAGCTCGGTTTGTTAAGAGGCATAGATTACCTTTTGTTTCCTTAGACGTCTTGTTAGCGGTTTTGACTCCGATGGGTCAGGAAGTCTTAGCTAAGCGTCTTGTTTTGGGTTGTATTTTTGGATTTGAGGGACATCTATTGAGCGCTAACCTGATGGTTTTAGCGATGGATGACTTTGATGGTATCATCGGGATTGATCTTCTGACTTCGTATCGAGCGATAGTGGATTGCTACCAGAGATTTGTCCAGTTTCGCCCCGAGGCTGAGGATTCTTGGTATTTCTATGGTGAGTGAGCGCGACCCCCGATGCCAGTGGTTTCTGCTCTGAATGCCCAACGTGCTTTAGAGTCTGGCGGGGAAGGCTACCTGATCTATGCGATTGATGCATCCTTAGAGGGTCCGGACATGGAGGAGATACCAGTAGTCAGTGAGTTCCCGGATGTGTTTCCCGACGAGATTCCAGGGTTACCACCTGTGCGAGAGATCGAGTTTGGCATTGACTTGTTTCCAGGGACAGCGCCGATTTCCCGAGCACCGTACCGATTAGCTCCATGTGAGATGCAAGAGTTGCAGCAGCAGTTGCAGGATCTTCTTGATAAGGGCTACATTCGACCCAGTGTTTCACCTTGGGGAGCCCCGGTTCTATTCGTCAAGAAGAAGGATGGTTCGATGCGTTTGTGCATTGACTATCGTCAGTTGAACAAAGTGACAGTAAAGAACAAGTATCCTCTCCCGCGGATTGACGATCTGTTTGATCAATTGCAGGGTACTACTGTCTATTCCAAGATCGACTTGCGTTTTGGGTATCATCAGTTGCGAGTTAGAGACGAGGATGTTTCGAAGACAGCATTTCGTACTCGATATGGGCACTATGAGTTCTTAGTGATGTCATTTGTTCTAACGAATGCTCCAGCTGTTTTCATGGATTTGATAAACAGGGTTTTCCGAGAGCTCTTGGATAAGTTCGTTGTAGTGTTCATCGATGAAATCCTTGTGTATTCTCGTAGCATGGATGAGCATGCCTTTCATCTTCGTACTGTTTTACAGACCTTGCGAGAGCATCAGTTGTATGCTAAGCTCAGCAAGTGTGACTTTTGGATTGACCGAGTTGTGTTCCTTGGTCATGTCATTTCTAGAGATGGAGTATCAGTGGATCCTAGCAAGATAGAGGCTATTCTTAATTGGTCGCGCCCGACGACAGCATCTGAGATTCGTAGTTTCTTGGGTTTGGCCGGATACTACCGTCGATTCGTGGAGAATTTCTCTCAGATAGCCAGGCCTTTGACACAGTTGACGCAAAAGGATGTTTCTTTTGAGTGGTCTTCCGCGTGCGAAGATAGTTTTCGTGAGTTGAGACGTCGATTGACGACTGCTCCAGTACTATCCTTGCCGACTGGATCTGGTGGTTTCGTAGTCCACACCGATGCTTCTCTTCAGGGTTTGGGGTGTGTGTTAACTCCAAATGGGCATGTGATTGCCTATGCCTCCAGGAAACTAAAGACTCACGAGGGGAATTATCCCGTACATGATCTAGAGCTTGCAGCCATTGTCTTTGCTCTGAAGATATGGCGTTATTATTTGTACGGTGAACGATTCTAGATTTTTACTGATCATAAGAGTTTGAAGTACCTGTTCACTCAGCAGAGATGAACATGCGACAGCGCCGTTGGATGGACTTGCTGAAAGACTATGATTGGGAAATCAATTACCATCCAGGATGGTCGAAGAGTGTTGTTCCTTGGGTTTCACTTTCCGTCATAAGAAGGAACAACAGGGAGTTCGTGTTGCGTCTGTGCTTGCCAAGCCAGCCTTGTATAGACGTATTCGTGAGGCACGGGGTGTTGATCCCAAGATTCAGAGATTAGCCCGATTCACTGAGGGTAAGAATTCAGCTGGTTTCCATTTTCAGGCGGATGGTTTGTTGTGTCTTTCTGGCCGTGTGGTTGTGCCTGACGATTCCACACTTAGAGACAAGATCTTATCGCAAGCTCATCATAGTAGGTTCTCAGTACATCCTGGCAGCATGAAGATGTACAAGGATCTACATACTCAATTTTGGTGGAAAGGAATGAAGCGCAGCGTTTATCAGTTCGTGTCCCGATGCCTTGTGTGTCAGCAGGTCAAGGCAGAGTATCGTCGACCCGGAGGTCTACTTCACAATCTCGATATTATTGAGTGGAAGTGGGAGCATGTGACGATGGACTTTGTCACCCACTTGCCTATGTCTTCCAGGAATTGCGACGCGATTTGGGTTGTTGTTGACCGATTGTCGAAATCCGCGCATTTCTTACCATATAATCGGGATTTCACCTTCGACAGGATGGCACGGCTGTATGTGCAAGAGATTGTCCGTTTTCATGGTATTCCACTGAGTATTGTGAGCGACAGAGATCCTCGTTTCACCTCAAGATTTTGGGGGAGTTTTCAGCGTGCTCTTGGTACCACTTTGAGTTTGAGCACAGCGTATCATCCAGAGACTGATGGACAATCGGAGAGGACTATCCGTACTCTCGAGGACATGCTTCGAGCTACCGTAATGGATTTTGTCCCAGCATGGCACGATCATTTGCCATTGGTGGAGTTCGCTTATAACAATAGCTACCATAGCAGCATTGGCATGGCACCATTTGAGGCTCTTTATGGACGTCGTTGTCGTATACCTTTGTTTTGGGATGAGGTTGGTGAGCGGCAGGTGGAGGGTCCTCAAATGATTCAGCAGATGACTGATGCAGTACAATTGATCCGACGCAGGATTAAGGCATCCCAGGATCGACAGGCTAGCTACACGAACACTCACCGCAGGCCACTTCATTTTGAAGAAGGAGAGTATGTATTCTTGCGTGTATCACCTTTCCAGAAGGTGATGAGGTTTGGTCTTAAGGGTAAGTTGTCACCAAGATTTATTGGTCCTTTTGAGATTCTCGAGAAAGTTGGAGACGTGGCTTATCGTCTAGCCTTGCCACCGAATCTTTCGAAGATTCATGATGTGTTTCACGTGTCTTTGTTGAGATAGTACGTGGCGGATCAGTCCCACATCTTGCGTCCGACTGAGGTGCAACTAGACCACGATTTGTCATATGTGGAGAAACCTCTCAAGTTTATCGACAGGAAGGACAAGGTGCTTTTTAACAAGCGCATACCGTTGGTGATGGTACAGTGGCAACGCAGAGGTACAGAGGAAGCTACTTGGGAGTTGGATAGTCGGATGTTAGCCGAGAACCCCGAGTTGTTTTAAGATTTTGTACTCTGTTGTATCGAATGTATATTGTTCAGTTGTAATAAAAGCATTGATTTTGCGTACTATGTTTTTCTTAAGATGTAATTTCGAGGACGAAATTTCTTAAGTGGGGGAGAATGTAGTAACCCGTAATTAATCAAGGTAATTAAGGTAATTAATTACTAAATTATGCCTAAATAGTCCAAGATAGATCGGACGGTCTGAAGAGGAGTTCGGACGATCCGAAGTGGATCGGAAGCTCTGTGCCAGGATCGGAGGCTCCGATCAAGATCGGAAGCTCCGTCAGCAAGATCGGAAGCTCCGATCTGGACCAGGGTACACGTCATCATTTACGTCAGCAAAGTGACGTCATGGCTGACGTAATATTGAGCGATCGGACGCTTTGAATGTGCGATCGGAGGTTCCGATCGAGTTCGGATGGTCCAAACCGGGATCGAACGTTCCGATCGTCGTCTATAAATAAGGGGTCCGAGCTCTCATTCTGATTTCCCCTTCTTTCCTCTGGTTTTCGAACCTTCTTACTTAGATCTACGGAGTTCTAAGCATCCTATTGGGAATCCGGAAGTTGCCTAGCGATCTCGGCGTCGTAGCGGAGGTGCCTAGGTTTTGAGACGATTCTACACCAGCGGGATGACGACGGACGAAGGTATAATTTGGCTTCCTAAAAATATTTAGGAGTATGAAATAGCTTAGTTAAGGCTTTTAGAGTGTTTATAGTAATGCATGGACTTTTGCATGTGTAGACGCAGTAGAGCAGACTTGTAGGCTTTGGACCTAGACAGGTGTGCTAGGAGTTGACCTGCAGTGTTAGAGGTACGTAAGTACTGACCAAGATAGCCGGCATGATATTTATACATATGTGTGTGATGCATGATGTATGTGCTGTATTGGCTATGTTTTACTGTTTTTAGCACATGAATATGTTTTTACGGAGACTGTATCGGGTATGATGTGAGTCATGACAGTTTCTATCAGTCGAGCCGATTCTTCTTGAGGATTCGTGTATTAGGAATATATGAGTACCACGCGGAGTCGCTCTCTTGCCCGGTAATGTGTATTCCAGGCGCCATGAGTAAAGTGATTTAACCCTGATTTTTAAAGTCATGTGCATGCTCATTTTTGTATTTATATCATTGCTTCCGTATTGAGCGTTCTAGCTCACCCCCCTGTGTTTGGGTATTGTGTACCTTATGGTGGGGCAGGTTTGAGGCTGGACGGTCCCGGTGGTTCCCAGCAGGGTTGAGGTTGCTACCGTGCAGAGGTAGTTTGTTAGGGATTATGATACCCTAATTTCGATTTGGTTGTATAAAGAATTATACACTGTTTCTATCGTCGGTTGTATTCTGCCGATTGGATTTGTTGTACTTTGGAATTATCCGCTATTTAACGCTTTAATTATTATTGCTTGCGCTAATCACTCTGATTAGGTAGTGGATCCGGGTAGGGTCGCCACAGAGCGCACGACTTACAGAAAACGTAAGCATCTCAAAATAAGGATGGCCAGAAAAATCCGCAGTCCAACACCTTTCTAGCTGTCATTTTCAGCGTAGTGTTTCCACAAGTATGGATCATCCCACACAAAATACTTAGCATCACTTCTCACTTTGTCCTTTTGCGCCTTTGAAAATTCAGAAGGAAACCCTTTAGTAACTAAATAATTGACAATAATTGCGTACTAGGGTAATTCTGCGCTTGCTGAAAATAGTTGCTCATCAAGAAATTCTTCTCGCAAACTCAGCTCCTTATCATTATGAATTAGACGGATTAAGTGGTCTACGACTCGATTCTCGGTTCCTCTCTTGTCCTTGATTTCCACATCGAATTTGCTCAAAAGCAGTATCCACCTTATTAGCCTTGGTTTTGCCTCCTTCTTCGCCATCAGAAAGCGAAGAGTTGCATGGTCAGAATAAACAATGATTTTAGCACAAAGTAAATAAGAGAGAAATTTTTCTAATGCAAAAACAACAGCCAAGAGCTCTTTTTCAGTGGTGGAGTAGTTCCGTTGAGCATCGTTCAGGATACGCGAAGCGTAGTAGATAGCATGCGATGCTTTCCCAACTTTTTGGCCTAAATCCGCGCCAACTGCATAGTCGCTGGCATCACACATGATCTCAAATGGTTTGATCCATTCTAGTGGTTGGATTATTGGTGAATATGTCAATGAGTCTTTAAGTTTGTCAAAATACGTTTTGCATGGTTCATCAAACTCAAACGGGACATATTTTTGCAAAAGTTTGCACATGGGGGATGCGATCTTGGCGAAGTCCTGAATGTTTCTCCTGTAGAAACCTGCATGGCCAAGAAAAGAACACACTTCCTGCACACATGTGGGATAAGGAAGAGACTCAATAGTATCAATTTTAGCTTTGTCTACCTCTCTTCCCTTAGATGAAACAACATGACCTAACACAACACCTTGCCCAACCATAAAATGTCACTTTTCAGAATTTTGGACTAGGTTGGTTTCGACACACCTCTTAAGGACAAGATCAAAGTTAGATAGAAAGTTTTCGAATGAATCACCATAGACAGTGAAATCATCCATAAAAAATTCTAAGATATGCTCAATGAAATCCGAAAAGATACTAACCATACACCGTTGGAAAGTGGCCGGTGCATTGCAAAGTCCAAAGGGCATCCGTCGATATGCAAAGGTGCCAAACGGGCAAGTAAACATCATCTTATCTTGATCTTCTGGCACAATAGCCATCTGAAAATAACCAGAATATCCATCAAAAAAACAATAATAAGGATGGCATGCCAAACATTCAATCATTAGATCAATAAAGGGCAAAGGGAAGTGGTCCTTTCGGGTTCCGACATTTAATTTTCTATAATCTATACAAACCCTCCACCTATTTTGAATTCAGGTGGGAACCAATTCATCATCCTTGTTCTTCTCCACAATTATCCCGGTTTTCTTTGGTACCACTTGGACTCGACTGACCCACTAGCTGTCAGAAATCGGGTAAATGACTCCAACTTCAAGGAGTTTCAGAATTTCATCCATCACCACCTCCATCATAGGTGGGTTCAAATTTCTTTGCGGCTGACGTGAGGGATTCGCTCCTTCCTCCATCAAAATCCTGTGCATGCATGTAGAAGGGCTAATTCCCTTAATGTCTGCTATGGTCCACCAGATAGCAATCTTGTGCTCCATTAGAACTTTGATTAATTGCTCCTCTTGATCGGCTTCCAAAATATTGGAGATGATGACTGGTAATGTTTCTCCTTCTCCAAGGAAAACATATTTGAGATGTTTGGGAAGCGTCTTCAGTTCAACCACTGGCGCCTGCAAAACAGATGGAAGGCGCCGAGTATTATAGATTAGTAAAAATATATAAGAGACATTACCTGACTGATGTAGCTCAGGAGAACTGTTCAGAATTTTCTCAATCTCCTTCACGTCTTCACTGAATCCAATTCCATCATCCTGCTGAATGGGTGCAACAATAGCCACCTCTAGCTCATATTTTCCTGCATGCTCACAATAATCTTGTGTTAAGTAATCCACAATATCAACAAAAAATACACAATCATCACTGTCAGAAAATTTCATGGCATCATAAATATTTAATTTCACAACCTCCCCATCAAATTCCATAGTGAGTGTGCCATTGTGAACATCAATTATAGTCATGAAAGTTTTCAAGAATGGTCTGCCTAATAAAATAGGGCTATTGTGATCACCGTTTTTCATTTCAAGCACATAAAAATCTGCAGGAAGTACCAAGTCATTTACTTGCACTAACACATCTTCCACTATTCCCCTAGGGTATGCATTAGACCTATCAGCTAACTGAATAACAATTCCAGTTTTATTCAATGGACCAAGTTTTAAGGATGCATAGATAGAATATGGCATAACATTGATTGATTCTCCTAGATCTAACATGGCCTTCTCAAGTCTAACATTCTCTTATAGTGCATGAGATAGAAAACATAACTGGATCCTTGCATTTTGCGGGTAATTTTCGTTGGATCACAACAGATACATTCTCACCTAGCTCCACCTTCTGAAAAGCCTTCAGTGTCTGTTTCCTCTTTGCTCTGCACAATTCTTTCAAAAACTTCGCGTATCGAGGTACCTGCTTAATAGCATCTAGCAACGGAATATTCACCTCACATCTACAAAAAGTTTCAAAAAGTTCCTTTATCCCTTCATCTTTTCTAGACTTCTTAAGTGCTAAGGGAAAAGGGGCAACATGCTTATATTTAGAAAGGGGAGGAAACTTACCTCTTGGCGCTTCTTCCTTGGTTGCTTCTCCATCAGTCAATTTCGGCTCTTCTTGCAGCTCCTCTTTGGCTGAAGCATCCACTTCTTTCTCCTTGACCTTAAACTCCTTCCCATTCCTTAAAGTGATTGCGCTTGCATTTTCTCTTGGGTTCGGAATTGTTTGTGATGGCAAAGTGTTGGAATGTTGTGCTTACAACTTATTGATTGCGGTGGCGAGCTGTTTCATCTAGGTATTCAAGTTTTGGATACTTGCTCTTTTTTCCAGTTGGAAAGTTACAGTATTAGTAGAAATATCCTTAACAATATTTTCAAGAAACTCACCTTGATTTGGAATCTGAGGATGCTGCTGCTGTTGAGGATACGATGACCTATAAGCTTAATTGTGTGGTGGTGCTTGAGGCCCAGATTGATTTTCCTGAGGGTTCCCATATCTAAGATTTGGATTATCCTTCCAACCAGGATTGTATGTGTTGGAATAGGGATCATATTTCCGCGGTGGTGGTCTAGGAAATCCTCCAGTAGCATTAACCTATTCAACCGATTCTTCTTGAAGTATGGGACACATATCAGTAGCATGTTCCACTGCAGCACAAATCCCACATGCCTTTGCAGTCTGTCCATTCCCTATAGCCATCTGACGCACAAGAGACTTCAATTCAATCAATTGTTGCTCAAGGGAAGAGACATTTACCTCACTGTTCTTCTTTGGTACATGCTCATTCCTGTTGGTGCCAAATTGTTGAGAATTGGCAGCCATATTCTCAATTAAATTCCTCGCTTGTATCGGAGTTTTATCAAAAAAAACTCCTCCACTTGCTGCATCTAGCGTACTCCTGTCATGAGGCAACAAACCTTCATATCATAATTTAATTAGTTGATTTTCACTTATCTGATGTTGCGGACAGCAAGCGCAAAGCTTTTTGAACCACTCCCAGTATTCGTGCAATGATTCCCCTGAGTGTTGCTTGATTCCATAGATTTCTTTACAGATGTTCGCGGCTCTAGAGACTGGGAAATATTTTTCCAGAAAGATTCTTTTCATCTCCGTCCAAGTCGTGATAGAACAAGAGGGTAAATAGTATAGTCAATCCTTAGCAGCACTCTTCAAAGAGAAAGGAAAGACCCTTAGCTGAATCTGCTCCTCTGTCACTCCATGGGGTTTCATACTTGTGCAAACCACATGAAATTCCATCAAGTGTTTATTAGGGTCCTCACCTGCAAGACCATGAAAATAGGGAAATAAGAGAATCAAACCAGATTTAAGCTCAAAAGTAGCATTAGTTTCTAATGTAGGAAAAGTATTGCATAAAGGTTGTTGATTGGGATCAGGAGTGCCCAATTATCTAAGACTCAGATTAGCATTATCAGCCATCTCTTCTTCCGGAATGTCCGTTCGAATCTCTTCCTCTTCTTGTTGCCTACGAAGTTCTCTCCTTCGTCTGTGTAAAGTCCTTTCGATCTCCGGGTTGTAGAGAAAGTCTTCTTCAGCAAAATCACCTGAAAGCATAAACGAGAGAGAACTAGAAACAAAGAAAAGAGAATAGAGTGGGATTAAACAAAACAAAATAAAAAAGAAAAAAAACACAATAAATTAAACACCGTTTCCCCGGCAACGGCGCCAAAATTTGGTAGCGCTAAGTCGCGTCACGCCCAAATTACCCAACTCAATCAGATAACCAAGAATATGTAGTAGTGTGAGTAGGGATCGTTCCCATGAGGAAAGGGAAATTTAAAGTGTTCTAAATAAAATTAAGGGGTTTTTTGAGTTTTTTACTAAACTACTAAAAATTTAAGCAATTAAAAAGAAATATGATCACTATCATGCAAGATTGAAAATTAAACTGAATTAATCAATAAGAGACAAGCTTTGGTATCGGTCGACTACACCCTTGATATTATTTATTCAATCATCAATTCCTTAAAAATAATTAATCCTATCAAATATTCATCATTGAAAATCAAATTCCTGTTTCACCTTAATCTTAGTTAATTAGACATAAGCGTTCTAGATTAAACCTTACCAATAAATCAACCAAAATACCATCAATCTAGATTTAAATCTAAGATAACATTCATATGAGTTAAACTGATGAATCTAGACAACACATGCACCAGCGGATGTATTTAGACTAGTCAATAGTTGTTCCTACGATTTAACAAATTCAACAGCAGAAAATATCAAACGTAGTTGCTTCGCAAATTAGTTGATTCAAACAATTACTGATTTGAATTTTAATTTAGCTGTAGTTTGCATAGAAAAATCCTAAGATGGCCAATCCGAAAATTTCGCATACAAACATGAAATAAAACAGATCAACTATTGATACTCAACAAGGATTAAAGCATGAAAATCTAATCTCATAAATAAAAAAAATCAAGGGCTTGTCTTCCTCAACCAAGTATTAAAGTTTAGCTAGAGCAATTCATGAAGAACTCAAGAAAAATTCAAAGAAAGGAAGAAAACTTGAGAGAAAATTGTAATACAAAACCTAGCCATCAAAGAGAGATGTAAAAAGTCTGATAATAATCTCCCAAAAATGGAATAAAAGCCTAATAAAAACTAGAGTCCAAAATAAAAGAGTTTCAAAAAATAAGATCTCTTTCCTGAACAGCGACGCACCGATCGAGCAAAAATATGGCATACTGCTGTTTTCAAAATACGGCAGCCACTCGATCGGCTAGGTCTTGCAGATCGACCGGCCGAAAATTCCTTAGCCTACTGGATTCACATTTACATGCTCCGCTCGATCGGTAGAAAGCTGCAGATCGATCGGGCACTTTTCTTCAGAATAATTCCATCATTTCCTTAGCTTCAAAGTTCCATCCATGAATCCGCTAAAATGCACAACCTAACCAACAAAACCAAGAAACAAATTATGCAGACACAACTATGCAATACAAACGAAATACATAATTAAAACACGTAAACGAATGCAAAACAACAACAAAATGACATTAACAAATGCAACAAAAACACAACTATCAAAACACAAAAGCACACATCATATAAAATATCGTGAATATACTTATACGTTAATGATCTTAAAAACATATGCATATAAACATGTATCGCTTAATCATAAACATTATACTAAATACATTCCATAAAATGACATGTCTAAAATTCTTAATTTTCAACAGGTCGTATCCATGTCGGTGGCCTCATACTTAACGATTGATCAATCATAAAAACCAATGTCCGTGTCACTTCACCAACACTCGATGTTGGATCCATAAGCTCTTTATAACATAAACATTATCAGGAAGGTCACAGGGCCCAAGTATCATGGTCTCCAACCACATCACTTTCCACCTTCACTTCAGCTGCCATAAAAAAATTATTTTTCTTAACTTGCCCTTAAACTTAACATAAAAATTCTAACATGATGCATGAAGTTAAAAAAATTCTCATCATTTCTTTATTTCATGAAAATTTTTCCGTAAATATATATTTAATTTATTTTCTTAAAAATCATACTTATATATCTAATAAAAATTCTTGAATGAAAAAAATATATTTACGAACCTTTTATTTTTCCAAAGACTTGTTCGAGCTGTTGACCACTAAACTTAGACTCATAAATTCCTAAATTGTCCCATTAAACAATTAGCCCAATAAAACTTGGCCCCTTTAATTCTCATGGACCCCCAGACCCATAAAAAAACTAATGGGTTCACTTAAAATATTATTTAAGTCCATTTAATTAGTTAACTCAAAATTAATTTAATAATTATTAATTATCCCATTAACGCTTACTCCGGCCCATTAACCTAAAATTAGCCCATTAAATTAATAAACCTAACACAACATGGCTCAATA
Source organism: Henckelia pumila (assembly GCF_033568475.1). Classification (NCBI taxonomy): domain Eukaryota; kingdom Viridiplantae; phylum Streptophyta; class Magnoliopsida; order Lamiales; family Gesneriaceae; genus Henckelia; species Henckelia pumila. Next base: position 166,276,779 of record NC_133123.1, read on the forward strand.
ATTCTCATGGATCACACGGCCCATGACAAATTAGTGCGCTAACTTCATTAATTAATTAAGCCAATATTTACAATTAAACTAGTACAATTAATTAATTAAACCAAGCTCAATTCCATTATTATTAACTTAATCACTTATTTAATTTAAAATAAAAATATCCGAGCCCAAATAATATAACCCGGACCCGGACCAAACTAACTTGACCAATTATATTTTGAACCCTAAGCCAAATTCGCGGCAGCCCTGAGCAGTTGCACAAATCTGTTCGTGCCGCCTTCTCCGGCCGCCTTTGGCCATGATTCCACCGCCCATACTTAGCAAACATCCAGGCGGTTCTAACCCAAAAAATTTGACCTCAAACCGAGCCATGTAGAAGGAGAACTAACCAAAACAATCTTGCCCTAGTTCTTGCTCGGGCACAGAACACGACTCGCCACTTCGGGCCATTTGGCAGCCAATATCCGGCCACCACTGGCCATAGAACCACCTTGAGGACCTTCCCCATGGTCTTGGGGTTCTAACTAACCTAGAACTAGATCCTAACTCGCTCTGTGGACCAAGAACGAACCGATTCACAGAAACTGCTCAACCTGCGCATAATATGACTTCTATGGTGCATCCAGCCTAAAATCGTCTGAACCACCATCCAAAAACAACTCTAGGGACCCTAACTCAGCCCTCAACCCGTTGTTCAGTCCCACTAACAGCCTTATATCAGCAGCTATGCCGAAAATGTGAATGAACGTGAGAAGAACTTCATTCAAAACCACAAACACATGCATAATCTGATCATTCATCTTAAAAACATTTAAATATGATCTAAATGGTGTTCAAGCATGGATTTGAGACGTGCCTTGTGATATATTTGCTCGAAACTACAATACCGTCGTGTATTCGGTTGTCCGGGACAAACGGGGAGTCACACCTTCGATTCTCTCTGACTTTCACGTGCAAGTGTGTGCGTGTGTGTAAATGGAGGCTGGAAATCTGATTAGAGGCGTGAGGAAATCTGAAGGATGTGTGAGGAAGAAAGGGTTGAAGGATAAGGGGCCGAGATACAATATATATTTGCATACTACTTAGGCTAAGCTTTAATATTTTAGTTAAATAGGCCTAAATCCATTAGCCCATTAATTATAAAAATTAAAAAATAAAATAAAAATAAAAATCTTAATTTTCGTAATTAATAAGGCCTTATTTTTAAAGGGGATTTTGGGGGAAAATCCCATTTTCAAAATCAAAGTTGTGATTCAGTACTTAAGGGAGAAAAATTTGTTTTGCACTCCCTACTACATCCAAGTTCTTTTTTATAACTCCCTGTTTTCATGTTTTGACTCAATTTTCCTTTATCTTTTATTTTTTCACCAATAATCTCATTTTTCCTTTATTTATTAATTATTATTTTATTTATATTTCTCATATCTCTCTTCCCTCCTTCTTACCTCCCTCTTAACGCTTCTTTCTTTTGATTATCACGATAGAAATCTCTACCCCTAATCCATCGGCCTACTTTTCTCACCACCGGCCAAATTGGCCAACGACCGGAGAACTTGATTCTACTTGATTGCCTTTCTTCGGTTCAAACTCGGGATCGCCTTGCCCTGTCTCTCCTCCACCCTCCACTTCTCTTCGACCCCTGATGCCACCGTAGGCCGTGGTCGCCGTAGTACTCGCCATTAATACAGGCATACGCACCATTCTTCACGTATTATTATCTGTTCCCATTCATTTTTTTCAATATTTTCTTTTGTTCGAAATTATTGTTCTCGCAGGGACCTTCCGCGAGCTATTTTTCTTCTACCCGATTTGTGCTCTTTATTAATTCTTACGTTGTTATGTGCTTGTGTGCTTATTAATTTGTGAAATAGGATTTTGGATTGAAATTTGTTCTAGAAAATGGTATCTAGGGTTACGATATTGGTATTTGAGGTATCTAGTGGCTTGTTCGGTTTTGATTAAATTTTTTGGATGCAGTAGTTTGTTCCAATTTCCGCTGCATTGTAATTGATTTTCGCATGTATTTGTTTCAATTTCCCGTTTCTATTTTGCTACCTATTCACTTTGTTAAGTGTGTCATAGTTGATTTGATATTGTTTTGTGTCTCTTTGTTTTTGTTGATTTTAATTTCTTCTTGATTTCATTGTCGAACGAACTCTCTCGATGATTGGGGTTTTCTTTGTTTTTTAATTGGTATTGATTGTTCAACTGTTTTTTCGGATTAAATTTCTTGAATTTCGATTATTTGTTCGCTATTTTTTAGTTTGTCAAATCTCATTTGAGAAAAATAATAATAAAAAAGTAGTTTCTAAATGGGGATAAATGAAATTGAAATTATTGTGGTTTGGAAGATTAATATTTTTTTTCTGCATCAAAATTGTATTCTTCATTCTCTAGAATTTTTTGTGTAAGCCTGGACTTCTATGATATTTGTTGTGAAAATTCCTCGCAAGCATACGAGTGTCAAGTTTTAATATATTGATTTAATCAGATATCGATCCCACAGAGAGTAAAATGAAAATATTCAGTGCTTGTAATTAAAATAGTCTAAACTTTTATAGAAAATCAATATTTGAGAAATTTGCAATAAATAAAAATAATCAAGATGTTTTTGATAGCACGCACACAACTTTCAGAAATAATCAATCAGAGAAAAATGGTATAAAGTTTTAGATTTCTCCTGATTTCAACAAAAATCAAACCTAATTAATTAATATTCATGAATTCCAGTCAATTAATAGCCAAGAATACATAAGTTTATTATTTCTCTCTCCCGAGCAACAAATAATTTTTATCAACTACAATTCAATTCCAATATTCCTATTAAGAATTTATCACAATGATCTATCACAAAACAATGTTCTTTTTAAAAGCTCTGTAAAAATTATACACTCTCCCGAGCTATAAAATTAATTAACAGTGTATTTTCTAATGGTCCTATTCAAAATCTCCTCTCCCGAGTGCCAGATTTCAAATAAATATAACAAATCAATTATTGATTAGATAATTGAAAAAACAATCAATTCTAGAAAAAAACAATTAATCTAGAAGAAACTCAATTCAATAAAATCAAAAATTAATGAAAGTGTCTACACCAGATTCCATCCAACCTCTAGACTATAAAAATTTAGTTCATAATAAAATTTTGAATAAAACAAAAATTGTTCAAAAATCCAGACATGAATTCAGAATTAAATAAAAAGTAGATAAGAATCAAATCCATCGTCGACGCTGTATCCGGTCTATCGAACTCCGTCTTTGTTCTTCAGATAAGCTCCAGAATTCTTCCCAAAATTTCCCGATCAATCTCTGATTCTCTGATATGTGTTGTGTATGTGTGTGGCGGCTCCCCCTTTAAGTCTGACAAAAATCTCTAATATATATCACATACAAAAGCCCACAAAATCAAGCACATAAAAATTGCCCGAAATAATAAAAATCTGAGATGGCAGCGATCGGGGCGGGGACTCAAGGACACACGCGGGCGCGCTTGAGCTTCTGGAATTCAATTCTCTTGAAGCGCGATAGCTCTTCTTCCTCTCCTCGTTAGCGCTAAATCAAGCGCTGATGTTTGGCCCATTAAAGAAAGCCCATCACTGTTCCTTCTCTGTACGTTCTTTTCTTCTTTTCTCTTCTTTCTTCTTTTCTTTTCCTTTTCTTTTTCTTTTCTTTTATTCTTTTAATTCCTCATTTTTCTTCTATTTTTCAAATAACTTCAATAATTCTCTGCAAGCACAAAAATAAAAAAACACAGCATAAATCTGCTCGAAACAAATAATTAACAATTAAAATCATATATAAATTAAGTGTATAAAATACACTTATCAAATACTCCCAAACTTAGACTTTTGCTAGTCCCGAGCAAAACTATTAAAACCAAATTCCAAAAACTCATTCTATCAAACCAACAAAAATAGTCCAGAAATATTATGGAGTAATGACCTCAGTAATGAATTCAAAAAAATTTTCAAATCTAATCCCATCCAACCTACTAACACTTGAAAGTTTTAATCATACCAAAATAACCGCATAAACTCACAATCTCCGCAACTCACATTTCAAAACACCCTTATCCAAGTTCAATTCACACACTCATAGATCATGAGGACTTTTCAAGGTAGCATAGGATCAAATATAGGAATATTTATCAAAAACACTCACAAATAGATAAATGCAAAGAATAATAGTGTGTGCGTGTTCGATCAAAATTCATAATCATTAAAATCATCAATCAACAGTCCATAGGCTAAATTCTCGCAACTCTTCTCCACTAGTATATTGGGCAACTAAGACTCGGTCAATAGGACTTAATCAGCGTATAATGTAAGGTCTGGCTCACGGCTACAAACAAAGGATAAGAATTCAAAATAAGGAGTAATTTATATTCATGCTCAATTTAACTTCAACTCCTTTCATTCACAATTTCACACTTATTTCTTCACTTCATTGATTTTTTCAACATTTTTCACAAATTTTTTTTTTCAACCATTTTTTTTTTCACTTCTACCTTTTTAATTTTCTCTATTCAATTCTTCCACCACTCCATTCTCTTTTTCACAAATAACACTAGGAGCATATAACAATTTAACATTCAAATTACTCCCTTAAAGGTAGGAAATAGTGTATAGGCTATTCAGGTAGTCAATGTAGGACCTTGAAATAATGACGAATGGGGGTTTTATCACACGTTTACACGCATGCCATTCGATTTTCAATAAAGCTCAAACAAGGTACTAGGGATACATGCATTTAATTGTAGCTTGAAAGGCTCAAATTAATTCAGAAAAATCGCCTCAATCATCCCTAATATCAGTTTTGCTCATATTTTGCCTCGAAAAGTGTTTGAACTAGTTCTAGACAAGTCTCAATCCACAATTAATTCATACAAATATCAATCAGTGCAGAAAAGACAATCATCAACAGTAAACGATGATTTTCAACAACAATTTTTTAGATTTTTCTGTACCTCAAAGTACTCATATACGTGTAGGCTCAACTAAACAACTAAGGATAAATTTATTTCAATGAAAATCAGGCCCAAAAATTCAAACAATGTCTCAATCATATCTATGTCTGTATGTTTCAAAAATCAGATTCAAACATTAATCACAGAGTATATAAGAACTTATTCATTCACTTCGTTCTATTTTTTCAAAAATATTTGTCAGATAAGTAGACAATCATGGATTTTAGTTATAGCATAAAAAATTTTTCTCAGCCATGCATCCAATTCTTTCTTGACTTCTTTTTAACTCAACTCAACAAAAATTTTATCTATGAAGCACACATCATTCAACTAAACAATACTCAACTAATCAACTATACGAAACATCAACAAACAAATATCAGACACTGATTCACCCCCCCCTAAACTTATTATAATCATTGCCCCTAATGATTAAAAATAATAAAAAGAACAAGGGACACGGGACGCATACCTTCGACACCGAGCAACAGTACCCAGTGTTATCAAAATTTCCAATAAAAATAATTCGCAAATGTAAGACTATTTGAGAGGTGATAAGCGCAACATGTACATCCAATTTAACAAGTTGTGCCCGTAGGAGCTCAATGGTTCATGAGAGAAGAGAGCTGCTAGAAGTGCATGCTGCTGTACACGACTGGTCATGCATGAAAGACGTGATGATGGCCTGCGCTAATGGGGACTAGGATGCGCTATCGCGCTAGTTGGAGGTTTGGGAGGCGCGTTAGCGCTTAAAATAAGCTCAGATGGTGATGGTAAAGGCTGCGCGTTAGCGCTCCTAGAGGCGCAGAAGATTAGCGCTGATGGTGGGTGTGGCGCGTGATAGCGCTAAGCGGAGCGCTAATGAGCAGCGCATTAGCGCTAGTTCTTGCGCTGTTCTTGCATTAGTGTGGCGCAGAGGAAGCGCGGGCGCTCGGGAAGTAGTGGCTCGGCGCACCTCTTGTTCGCAAATTTCTTCAAGATATGGCGCGGGAGCTCAGATTAATGGGGCGGGCGCGCCGCTTGCTCGAATTTGAGTTTTCTGGAGCCTGGAAAATTTTGAAAATTAACCAAAATTAAGCTCAAAATTTTAAAATAAAAATACTTAAAACAATTAAATAACAAAAATTAAATAAACTGCAAATAAAAGCAAATAATGTAACGCCCAGAATTATTTAATTTTGATCCAAGAATATTTAATTTGGGAATATTTGGAGTTTTGATTTAAATTCTAACATTCTTAAATTATTTAGGATTGAAATTGAATAAATTGAGAAGCTGAGGACTGAATTGCAATTTTTGAATAGTTGAGGGACTAAAGTGCAAATTGCATTATATTTATTAGAATTGGGATGTCTTACTCAGCTTGTGCACGTGGAATGCCATTCTTCATCAGAATTTCAGAAAACAAGAAGGAAGAAATCGAGAGCAGAGATTCCAAGTTTTTCTTCATCTTTCAATTGCGATATCTTGAGCTACGGTGATCCGTTTTCGATTCCGAAAGATGTTCTGGAATCCTTGCAAGACGACCTTCAATTTGATGTAAGTTTATTCTTTGTTCATCAAGGTTGGAGAAGTCGAATTTTACAGATATCAGATGTTGGTATGAAGTGTTGTTGTTAAGCTTCGATCTTTTGTGTTCTTGAGATTGGATTGAAGATTGATTGTTATATCTTGTTCTTATGATCTCTAGCTATGATTCGATTGTTTTATCTGCTGTTATCTTGAATATTAGGTTGGTTTTGAATCGTATATAGCGGTTATTGTTATTGATATATTCGGAATCGCTGAAGTAATTCCGATATGCCGCCGAACTCTTGATTTGAAGTGAGTTGCTATTGTTTTTGAATTTCGATGTTGCTGAACTATTGACTGATGATTCCTTGATTGTTATGCTATTGTTTCAGTGCATAAACAGAGTATATAAACTCAAGAAGTCTACTCCGAAACCGATAGAAGATAGAACAAGGTTGGTAGAGTTTGCTTTGAAGTCTTGTTGAAGTTTGGATTGAATTTGAGCAGATTTTGAGATGAGTTTGGTGATTGATTTTGTACAGAGTTGGACAAGGTAGACGACATTCTATACATCACGTTTGAAAGGTAAAAGTGGACTATTATTTGATTGGAAATACAACACGAGATGGTTTGTATCGAGTTCCCCTAAATCACATACTTGTTTGATTATTTGCTCTTATGTGTTTTACTTTGATTTATTGAATAAGTGTTGATATAATGAATGCCTTGATGATGATATATATGTTGCATTCATTTTGAAGACTTATTCCTTGATTTTGAAATAAACGGAAACGTTCGAATAGACGATTTGAGGAATTGTATATGTATGGCCTGGGTGGTTGTTTTAGCCTAGCGTCTGATTTGCATATATGATTGCTTCGAAGTCTAGAGAAGAAAGATAAGTAACCCCACCTCGATCGGGAGAGTCGGTGGATTAGTTATGATATCTACTTCTCGGGATCCCATTTGACAAATGACGAAATAAACCTTGTTTTAAAACATGCATTGTATTTACTTTTATATCATGAGTTTGATATATGATTTGTATTGCATGTTTAGTCGCTTTTACTGGGAAATCTATTTCTCACCGGAGTTATCCGGCTATTTGTTGTGTTGTATGTGTCATGACGATAGGCGGAAGTGGATCTGGGAAAAAGCGGAATTGAAGAACAAGAGAGGAGAGAATAGCGTGATGATCCGGTATAGAAATGAAGTTGCTGTCTTATATGTGGAGAATAAGAGTTGAGGCTTTGAATTAGTAGACTTGAACTTTAGTTAAGGTGTTGATAGTTGATCTTGTAAACAAACACTTGAAAGGGATGTTCTACTCTTGCCTTGAGTTGTCAATGTATATATATATGTTGTTGACTTGATATGATTTATATACCATGATGATGCTTTTAGGAGTTGATACAACATGTTTAGAACTTGATTCTTACTTTGTGCATGTTTTAGTAGATCAAAGGATCAAGTTGGACATCAATTTTTAGAGCTAGTTTTGAGCTGTGTTTTGTGGGCAGGAAACTGCCCAGGGCCACGCCCGAGCTGCAGAAAATAGCAGCCCGAGCGCAGCCAGGGCAGTTGGCTACTGTTTTGACACCAACAGGGTGCGCCCGAGCGGGGCATTTCAGCCGCTCGAGCGCAGCCCATTAAAAAAAAAAATCCAGCTTAGAATGCTTGGTGTTAGCTTATCTTTAATACATGATCTTGGATTAATTTTGTGAATTTGAGAGATGAAGAACCGGGTCGTCACAACAGGTGGTATCAGAGCAAGAAAATTCTGGACTTAGATAGACAGTGAGTGGGGTAGATCGAGTCATCTTCCTTGCTTATTTATGTGATTATGCTACGATGAATTACATGATTGAATTACATGTTGTAAATGTTAGCATGATTTACTTTCAAGTATTTTATTACAAGATGTTGTATTTATTTTATTTGAAAGTATGATTATGATGATTAAAGATGCATGCTTATTGGAATATCTGAACTGATAGAGGCATGTATCCTGATGAATTATGATATGCTACCTGATTATCTAAACTGATTGGAAGCATGTCTTGTTGAATATTTCGATTATTTATTTAGAAATTGAATCAGAACCGAGTCTTGATCAGAGGTAAGATGATCAGAGGAGGACTGAGATAATTTGATGATTTGGTATTCTTACCATTTTGATAATGAGATATGTCTCGAAGACCAGGACGACCTCCTCTGAGACCCCATGTTCCTATTTCTCTACCAGAACAGACAGTTCATACTCCACCAACAGTTGTCACACCGATAGTGCCTGCAACTGCAGTCTCGAGTAATGAACAAGGCAGTACATCACGAGATATGACAGATATGACTGCAACTCCCATGGAAACACTACTGAAACGTTTTCAATCCTACAAGCCGCCAACTCTGAAAGGTACTGAAAATGCAGTTGAATGTGAAGGATGGCTAGATGACATGGAGATGTTGTTTGATTCACTTGACTACGGTGATGAGCGAAGAGTAAGACTTGTTGGACATCAGTTGCATGAAGTTGCTAAAAGCTGGTGGTTCACAACAAAGAAATCTCTGGAGCGTCGAGGAACTGTTCTGACTTGGAATGTCTTCAAGACTGAATTTTATCAACGTTTCTTTCCGGTATCTTATCGAAAAGACAAGGGTGCTGAATTCGCTAATCTGAGACAGGGAAACTTGAATATTGAAGACTACGTTGCAAAATTCACTACATTGCTATGATTTGCTCCACATGTTGCAGACAGTGACGAGGCTATGGCTGATCAGTTCATTAATGGACTGAATCCTGATGTTTTTACACTGGTGAACACAAGGCGACCGAATAATTTTGCTGATGCCTTGAACAGTGCCAAAGGAGCAGAAGCTGGCTTGATACAGCAGCGAGGAGCTTCATATATTGCACAGCCTCCGAGACAGTCACAACCTTTAGCTTCAACTCAGCAACAGTCATCTCGATTTGACAGTGGTGGCAGTAGAAGTGGTAAGAAGGGATATTTGCAAGCTAGAGGAAAACAATTTAAGAAATCTGGAAGCAGTTCTTCAAGTTCCAGTGGTACGAAACAGAAGTCTGGGGTATTCTGTAACACTTGTGGTGGAGGACATCCAACTGATCAGTGTCGAGGTGTATCTGGGAGATGCCATATATGCCATCAGACTGGCCATTTTGCGAGAGTATGTCCTCAGAGAGGTGCTGGACAGGCACGAGGTGCAGAGTCATCACGATCAGTGGCTCAACCCGCGAGGCAAGCTTCCTCTGTCCATTCCTTTCAACCATCACCACCTCAGAAACAGTCGAGGCCAGGAGGAAGTCAGGTAGGCAGTCAGCCACAGAGACAGCAGGCTCATGTCTATGCATTGACGGAGGAACACGCACAGGGAGCACCGGATGACGTGATTGCAGGTAACTGTTCTCTTTATGGTTATCCTGCATATGTATTGATAGATACAGGTGCATCCCATACGTTTATATCTGCCAAGTTTGTTGCATTACATGCTTTGCCTGTTGAAACATTACCTGTTGTAGCATCTGTTTCTTCTCCTTTGGAGAGGGGTCTTATATCGATTCAGATAGTTAAGAACTGTTTACTACAGTATGAGGGTAATGAAATTGAGATAGATTGCTTCGTACTTGGTATGTCTGATTTCGACTGTATTATTGGGATTGATATGTTGAACAAGTACAGAGCTACCGTAGACTGTTTCCAGAAAATAGTGAGATTCAGACCTGAAATGGCTGGAGAATGGAAATTCTATGGTAAGGGTTCACGTGCCAAGATTCCTCTTATTTCTGTATTATCTATGACCCAACTTTTGCAGAAAGGAGCAGAGGGATTTCTTGTATATGCAGTTGATGTGTTGAAAACTAGCCCGAACCTGGCTGATTTGCCAGTGGTTAGTGAATTTGCGGACGTTTTCCCTGATGAGATTCCAGGATTACCTCCATATCGAGAGATTGATTTCAGCATAGAACTGATGCCAGGAACTGCACCGATTTCGAAAGCACCTTATCGAATGGCACCAGTTGAACTGAAAGAATTGAAGGAACAATTAGAAGATTTACTGGCCAAGGGATACATTCGACCCAGTGTTTCTCCTTGGGGAGCTCCAGTACTGTATGTCAGAAAGAAAGATGGTTCAATGAGATTGTGTATCGACTACCGGCAACTGAACAAGGCTACGGTAAAGAACAAATACCCTTTGCCTCGTATTGATGATTTATTTGATCAGTTGCAAGGTTCTTTTGTGTATTCCAAGATCTATCTGAGATCTGGATACCATCAGTTGAGAGTTAGGGATTCTGATATTCCTAAGACTGCGTTCAGAACCAGGTATGGCCATTATGAGTTTATAGTTATGCCATTTGGTTTGACAAATTCTCCAGCTGTGTTTATGGCTTTGATGAACCGTGTGTTTCAGAAGTATCTCGATGATTTCGTGATTATTTTTATTGATGATATTCTGATATATTCAAAGAATCTGATTGATCATGCTGAACATCTGAGAACAGTATTGAAAACTTTAAGAGCCGAGAAACTGTATGCTAAACTGTCAAAATGCGAGTTTTGGCTGAAACAAGTTGTCTTTCTTGGACATATTATATCTAGAAATGGTATTTCTATGGATCCAAGTAAAGTCGAAGCAGTGATCAGTTGGTCGAGACCAACATCTGTTCCTGAGATCCGGAGTTTTATGGGATTGACTGGGTATTATCGTCGATTTATTAAAGATTTTTCCAGTATTGCAAAGCCGATTACTCAGTTGACTCAGAAGAATACTCCATTTGTCTGGTCTGATGCTTGTGAATCCAGTTTTCTGGAGTTGAAGAAACGATTGACCAGTGCACCAGTCTTGACGATTCCTTCAGGTACTGGTGGTTTCACTGTTTATTGTGATGCATCTAACCGAGGTTTAGGTTGTGTTTTAATGCAGCGAAGTCATGTGATTGCTTATGCCTCAAGACAATTGAAGCCTCACAAAACCAGATATCCGATTCATGATCTTGAATTGGCCGGCATTGTATTTGCTTTAAAGATTTGGCGACATTATCTGTACGGGGAACAGTTTAAAATCTATTCTGATCACAAGAGTCTGAAATATCTGTTTTCTCAGTCAGAATTAAATATGAGACAACGGAGATGGCTTGATTTGCTGAAAGATTTTGATTGTGAGATTAAATATTATCCAGGAAAATCGAATGCAGCAGCTGATGCATTGAGTTGAAAGGTATGTTCTTTATCCTTATCGACAATTGGTGTATCGAATTTGATTGAAAATTGCTGTTTATCTGGATTAGTATTTGATACAAATTATCAGCCATTACGACTTTATCAAATGCAAGTTGAACCAGCTTTATTGGTAAGAATTCGAGATGCTCAGAAACTTGATCAGAATGTACAGAACTCGATTGAGAAAGTTCGATCAGGGCATGTATCTGAATATCGGGTTCGAGATGATCTTCTTTACATTCACAATCGCCTTGTAGTGCCTGATATTTCTGATGTACGTCAACAAATACTGAAAGAGGCGCATTGTAGTCGTTACAGTATTCATCCTGGTGGTAGGAAGATGTATAACGATCTGAAAACTCATTATTGGTGGAAGCAAATGAAGACTGATATCACTGATTTTGTAGCTCGATGTTTGAATTTCCAACAGGTGAAGGCTGAGAGGAAGAGACCGCCTGGTTTGTTACAGAGTTTGTCTGTACCAGAATGGAAATGGGATCATATTTCCATGGACTTTGTGACTAGATTAACTCGATCTTCTAGAGGTTATGATGCTATCTGGGTGATTATTGACAGATTGACAAAATCAGCGTGTTTTATTCCATATCGTATGACGTATAGACATGACCAGATGGCAGAGATTTATGTCCGTGAAGTTGTCAGATTGCACGGAGTGCCGAAATCTATTGTATCAGATCGTGATCCTCGATTCACATCACATTTCTGGCACAGTTTGCAAAGTGCTTTGGGTACTCAGTTACATTTGAGCACAGCTTATCATCCACAGACTGATGGACAGTCTGAGCGTACTATTCAGACATGGAAGGACATGTTGAGAGCTGTAGTGCTTGATTTTGGCACTAGTTGGCAAGAATCACTACCTCTTTGTGAATTCTCGTACAACAACAGCTATCAATCGAGTATAGGAATGGCTCCTTTTGAAGCTTTATACGGAAGAAAATGTCGATCTCCTTTGTATTGGGATGATATTTCTGAAGTACCTGATACTGGTCCTGATATGATACGTGATATGAATGACCAGGTGAATCTTATTCAGAAACGAATGAAGACAGCTCAAGATAGACAGACGAAATATGCCAATATTCGACGTCGACCATTGTCTTTCGAACAGGGGGATCGTGTATTTTTGAAGATTTCTCCGTTCAGAGGCACTGTCAGATTTGGCAAGCGAGGGAAATTGTCTCCACGCTACATTGGTCCTTATGAAATTCTGGAGAAAATAGGCAATCTCGCCTATCGATTAGCTCTTCCTCCATCGTTATCTGGAATACATGATGTCTTTCATGTATCGATGCTTCGTAAATATCTTGCTGATGAATCTCATGTGCTTCAATCTGATGAGGCTGAACTCGACGAGACTTTGAGTTATTTCGAAAAGCCAATTCAGATTCTTGATCGCAAAGAAAAACAACTACGAACGAAGACTATTCCACTTGTGAAAGTCCAGTGGAGTCGTCATGGTATTGAAGAAGCGACTTGGGAGACTGAATCTGATATGAAGCAAAGATTTCCTGAGATGTTCCAATGATGTGAGTCTTCTTTAGTTTTCTGTTATCTGAAATTTGATATATGATCTGTTGATATTATTTCAGATTTCGAGGACGAAATCGTGTCTTAGTGGGGGAGAATTGTAACACCCAGAATTATTTAATTTTGATCCAAGAATATTTAATTTGGGAATATTTGGAGTTTTGATTTAAATTCTAATATTCTTAAATTATTTAGGATTGAAATTGAATAAATTGAGAAGCTGAGGACTGAATTGAAATTTTTGAATAGTTGAGGGACTAAAGTGCAAATTGCATTATATTTATTAGAATTGGGATGTCTTACTCAGCTTGTGCACGTGGAATGCCATTCTTCATCAGAATTTCAGAAAACAAGAAGGAAGAAATCGAGAGCAGAGATTCCAAGTTTTTCTTCATCTTTCAATTGCGATATCTTGAGCTACGGTGATCCGTTTTTGATTCCGAAAGATGTTCTGGAATCCTTGCAAGACGACATTCAATTTGATGTAAGTTTCTTCTTTGGTCATCAAGGTTGGAGAAGTCGAATTTGACAGATATCAGATGTTGGCATGAAGTGTTGTTGTTAAGCTTCGATCTTTTGTGTTCTTGAGATTGGATTGAAGATTGATTGTTATATCTTGTTCTTATGATCTCAAGCTATGATTCGATTGTTTTATCTGCTGTTATATTGAAGATTATGTTGGTTTTGAATCGTATATAGCGGTTATTGTTATTGATATATTCGGAATCGCTGAAGTAATTCCGATATGCCGTCGAACTCTTGATTTGAAGTGAGTTGCTATTGTTTTTGAATTTCGAAGTTGCTGAACTATTGACTGATGATTCCTTGATTGTTATGCTATTGTTTCAATGCATAAACAGAGTATATAAACTCAAGAAGTCTACTCCGAAACCGATAGAAGATAGAACAAGGTTGGTAGAGTTTGCTTTGAAGTCTTGTTGAAGTTTGGATTGAATTTGAGCAGATTTTGAGATGAGTTTGGTGATTGATTTTGTACAGAGTTGGACAAGATAGACGACATTCTATACATCACGTTTGAAAGGTAAAAGTGGACTATTATTTGATTGGGAATACAACTCGAGATGGTTTGTATCGAGTTCCCCTAAATCACATACTTGTTTGATTATTTGCTCTTATGTGTTTTACTTTGAGTTATTGAATAAGTGTCGATATAATGAATGCCTTGATGATGATATATATGTTTCATTCATTTTGAAGACTTATTCCTTGATTTTGAAATAAACGGAAATGTTCGAATAGACGATTTGAGGAATTGTATATGTATGGCCTGGGTGGTTGTTTTAGCCTAGCGTCTGATTTGCATATATGATTGCTTCGAAGTCTAGAGAAGAAAGATAAGTAACCCCACCTCGATCGGGAGAGTCGGTGGATTAGTTATGATATCTACTTCTCGGGATCCCATTTGACAAATGACGAAATAAACCTTGTTTTAAAACATGCATTGTATTTACTTTTATATCATGAGTTTGATATATGATTTGTATTGCATGTTTAGTCGCTTTTACTGGGAAATCTATTTCTCACCGGAGTTATCCGGCTATTTGTTGTGTTTTATGTGTCATGACGATAGGCGGAAGTGGATCCGGGCAAAAGCGGAATTGAAGAACCAGAGAGGAGAGAATAGCGTGATGATCCGGTATAGAAATGAAGTTGCTGTCTTATATGTTGAGAATAAGAGTTGAGGCTTTGAATTAGTAGACTTGAACTTTAGTTAAGGTGTTGATAGTTGATCTTGTAAACAAACACTTGAAAGGGATGTTCTACTCTTGCCTTGAGCTGTCAATGTATATATATATGTTGTTGACTTGATATGATTTATATACCATGATGATGCTTTTAGGAGTTGATACAACATGTTTAGAACTTGATTCTTACTTTGTGCATGTTTTAGTAGATCAAAGGATCAAGTTGGACAGCAATTTTTAGAGCTAGTTTTGAGCTGTGTTTTGTGGGCAGGAAACTGCCCAGGGCCACGCCCGAGCTATAGAAAATAGCAGCCCGAGCGCAGCCAGGGCAGTTGGCTACTGTTTTGACACCAACAGGGTACGCCCGAGCGGCGCATTTCAGCCGCTCGAGCGCAGCCCATTAAAAAAAAAAAATTCCAGCATAGAATGCTTGGTGTTAGCTTATCTTTAATACATGATCTTGGATTAATTTTGTGAATTTGAGAGATGGAGAACCGGGTCGTCACAAATAAAATAAAAGAAAATTCTTGGGTTGCCTCCCAAGTAGCACTTGGTTTAAAGTCATCAGCCCGACTTTCACCGGTGTTAGATCTTCCCTTTCTCTTTGGCACGCCAAATAAATTCCACGAACCGCCTTTTAAATTTTGCTTTCTTCTTTTTCGCGGTTTTCTTCGTCTATAAATTTGGCGCTTTACTCTTGGATTCAACCTCAATATCGGCTCTTGAACAGTTCTCCATTTTCACAACCGGTTCAATTAAGCACAATTCTTCTATGGGTGGATTAGGTGTCTTCATGAATATGTTAAAGACCACTCGTTCGTACTCCACACCCATCGATAATTCACCCTTCTTAACATATATTTTGGCATCAGTAGTATCCAAAAATGGGCGTACAAAAATCAGCAGAGCACCATGATCTGCTTCAATATCCAAGATCACAAAATCCGCTGGGAAGATGAATTTATCAACCTTGACTAGAACATCTTCAACAATTCCAAATGGATATGTGATGCTTCTATCTGCCAATTGCAATGAAATCTTAGTTGATTTCATGTATCCCAACTCCAAGGCCCTGTAAATAGATAATGACATTAAATTAATAATGGCCCCTAAATCACAAAGTGCATTATTAAAATAAGAACAAGGAATAGTAAAACTCCCTGGATCCTTAAGCTTTTGTGGAATTTTCTTTTGAAGTACCGCACTTCACTCTTCAGTTAGATTCACCACCTCGTTCTCTACCAGTCTCCTTTTCTTGGACATCATCTCCTTGATGAATTTTGCGTAGTTCGGCATTTGTTCCAAAGCATCAGCAAAGGGGATGTTGATGTGAATTTTTTTGAAAATCTCCAAGAATTTCGAGAACTGCTCGTCCAAAACTTTCTTCTTGAACCTCTGCGGTTAGGGGAGTGGAGGCTTGTACATTGGTTTCGAGTCAGGTTCAGGCTCCTTCTCTTTCTCCTTGACTTTTTCCTCAAATTTTTTCTCTGCAACAGTAGGGATTTGGACTCCAACTTTTTTTCCACATCTCAACTCTATGGCATTGCACTGCTCCTTGGGATTTACCTTAGTGTTGCTCTAAAACTGGCCTTTGTTATTATCCTTCAGTGCGTTCGCCAACTGCCCAATGCGAGTCTCCATGGATTGCAATACAGCACCCATGTTGGCCATGTGCATCTCCAAGCTGTCTAAGCGAGACTCAGTTCTCGCCATCCTCTTACCTGATTCCTGCACAAAGGTACTAACCACATCCTCCAAAGACAACTTACCATCACCCTTATTAGTATTGTTAGCATATGAAAAATTTTCATTATTCCGCAATCTAGGGTGATAAGCATTAGGAACCGAATTACCTCTGTAAGCTCCATAACCTCGGTAGCCATTAGGATTGATATAATTAACTTGCCATGGTGTATGTGATCCTTCAACTCCAGTTGAATCTACAACATTAATCTTATTCAAAGAAGCTACCTGTGTAGTCAGTGCAGATAATTGAGCAGTGAAGGATGTGAGAGGATCCACTGCATACACTCCAGCTGGCTTCTTGGCTCCCATACGCTCAGATGGCCATTGAAAACTATTTATCGTCATCTGTTCCAGCATATCATAGGCTTGAGCGGGGTCCTTTGCAAAAATAGTTCCTTCAGAATCAGAATCCACGTTCATCCTTGTAGGCACATTCAGTTCATTGTAAAACCACTCGATCTGTTCCGAATCTGCAAAATTGTGGTTAGGACAATGTCTAAGTAATTCTTTGTACCTTTCCTACGCCTCGTATAGTTGTTCAATGTCCATCTGCCGGAAGGTGCTAATCTCTATCTTCAACTTGGTGGACTTTGCAGGAGGAAAATATTTAGCAAGAAATTTTTCTGCCATCCCCTCCCAAGTAGTGATGCTTCCAAGTGGCAGTGATTGCAAGAAACTTCTGGCTTGATCCCTGAGAGAAAAAGGAAACAAGCGTAAACGAATAGTATCCTCAGGAACACCATTAATTTTTATCGTAACGGTTATCTCCAAGAAAGTGCGTAGGTGTAGGTGAGGATCAGCAGTGGCGCTCCCATTAAATTGGTTCTGTTGAACCATGTTGATCAAAGTAGGTTTTAGCTCAAAATTGTTGGCGTTGATAGTTCCTCGAGCGATTCCAGAATAGTGAGCCTGGATCGTAGGCCGAAAGTGATCTCTAATTGGCACCAGGGGAGCTTGTTGTGCTTCTAGTTCAGCCATTATCTCAATTTCTTCTCTTCTAATTCTTCTTAAAGCACATGCAGTGCGCTTGATCTCTGGATCAAACAGTAAAGAATTTGCACTTTGAGATCGTCGCATAGACTGCAATAAAAAAAGAAGAAATTAATTAGTAACTTAAAAATAAAATAAAAAAACTCTAAATTAAAATCTAGACTAATTGGTAACAAGACTAAAAAATAATCAAAATTTACTCCCCAGCAACGGCGCCAAAAACTTGTTGTGAAAATTCCTCGAAAGCATACGAGTGTCAAGTTTTAATATAGTGATTTAATCAGATATCGATCCCACAGAGAGTAAAATGAAAATATTCAGTGCTTGTAATTAAAATAGTATAAACTTTATCTAGAAAATCAATATTTGAGAAAATTTGCAATAAATAAAAATAATCAGGATGTTTTTGATAGCACACACACAACTTTCAGAAATAATCAATCAGAGAAAAATGATCTAGAGGTTCAGATTTCACCTGGTTTCAAACACAATCAATCCTAATTAATTAATCTTCATGAATTACAGTCAATTAATAGCCAAGAACACTTAAGTTTATTATTTCCCTCTCCCGAGCAACAAATAATTTTTATCAACTACAATTCAATTCCAATATCCCTATTAAGAATTTATCGCAGTGATCTATCACAAAACAATATTTTTTTTAAAAGCTCTATTAAAATTATACACTCTCCTGAGCTATAAAAATAATTAACAGTGTATTTTCTAATGGTCCTATTCAAAATCTCCTCTCCCGAGTGCCAGATTTCAAATAAATATAACAAATCAATTATTAATCAGATAATTGAAAAGACAATCAATTCTAGAAAAAAACAATTAATCTAGAAGAAACACAATTCAATAAAATCAAAAATTCATGAAAGTGTCTACACCAGGTTCCATCCGACCTCTAGACTATAAAAATTTAGTTCATAATAAAATTCTGAATAAAACAAAAAAATTTCAAAAATCCAGACATGAATTCAAAATTAAATAAAAAGTAGATAAGAATCAAATCCGTCGTCGACGCCGTGTCCGGTCTATCGAACTCCGTCTTTGTTCTTCAGATAAGCTCCAGAATTCTTCCCAAAATTTCCCGATCAATCTCTGATACTCTGATATGTGTTGTGTAAGTGTAAGTGTGTGGTGGCTCCCCCTTTAAGTCTGACAAAAATCTCTTATATATATCACATACAAAAGCCCACAAAATCAATCCCATAAAAATTGCCCGAAATAATAAAAATCTGAGATGGCAGCGATCGCGGCTGGCTCTCAAGAACACGCGCGGGCGCGCATGAGCTTCTGATATTCAATTCTCTTGAAGCGCGATAGCTCTTCTTCCTGTCCTCTTTAGCGCTAAATCAAGCGCTGATGTTTGGCCCATTAAAGAAAGCCCATCAATGTTCCTTCTCTGTACGTTCTTTTCTTCTTTTCTCTTCTTTCTTTTTTTATTTTCCTTTTCCTTTTCCTTTTCTTTTATTCTTTTAATTCCTCATTTTTCTTCTATTTTTCAAATAAATTCAATAATTCTCTGCAAGCACAAAAACAACAAAACACAGCATAAATCTGCTCGAAACAAACAATTAACAATTAAAATCATATATAAATTAAGTGTATAAAATACACTTATCAATATTTGTGTATGAAACTATTTTTTTTAAATTTTTACATTTGCAAGGTAAATGATTTTATTCTTAAGCATAGTGTCAAGTTAACCTTGTTTTTATTTCTTAGAAAGATAAGGAGATTTGGTGACCTTCAAATCGCTAAAATTTCATAGATATTATGGTTGTATGATGCGCATGTTTTAGAATGAGAAATGTGTGTTTTTCAGGTTTTGTGGCGTGGATTTCTAATAAGTTTCAAAATAGTGCATTTGATATTAAAACGATGCTTATTTAGATTTTGTTATCGATATAATTTCTGTTATGATGTACACGTTCAAAATGACTCAATGATCCAAGTGAGTTATTAAAAACAGTTAATTCCTTTTGATAATTACCTACCTTTATGAATTTATCACCACCGGATATGCTCATTTTGTATTTGACAATGCTTATAACTATAGGAAATGTTGACCTTTCCATAAATTCATCGTGTATCATTTCCATGATAGTAAAATGTATTAATGTTCATGCATGTAGTTTTCACTTTATGATTTTAGTTTAGTTTTTTCTTTTACGTAAATTATTTGTTCATAAAATTCATCTCATTTTATTTAAAATTTCATTTTGAAAAAAAATTGAGTTTGTTTACTTAGGTTTATGAAATTATTCTTATTCCGTTTAAGATGTGAGTGAATTTGCAAATTCATGAATGTTTATAACAATCAATTTTTTCAAAAACAACCAAGTATCTATATAATTCAGGAACTTCAATTTCTCCATTGAAGAATTATTGAGAAAAAATGTTTACAAACCACGCAAAATAGAATCCCAGAATATGATATTGTTGTGCGCAACACATACAATTTAAATTAAAAATAGGGCAAATTGGCAATAAATCCCCAATTATCACTGGTTTTTGTTTGTGTGGAATAATGAGAAAAGGGAATTTGTTATAAGGAACTCAATAGACAGCTCATATGACAGGACAAGTGCGAGACAGTTTGTAAGTAATGCATTATTTTATCTTCCTCATTATGTGATGCAATTAGTTTTACTATTACAATAATTCGATTTGTGTCCAGGTTGAATTTCTATTAGGATACTTGAGGATTTGCAAAGATCTTGAGCTTACCAATTGCAACGTGGTATTCCCAAAGTGTAGAGTCCAAGGGCCTAATCCAGATTGTGGTGTGTTTACTTGCCTATGGGCGGAGTGCTATGCTCTTGATGACCCTTTTACATGGACTAATCAGACTGATTGCAACATTGACGGTACAAGGGCACACGTTGTTGCAGCCATCCTAAACGACGAATATGGTTTGATAGGGAAGGACTAAGGAAAATGAGAATGGAGTGAATAATTTTGTTGGTGTATTCTGTACTATACTTTGATCAGATGGATAACTATGTTGATGAAGTTGGTACTGTATTTTGGTAGAATTGATGTTTAATTTCTAATTATAACTATGTTGCTGAAGGTGGTACTTTATTTTGGTGAAATGGATGTTTAATTTTTATTTATAACTATGTCGATGAAGTTGGATGTTTAATTCTGGTAGAATGGATGTTTAATTCTCATACCACAATTAGACGTTATTATACTTTATTTTCAAACAAATGTACTACGTATTGTTATAAATGATACTGTGTTTTTGACCAAGCACCAACACCATGATATAAAACATGTATGGAAGATGTACTAAATTTAACAAATTCTCATACTACAATCAGACATTATTATACTTCATTTTTTAAGAAAACGTACTATGTATCAATAAAAATGGTACTACATTTTTTTTTATCACATACCAACATAATGTAAAACATGTATGGAATATGTACCAAATTTAACACATTCTCATACCACAATTAGAGAATATTATACTTCGTTTTCAAGTAAACATACTACGTATCAATACAAATGGTACTGCATTTCTGAACCACGCACCAACACCACAATGTAAAACATGTATGGAAGATGTACCAATCTTAACAAATTCCCATATCACAATCAGACGTTATTATACTTCATTTTCTAGCTAAAGTACTACGTATAGATGTAAATGGTACTGCATTGCTGACCACTTCATTTTCAAGCTAAAGTATTTTGATTTATACTGCAAAATTAGACATTTGATGTGTAAATATGTGTTAATCACCATTGATAATACAAAATTAGGACATTGGATGCATACATAAAGTTGTTTTAACCATAGATGTTACAAACATATACATGTGTTTGTTAATCATCATATTTGCTACTAAATTACACATTAGAATGCATAAACATGTATAATCATCATTGATACTAAAATTTTAGAATTTTATTAGTGAAAATGTTTTCATCACCATTGATGTTACAAAATTGGGACATTGGATGCATATATAAAGTTGCTGTAACCATAGATGTTACAAACATAAACGATGTATACATATACATGTGTTTGTTAATCACAATATATTCTACCAAAATTAGACGTTATATTGATAAACATGTGCGAATCATCTTCAATTTCATGTAATCATGCACTTGATGCATAAAAATGTGTTAATTACTAGTCATTGATCTCTCTTCTAGTAATGTATATACGTAGCACGAATGAAGATGTGCCAAATTTAACAAATTTTTATACCACAATTAGACGTTATTATACTTCATTTTTAAATATGTAGTACTGCGTTTCTGACCACGCACCAACACCAATGTATAACTGTAATGCCCCAAATTTATCTTAATTGAGCTTATTTGAGATAATCAGAGATTATAGAATTCGAGGATCGAATTGTATTTGATCAGGGACTACTTTGACATTTTCAAAATTTTTAGGGACTAAAACACAATTTTGGACTTTAATAGATATTTATAGCTTGTTTTGGCTTCTCCTTCACTCCATCCTCTTCCCCTTTAGCCGTCTCCTCCATTGAAGGCGCCCAAACCATTTTCCAAGCTTTGTGATTTAGGTTTCCGATCGATCCGTCCGTTAGAATTTATTTCTGAAGGCAGATTAGCGATCACGGCAGCGAGAGCTCCGTTATATTGTAAGTATTTCTCCGATCAGATTCGTTCTATTTTTTAGATGTCGTTATAATCGATTGAGTTGCGAGTATGTTGTTCTTGGCAGAGTTCTGATCGTTTATTCTCAGTCGGTTTTGAATTAGGACGTCGTTCGGAATTGTTAGGAATTTTGGAATTTTATTATAAAATTTGAGCTTTGAGATTTGTTGGGTTTGAACCTTTTTTGTGGTTTTAGCATTGATATGAGTTGTTTGAGATGCTGTATTGCTGTTTGTATTTCCGGTTTGATCAGTTATAGTCGTTATGCCGCCAGTTTGAGTTTTGGAATATCAATCGTTTATATTGATGAGATTTTGGATTTAGGAGTTGGAATTGAGTTTGAATGGTTTGAATTGGATGGATTGACTTTGGAATTCTTTTATATCTTATTTCAGATTCAGTTGCAGATCGTGGAGTCCTGAATTGACAGAATTCGAATCGTTGAAGAAGTGATCAAGGTTTGGTATCGAGGTTACTCTATTCCTTGACTTGTATCGAGTGATGTTTTGATTGAGCCTTTTGTTCTTGTAGTTTGTCCGGATTGCAGCTAAGCCAATCAAAGAAGAGGTAAAATATGACTTTGGAATGGAATAAGACGATTAACTCGAATCCAGATTGATTCGAGTGTCCTAGGGAAAATCACATACTTGCTTTTTACTTGAACTATGTGTTTGGTGTTTTTATGATTTGCGTTGCATTCATATTGAGCCATGTCCCTTGGTTTTACGGGCAAGAGAGGCCCAGAGGAGTTAGATGTTCTGTGGACTATAGTTGAGTGACATTGGTTAGCAGAATTTTTTTACCAATTGTCGAGAAACACTCTCTATAGGTGCCCAGAGTCTAGAGGGGTAAAATATGCACTGTCCACCTCGATCGAGAGAGTCGGTGTGTTGGTGATATTTTGTCCTCGGGATCCCAATTGAGAGAAGAGAACCTTTACCTTGTGATTATCCAAACTTGATAATCCTGGTTTAAAGACATGCATTGCATTTTATGCATTTGATTGGAGTTATTGACATGCTATTGGAATTCTTTTTTGGTTGTTTCATATATCGCGTTTGATATATTATTTGATATGCATGTTTTGTCTTTTTTTTACTGGGAACTGTATTCTCTCCGGATTTATCCGGCTGTTGTCTTGTTTTGTATGTGTACTTGGCAACAGGTGGGGCCGGACCGAGTCATAAATCGCATGGCTAGGTGATCGAGTTGATAGAGTGAGGCCTTGGTGATTTAGAAGTTGATTTGTAATCAAACTTAGATTGGATTCGTACTCGTTATGTGTTTTATTGAATAAGCTAGACGAAAGCATGTTCTACTAGTTTGAGATTGTATAACTCTAGACTTATCTTGTATTGGATTATGCTTGTTGATTGGAGTGAGTTATGCATGTTGAATAGATGTAGTTTTGAAGATTTGGAGTTGGGTTTGATCGAGCTTCCTACCTTTTGTGTTCTGTGCAGGAGGTGCTCGGTCTGTAGTTTTTAGCAGACCGAGCGCACCCTCCTTTTTAGCTAAATAGCAGGTTGTTGTTTGGGCCACGCCCGATCGGTAGTTTTGTACTGACCGAGCGCGGCACCTCTTTAAAAAAAAATCTTTGCTTTAATCTTGGATCTTGTATGATTAATTGTTGTTTAATCCGAGATTAGATGATTAGAATTGAGGTCTCACATTAAGTGGTATCAAAGCGATAAGTTCTTGTTTGAACTAGAGTGAGCGGGGTAGTTCGAGTTCGCATGAATTGAATCCTTGCATGTGTTTGAATTATTTAATTGACTTATTAAATACCATGCGAACATGCTTTATTATGTGAAGATTATTTGTATTGCATGATTTTGTGATTAAATTGTAAAGCATGAATTATCTTGAATATAAACTGTAATTGTTTCTCAATTGCAATTGAATATTTCTGAGATAGAAGAAAATTGTAGAATAGAGATTATGGACACGAGATGATTGAGATTGAGATTGAGATGTTTGTGTCCTAATGCTCTCGAAAGTGAGATATGTATCCCTCGATGAATTTTGAACAGGAATCTTTTCGCATCGGAATCTGATTGAACGACGTTGTTCTACGACTGAAGAATGGATGTTACTCCGACACCGATGGAAGCCTTGTTGATGAGGTTCAAGACCTTTCAACCCCCAACCCTGAGGAGTACAGATAATGCGGTGGAATGTGTAAATTGGTTAGAAGAAATCGACCAGTTATTTGATTCTTTGGAATACAACGATTACCGTAGAATTCGGTTAGTTTTGTACCAACTGCAAGGTACTGCCAAAAGTTGGTGGATTTCTAAAAGAAGGCATTAGAGAATCAAGGATTGGTTGTTTTGTGGAGTTTGTTTAAAGCTGAATTTCTTAGGCAAATTTCATTCCAGAAATCGACCGTGTACAGAGGAAGTACCACTAGGGGTTTTTTGCAACCGAGAGGACAGTCATTCAAGAAGTATGAGAGTAGTTCTTCTATGTAAAGCCCCGTTTTTATATTAATTGAATTTATTTGAGTTAATCAGAGATTACAGAGTTTCCGAGCCGGTTTGATTTTGATCAGGGTCCTTTTTGCAAATTTTGGAAATTTCAGGGACTAAAACGCAAATTTTGATTTTTATATATTATCTACACATGGATTTTAATTTGGAGAAGCCTCCATCTTCCTCTTCAACCGTGAGCCTCCATTAGAGCCGCCCCTTTGGAGTTTTGAGCTTTCAGATTTCCTCCCGAGCTCGATCCGTACGTTGGAATTTATTTCTGAAGGCAGATTAGTGATCACTGCAGTAAGAGCTCTGTTTTATCGTAAGTTCTTCTTCGATCCGATACATTCTAGTTTTTGGATGTTGTTAGAATCGTTCTAGATTCGAGTATGTTGTTCTTGACAGAGTTCTGATCATTTATTATCTGTCGATTTTGAAATAGAGCGACGTTCGGAATTGTTATGATTTTTGGTAGCCATTTTCGAAAATCATGGTTTTGAGATTTGTTGGGTTTGTCTTGTTGTTGTTGTTTTAGCATTGAGTTGAGTTGATATCGGTATTGAACTGCTGTCTGCGTTGCCGGTTTGTTCAGTTTATAGCCGTTATGCCGTCGGTTTGAGTTTTGAGGACTTCGAACCGTATTTGAGTTGTTGAACTTGGCTTATAAGTTGATCTTGGTTATTGATCATTCATTTGTCTCCGTACAGATTCGTTTGGAGGTATCAAGCCCAGAGTTAGCAGCTGTTTGATCGTTTCCGAGATTTGAACAAAGAACGGTATAGAGCATTTCCTTGAACCGTTGCCTTGTTGTTGTTAGATTGTATAGTTGTTGATACAGTCTCTTTTGTAGCGTATCCAGAGTTGGAAGCTACTGCATTGAAAATTAAAAGCAGTCATCGTAGCGGGATAGCATACTCGGGACTGTGGTTCTCGAGTTTTCCCTTTTAAATCACATACTTGCATTTACACTTGTTCTAGCATGAGGAACTTGTGTCTTGTTTGATTGTATTGGCTTTTGTTAAATGACTTATGTGTTATATTTATGTTATGCATTCATCTTGAGCCAATCTTGTTTTCAGCAGGCAGAACCGCCCTTTTTGGTTTAGACATTTGGGAACTATGATTGAGTGTCCTAGGTCGTAGTCGTTTCGCCTAGTGCTAGCATACTCATTATAGTTGCTCAAAGTCTAGAGGAGTGAGATACGTGGCACAACCTCGATTGGGAGAGTCGGTGAGTTGTTACGTGATCTTATCCTCGGGATCCCAAAAGCACAGCAGCAATCCCTCGTTTATCAGATTGATATCCCGGTTTAAAAGACATGCATTCATTATGTTATTATTGATTTCCTTGTTGTATTGAAAGCATGTTGATTGATGTATTAATTGTTATGTTGCTTTTGCTGGGAATTTCGTTCTCACCGGTTATCCAGTTGTTGCTTTGTTTTGTATGTGTACTTGGCAACAGGTGGGGCAGGATCAAGTCAGAAGAGGCATGGTTAGCTCCGAGGGAAAGTTGTAGCAGTGAGACTCGGTTTAGAAGTCGTGTCAGCATGTCTACCTAGTGTTGTTAAAACATGTTTAGATAACGAACTTCATTATTATGTTGTATTGTCATGCAAGCTTTGCCGTGTTGTTATCGTGCCATGTTCTACTTTGGTGTAGTTGTTAAACACTAGCACTTCATGTATTAATTGGAGGTTTCGTGTTTGTAATGCATACTTTCGAGTTGATGCATTGGATTAGCTTTTAGCTTGAGTTGCCATGCATTTTTCTGCTGTTCTGTTTCTGCTGAAGGAGGGTGCCCGAGTTGCATTTTTTAGCAGCCCGAGCGCACACCTTTCCGTGTATTCCAGTAGCGCCAAGGAGTAGGGCGCGCTCGAGCGGCAGTTTATGGCCGCCCGAGCGCGGCCCTCTTTAAAATTTTTTTTTTCTCCTTTGCTTTGCTTTTAGTTCTTAGATCTTGGATGCTTAATTATTGTTTACTCCTTAATTAGATGTTTAGAACCGAGGTCTCACATTAAGTGGTATCAGAGAGTTAAGATTCTTTGTCGAACTAGAGTGAGCGGGTAGATCGAGTCTGCGTGTATTGGATCCTCGCATGTGTTTGAATTATTTTAACTATGTAATTAATTCCATGCGAGCATGCTTTATTATTGAGAATTATTGAATTACATGATTATGTGATTTAATTTATAAAGCATGATCTACTTGAAATATAACTGTTTCTGTTATCGACTGGTATCCGATATTCCAAGCGGTTGTAAGGGCACTGATTGTAGCGATTGAGATATCTCGTGTCCTAACCTTTGATTATCAGATGGGTCCTCGTCGAGTGATAAACAGAAACACACCGCCAGTTATCCCTACGACTGAGCAAGATAGCACTGAGGTTGATCAGTTGGATGCTTCAGCGACTCCTATGGAAACCTTGCTGAAGAGGTTTCAGTCGTTCAATCCGTCGTTGTTGATTGGTTCAGAAAATCCAGTTGACTGTGAAAGTTGGTTGGATGATATGGATCAGTTGTTTGATTCCATTGACTACACAGATGACCGCCGAATCAGGTTAGTAATTCATCAGCTGCGTGGTGGTGCTAAGAGCTGGTGGATCATGACAAAGAAAGTATTTGAGAGTAGAGGTACAAAGGTTACTTGGATTCTTTTTAAATCTGAGTTTTATAAGCGGTTTTTTCCTATCTCGTATCGTAAGGATAAGGGAGCAGAGTTTGCAAATCTGAAGCAAGGGAATCTGAACATTGAAGAGTATGTGGCTAAGTTCGATAGTCTGTTGCGTTTTGCACCGCTAATTTCCGGAGATGAAGAAGCTAAGGCAGATCAGTTCATCAACGGGTTAAACCCCGACGTCTTCACGTTGGTTAACAACAACAGGCCTAACAACTTTGCGGACGCCATGAATCACGCAAAGGGAGCAGAAGCAAGCTTGTGGAGGCAAAGAGGTAATCAGGTAGCACCTTAGCAGTAGTGGCAGTATCAGAACCAACCATCTCAGTATCAGAATCAGCCGCCGCAGCATCAGAACCAGCAGCAAAGGTATGAAGGTGGAAACAGTGGGGGAAACAGAAAGGATCAGTACAAAGCAAGAGGTAAACAGTTCAAGAGGCAAGGAAACAGTTCGTCCAGTTCCAGTGGTTCGAAGCAATTCGGTTCAGGACCGAGTTCTGGGTCATCATCCTTGTACTGCAGCAAGTGTGGAGGAAGACACTCACCGGATCAGTGTGTGGGAGTCTTCAGCAATTGTAACACATGTTAGCAACCGGGACACTTCTCTAAGGTGTGCCCTCAATGTAACAGAGATAGAGCTCAGAGTGGGAGTTCTTCTAGACCTGCAGCTCAGCCTGAGAGGCAGTCTTCTGCAGTGCACTCTTTCCAGCCTCAGCAGCAGAACCGACAGGGAGGTAACTCTAGTGCAAATCAGCCTCCGAGACAGCAAGCACGAGTCTTTGCATTGACAGAGGATCAGGCTCAGGCAGCACCTAACGATGTCATAGCAGGTAACTGTTTGATTTTCGGTTATTCTGCTCATGTCTTGATAGATACAGGTGCTTCCCATTCTTTTATCTCTGAGAAATTCGTATTATTGCATGCTTTGCCAACTGAATTGTTGCCTACAGTAGTAGCTGTTACTTCACCTTTGGGTGTAGGAATTGTTTCTGTCAGATTAGTCAGGAACTGTGAACTGTGTTTTGAAGGAAATTTGTTAGAATGCGAATGTATTGTACTTGGACTGTCAGACTTTGATTGTATTGTCGGGATAGATGCTTTAACCAAGTACAGGGCGACAGTCGATTGTTTCCAGAAAGTTTTCAGGTTCAGACCGGAAAGGGCAGACGAGTGGAAATTCTTTGGTAAGGGTTCTCGATCTAGAATTCCTTTGATTTCAGTGTTATCTATGACTTGTTTGCTACAGAAAGGTGCAGAAGGATTTTTGGT
Source organism: Henckelia pumila (assembly GCF_033568475.1). Lineage (NCBI taxonomy): Eukaryota > Viridiplantae > Streptophyta > Magnoliopsida > Lamiales > Gesneriaceae > Henckelia > Henckelia pumila. The sequence goes on from NC_133123.1 coordinate 166,305,565, forward strand.
GTACGCAGTTGATGTACTGAAATCTAGCCCAGCTTTGGTAGATTTACCGGTGGTTAGAGAATTTGCTGATGTGTTCCCGGAAGATGTTCTTGGTTTGCCACCTATTCGAAAAATCGAATTCAGCATTGACTTAGTGCCAGGTACTCAACCTATTTCAAAAGCTCCTTATCGTATGGCACTTGTTGAATTGAGAGAGTTGAAGGAACAGCTTGAGGATTTGATTGCCAAGGGATACATCAGACCTAGTGTATCGCCTTGGGGTGCTCCGGTGCTTTTTGTTCGGAAGAAGGATGGTTCTATGCGGCTCTGTATTGACTACCGCCAATTGAATCAGGCTACAGTTAAGAACAGGTATCCTTTACCCAGAATAGATGACTTGTTTGATCAGCTGCAGGGTTCTTCTGTCTACTCTAAGATTGATCTGAGGTCAGGTTATCACCAGTTGAGAGTGCGAGAGGAAGACGTTCCTAAGACCGCATTCAGGACGAGGTATGGTCATCTCGAATTTATAGTCATGCTGTTCGGTTTGACTAACTCCCCAGCGGTTTTTATGGGTTTGATGAACCGTATCTTTCAGCGTTATTTAGATGATTTCGTCATTATCTTTATCGATGATATTCTTATCTACTTGAAGAACCGTACTGACCATGCAGAGCACTTGAGAATCGTCTTGCAGATTTTGCGAGTTGAGCACTTGTTTCCCAAGTTGTCTAAGTGTGAATTCTTGTTAGATCGAGTTGTCTTTTTCGGTCATATTATTTCTAAAGATGGGATTTCTGTCGATCCCAGCAAGATTGAAGCGGTTATGAATTGGCCTAGACCTACTTCAGTGCCGGAGATCCGAAGCTTCATGGGTTTAGCTGGTTATTACCGTCGTTTCATCGAGGGTTTCTCGTCTATTGCCAAGCCAATTACCCAGCTGACTCAGAAGAATGCGCCTTTTGTTTGGACTCTAGATTGTGAGGCTAGCTTTGTTGATCTGAAGAGGAGACTGACCAGTGCTCCAATTCTTTCTATTCCGAAGGGTACTGGAGGTTTCACAGTCTATTGCGATGCTTCTAACCGAGGCTTGGGTTGTGTTCTTATGCAGCATAAGCATGTGGTGGCGTATGCATCAAGGTAGCTGCGATCGTCTTTGCTTTGAATATCTGGCGTCACTATCTTTATGGTTAGTCCTTCGAGATCTTTTCTGATCATAAGAGTCTTAAGTACTTGTTTTCTCAGGCAGAGCTGAATATGAGACAGAGAAGATGGTTAGATCTGTTGAAAGATTTCGACTGTGAGATCAAGTATTATCGGGGGAAGTCGAATGCAGTTGCGGAAGCGTTGAGCCGAAAACTTTGTTCTTTATCTCTTTCTACTATTGGTGTTTCTCAGTTGAACGATGATTGTTGCACTTCTGGTTTAGAGTTTGAAATAGATAGGGAGACTATCAGAGTGTTTGCTATTCAAGCCGAACCGGAGTTGTTTATTGCAATCAGAGAAGCACAGAAGTCTGAGCCGAGCATTCAGGTTTCAGTAGAGAAAGTCAGATCTGGGCATCAGTCTGAATTCCAGGTTAGAGATGAATTCTTGTTTGTGAATAACCGTCTTGTTGTGCCTAATGTTCCGGAGTTAAGACAGCGTATTCTCTGAGAGGCTCATTGCAGTCAGTTTAGTATTCATCCTGGAGGTCGTAAGATGTACAACGATCAGAAGAACCAGTTCTGGTGGAAGAGAATGAAGAGCGACGTAGCGAGGTTTTGTATCTCGGTGTTTGAATTGTCAACAAGTGAAAGCAGAACGGAAGCGACCAGGAGTTCTGTTGCACAGTTTATCTGTTCCTGAATGGAAATGGGATCACATTTCTATGGATTTCGTCACGAAGCTACCACGATCCGTTCGAGGATGCGATGCTATTTGGGTAGTGATCGACCGATTGACGAAGTCTGCTTGTTTTATTCCGTACAGGATGACGTATCGTCATGATCAGATGGCTGAGTTGTATATTAGCAATATTGTGAGACTGCATGGGGTGCCGAAGTCGATCGTTTTAGACAGAGATCCTAGATTCACTTCGCACTTCTGGCATAGTTTTCAGGAGGCACTTGGTACTCGATTGCATCTGAGTACAGCCTATCACCCTCAGACAGATGGACAGTCAGAGCGGACTATCCAGACGTTAGAGGATATGCTGCGAGCGGTGGTGCTAGACTTTGGCACTAGTTGGCAGAATTCTTTGCCTCTTGTCGAGTTTTCTTACAACAACAGCTTCCAAGCGAGTATCGGTATGGCGCCTTTCGAGGCATTGTACGGCAAGAAATGCCGATCTCCGTTGTTTTGGGATGAATTGTCCGAGTCACCAGATTTGGGATCGGATATGCTTAGAGATATGGCAGAGCAGGTTAATATCAATCAGACCAGAATGAAGACAGCTCAAGATAGACAGGAAAAGTATGCGAATGTCAGACGTCGACCTCTGAGTTTTGAGCAGGGAGACCGCGTTTTCCTTAAGATTTATCCATTCAGAGGCACTGTCAGATTCGGTAAGAGAGGGAAGCTATCTCCGAGATTCATCGGTCCGTACGAGATTCTCGAGAAGATAGGCGATCTTGCCTACAGACTTGCATTTCCTCCGTCTTTATCTGGTATTCACGACGTTTTTCACGTCTCTATGCTGCGAAAGTATCATCCAGATCCTTCTCATGTTCTTCAGCCTGACGAAGCCGAGTTAGATGAGACTCTGAGCTATTTTGAGCGACCGATTCAGATCCTTGATCGGAAGGAGAAACAACTCAGAACCAAGTCGATCCCATTAGTGAAAGTGCAGTGGAGCCGTCACGGAGTCGAGGAAGCGACATGGGAGACAGAATCTGACATGAGACAGCGTTTTCTAGAGTTATTCAGTTGACGTGAGTTCTTCTTACTGTCTTTAGTTCTTTATTCTAGCTTATGAGTTGTGGTTCTCGTTGATTTCGAGGACAAAATATCTTCTTAGTGGGGGAGAATTGTAAAGCCCCGTTTTTATCTTAATTGAATTTATTTAAGTTAATCAGAGATTACAGAGTTTCCGAGCCGGTTTGATTTTGATCAGGGTCCTTTTTTAAAATTTTGGAAATTTCAGGGACTAAAACGCAAATTTTGATTTTTATATATTATTTACACATGGATTTTAATTTGGAGAAGCCTCCATCTTCCTCTCCAACCGTGAGCCTCCATTAGAGCCGTCCCTTTGGAGTTTTGAGCTTTCAGATTTTCTCCCGAGCTCGATCCATCTGTTGGAATTTATTTCTGAAGGCAGATTAGTGATCACTGCAGTGAGAGCTCTATTTTATCGTAAGTTCTTCTTCTATCCGATACATTCTAGTTTTTGGATGTTTTTAGAATCGTTCTAGATTCGAGTATGTTGTTCTTAACAGAGTTCTGATCGTTTATTATCTGTCGGTTTTGAAATAGAGCGACGTTCGGAATTGTTATGATTTTTGGTAGCCATTTTCGAAAATCATGGTTTTGAGATTTGTTGGGTTTGTCTTGTTGTTGTTGTATTAGCATTGAGTTGAGTTGATATCGGTATTGAACTGCTGTCTGCGTTGCCGGTTTGTTCAGTTTATAGCCGTTATGCCGTCGGTTTGAGTTTTGGGGATTTCGAACCGTATTTGCGTTGTTGAACTTGGCTTATAAGTTGATCTTGGTTATTGATCATTCATTTGTCTCCGTACAGATTCGTTTGGAGGTATCAAGCCTAGAGTTAGCAGCTGTTTGATCATTTCCAAGATTTAAACAAAGAACGGTATAGAGCATTTCCTTGAACCGTTGCCTTGTTGTTGTTAGATTGTATAGTTGTTGATACAGTCTCTTTTGTAGCGTATCCAGAGTTGAAAGCTACTGCATTGAAAGGTAAAAGCAGTCATCGTAGCGGGATAGCATACTCGGGACTGTGGTTCTCGAGTTTTCCCTTTTAAATCACATACTTCCATTTACACTTGTTCTAGCATGAGGAACTTGTGTCTTGTTTGATTGTATTGGCTTTTGTTAAATGACTTATGTGTTATATTTATGTTATGCATTCATCTTGAGCCAATCTTGTTTTCAGCGGGCAGAACCGCCCTTTTTGGTTTAGACGTTTGGGAACTATGATTGAGTGGCCTAGGTCGTAGTTGTTTCGCCTAGTGCTAGCATACTCATTATAGTTGCTCAAAGTCTAGAGGAGTGAGATACGTGGAACCACCTCGATTGGGAGAGTCGGTGAGTTGTTACGTGATCTTATCCTCGGGATCCCAAAAGCACAACAGCAATCCCTCGTTTATCAGATTGATATCCCGGTTTAAAAGACATGCATTCATTATGTTATTATTGATTTCCTTGTTTTATTGAAAGCATGTTGATTGATGTATTAATTGTTATGTTGCTTTTGCTGGGAATGTCGTTCTCACCGATTATCCGGCTGTTGCTTTGTTTTGTATGTGTACTTGGCAACAGGTGGGGCAGGATCAAGTCAGAAGAGGCATGGTTAGCTCCGAGGGAAAGTTGTAGCAGTGAGACTCGGTTTAGAAGTCGTGTCAGCATGTCTACCTAGTGTTGTTAAAACATGTTTAGATAATGAACTTCATTATTATGTTGTATTGTCATGCAAGCTTTGCCGTGTTGTTATCGTGCCATGTTCTACTTTGGAGTAGTTGTTAAACACTAGCACTTCATGTATTAATTGGAGGTTTCGTGTTTGTAATGCATGCTTTCGAGTTGATGCATTGGATTAGCTTTTAGCTTGAGTTACCATGCATTTTTCTGCTGTTCTGTTTCTGCTGAAGGAGGGCGCCCGAGCTGCATTTTTTAGCAGCCCAAGCGCACCCCTTTCTGTGTATTCCAGTAGCGCCAAGGAGTAGGGCGCGCTCGAGCGGCAGTTTATGGCCGCCCGAGCGCGGCCCTCTTTAAATTTTTTTTTTCTCCTTTGCTTTGCTTTTAGTTCTTAGATCTTGGATGCTTAATTATTGTTTACTCCTTAATTAGATGTTTAGAACCAAGGTCTCACATTAAGTGGTATCAGAGAGTTAAGATTCTTGGTCGAACTAGATTGAGCGGGTAGATCGAGTCTGCATGTATTGGCTCCTCGCATGTGTTTGAATTATTTTAACTATGTACTTAATTCCATGCGAGCATGCTTTATTATTGAGAATTACTGAATTACATGATTATGTGATTTAATTTATAAAGCATGATCTACTTGAAATATAACTGTTTCTGTTATCGACTGGTATCCGATATTCCAAGCGGTTGTAAGGGCACTGATTGTAGCGATTGAGATATCTCGTGTCCTAACCTTTGATTATCAGATGGGTCCTCGTCGAGTGATTAACAGAAACACACCGCCAGTTATCCCTGCGAATGGGCAAGCTAGCACTGAGGTTGATCAGTTGGATGCTTCAGCGACTCCTATGGATGCTTCAATCCGCCGTTGTTGATGGGTTCAGAAAATCCAGTTGACTGTGAAAGTTGGTTGGATGATATGGATCAGTTGTTTGATTCCATTGACTACACAGATGACCGCCGAATCAGGTTAGTAATTCATCAGCTGCGTGGTGGTGCTAAGAGCTGGTGGATCATGACAAAGAAAGCATTTGAGAGTAGAGGTACAGAGGTTACTTGGATTCTTTTTAAATCTGAGTTTTATAAGCGGTTTTTCCCTATCTCGTATCGTAAGGATAAAGGAGCAGAGTTTGCAAATCTGAAGCAAGGGAATCTGAACATTGAAGAGTACGTGGCTAAGTTCGATAGTCTGTTGCGTTTTGCACCGCTAATTTCCGGAGATGAAGAAGCTAAGGCAGATCAGTTCATCAATGGGTTGAACCCCAACGTCTTCACGTTGGTTAACACCAACAGGCCTAACAACTTTGCGGACGCCATGAATCACGCAAAGGGAGTAGAAGAAGGCTTGTGGAGGCAAAGAGGTAATCAGGTAGCACCTCAGCAACAGCGGCAGTATCAGAACCAACCATCTCAGTATCAGAATCAGCCACCGCAACATCAGAACCAGCAGAAAAGGTATGAAGGTGTAAACAGTGGGGGAAACAGAAAGGATCAGTACAAAGCAAGAGGTAAACAGTTCAAGAGGCAAGGAAACAGTTCGTCCAGTTCCAGTGGTTCGAAGCAATTCGGTTCAGGACCGAATTCTGGGTCATCATCCTTGTACACTCAACGGATCAGTGCGTGGGAGTCTTCGGCAATTGTAACACATGTCAGCAACCGGGACACTTCTCTAAGGTGTGCCCTCAACGTAACAGAGATAGAGCTCAGAGTGGGAGTTCGTATAGACCTGCAGCTCAGCGTGAGAGGCAGTCTTCTGCAGTGCACTCTTTCCAGCCTCAGCAGCAGAACCGACAGGGAGGTAACTCTAGTGCAAATCAGCCTCCGAGACAGCAAGCACGAGTCTTTGCATTGACAGAGGATCAGGCTCAGGCAGAACCTAACGATGTCATAGCAGGTAACTGTTTGATTTTCGGTTATTCTGCTCATGTCTTGATAGATACGGGTGCTTCCCATTCTTTTATCTCTGAGAAATTCGTATTATTGCATGCTTTGCCAACTGAATTGTTGCCTACAATAGTAGCTGTTACTTCACCTTTGGGTGGAGGAATTGTTTCTGTCAGATTAGTCAGGAACTGTGAACTGTGTTTTGAAGGAAATTTTTTAGAATGCGACTGTATTGTACTTGGACTGTCAAACTTTGATTGTATTGTCGGGATAGATGCTTTAACCAAGTACAGGGCGACAGTCGATTGTTTCCAGAAAGTTATCAGGTTCAGACCGGAAAGGGCAGACGAGTGGAAATTCTTTGGTAAGGGTTCTCGATCTAGAATTCCTTTGATTTCAGTGTTATCTATGACTTGTTTGCTACAGAAAGGTGTAGAAGGATTTTTGGTGTATGCAGTTGATGTACTGAAATCTAGCCCAGCTTTGGTAGATTTACCGATGGTTAGAGAATTTGCTGATGTGTTCCCGGAAGATATTCTTGGTTTGCCACCTATTCGAGAAATCGAATTCAGCATTGACTTAGTGCCAGGTACTCAACCTATTTCAAAAGATCCTTATCGTATGGCAGTTGTTGAATTGAGAGAGTTGAAGGAACAGCTTGAGGATTTGATTGCCAAGGGATACATCAGACCTAGTGTATCGCCTTGGGGTGCTCCGGTGCTTTTTGTTCGGAAGAAGGATGGTTCTATGCGGCTCTGTATTGACTACCGCCAATTGAATCAGGCTACAGTTAAGAACAGGTATCCTTTACCCAGAATAGATGACTTGTTTGATCAGCTGCAGGGTTCTTCTCTCTACTCTAAGATTGATCTGAGGTCAGGTTATCACCAGTTGAGAGTGCGAGAGGAAGACGTTCCTAAGACCGCATTCAGGACGAGGTATGGTCATTTCGAGTTTATAGTCATGCTGTTCGGTTTGACTAACGCCCCAGCGGTTTTTATGGGTTTTATGAACCGTATCTTTTAGCGTTATTTAGATGAGTTTGTCATTATCTTTATCGATGATATTCTTATCTACTCGAAGAACCGTACCGACCATGCAGAGCACTTGAGAATCGTCTTGCAGATTTTGCGAGTTGAGCACTTGTTTGCCAAGTTGTCTAAGTGTGTATTCTGGTTAGATCGAGTTGTCTTTCTCGGTCATATTATTTCTGAAGATGGGATTTCTGTCGATCCCAGCAAGATTGAAGCGGTTATGAATTGGCCTAGACCTACTTCAGTGCCGGAGATCCGAAGCTTCATGGGTTTAGCTGGTTATTACCGTCGTTTCATCAAGGTTTTCTCGTCTATTGCCAAGACAATTACCCAGCTGACTCAGAAGAATGCGCCTTTTGTTTGGACTCCAGATTGTGAGGCTAGCTTTGTTGATCTGAAGAGGAGACTGACCAGTGCTCCAATTCTTTCTATTTCGAAGGGTACTGGAGGTTTCACAGTCTATTGTGATGCTTCTATCCGAGGCTTGGGTTGTGTTCTTATGCAGCATAAGCATGTGGTGGCGTATGCATCGAGGCAGCTAAAACCGCACGAGACGCGTTATCCGGTTCATGACCTTGAACTAGCTGCGATCGTCTTTGCTTTGAATATCTGGCGTCCTATCTTTATGGTGAGTCCTTCGAGATCTTTTCTGATCATAAGAGTCTTAAGTACTTGTTTTCTCAGGCAGAGCTGAATATGAGACAGAGAAGATGGTTAGATCTGTTGAAAGATTTCGACTGTGAGATCAAGTATTATCCGGGGAAGTCGAATGCAGTTGCAGATGCGTTGAGCCGAAAGCTTTGTTCTTCATCTCTTTCTACTATTGGTGTTTCTCAGTTGAACGATGATTGTTGCACTTCTGGTTTAGAGTTTGAAACAGATAGGGAGACTATCAGAGTGTTTGCTATTCAAGCCGAACCGGAGTTGTTTATTGCAATCAGAGAAGCACAGAAGTCTGAGCCGAGCATTCAGGTTTCAGTAGAGAAAGTCAGATCTGGGCATCAGTCTGAATTCCAGGTTAGAGATGAAGTCTTGTTTGTGAATAACCGTCTTGTTGTGCCTAATGTTCCGGAGTTGAGACAGCGTATTCTCTGAGAGGCTCATTGCAGTCGGTTTAGCATTCATCCTGGAGGTGGTAAGATGTACAACAATCTGAAGAACAAGTTCTGGTGGAAGAGAATGAAGAGCGACGTAGCGAGGTTTGTATCTCGGTGTTTGAATTGTCAACAGGTGAAAGCAGAGCGGAAGCGACCAGGAGGTCTGTTGCACAGTTTATCTGTTCCTGAATGGAAATGGGATCACATTTCTATGGATTTCGTCACGAAGCTACCACGATCCGTTCGAGGATGCGATGCTATTTGGGTAGTGATCGACCGATTGACGAAGTCTGCTTGTTTTATTCCGTACAGGATGACGTATCGTCATGATCAGATGGCTGAGTTGTATATTAGCAATATTGTGAGACTGCATGGGGTGCCGAAGTCGATCGTTTCAGACAGAGATCCTAGATTCACTTCGCACTTCTGGCATAGTCTTTAGGAGGCACTTGGTACTCGATTGCATCTGAGTACAGCCTATCACCCTCAGACAGATGGACAGTCAGAGCGGACTATCCAGACGTTAGAGGATATGCTGCGAGCGGTGATGCTAGACTTTGGCACTAGTTGGAAGGATTCTTTGCCTCTTGTCGAGTTTTCTTACAACAACAGCTTCCAAGCAAGTATCGGTATGGCGCCTTTCGGCATTGTACGACAAGAAATGCCGATCTCCGTTGTTTTGGGATGACTTGTCCGAGTCACCAGATTTGGGACCGGATATGCTTAGAGATATGGCAGAGCAGGTTAAGATCATTCAGACCAGAATGAAGACAGCTCAAGATAGACAGGAAAAGTATGCGAATGTCAGACGTCGACCTCTGAGTTTTGAGTAGGGAGACCGCGTTTTCCTTAAGATTTCTCCATTCAGAGGCACTGTCAGATTCGGTAAGAGAGGGAAGTTATCTCCGAGATTCATCGGTCCGTACGAGATTCTCGAGAAGATAGGCGATCTTGCCTACAGACTTGCACTTCCTCCGTATTTATCATGTATTCACGACGTTTTTCACGTCTCTATGCTGCGAAAGTTTCATCCAGATCCTTCTCATGTTATTCAGCCTGACGAAGCCGAGTTAGATGAGACTCTGAGCTACTTTGAGCGACCGATTCAGATCCTTGATCGGAAGGAGAAACAACTCAGAACCAAGTCGATCCCGTTAGTGAAAGTGCAGTGGAGCCGTCACGGAGTCGAGGAAGCGACATGGGAGACAGAATCTGACATGAGACAGCGTTTTCCAGAGTTATTCAGTTGACGTGAGTTCTTCTTACTGTCTTTAGTTATTTATTCTAGCTTATGAGTTGTGGTTCTCGTGGATTTCGAGGACGAAATCTTTTCTTAGTGGGGGAGAATTGTAAAGCCCCGTTTTTATCTTAATTGAATTTATTTGAGTTAATCAGAGATTACAGAGTTTCCGAGCCGATTTGATTTTGATCAGGGTCCTTTTTGCAAATTTTGGAAATTTCAGGGACTAAAACGCAAATTTTGATTTTTATATATTATCTACACATGGATTTTAATTTGGAGAAGCCTCCATCTTCCTCTCCAACCGTGAGCCTCCATTAGAGCCGCCCCTTTGGAGTTTTGAGCTTTCAGATTTCCTCCCGAGCTCGATCCGTCCGTTGGAATTTATTTCTGAAGGCAGATTAGTGATCACTGCAGTGAGAGCTCTGTTTTATCGTAAGTTCTTCTTAGATCCGATACATTCTAGTTTTTGGATGTTGTTAGAATCGTTCTAGATTCGAGTATGTTGTTCTTGACAGAGTTCTGATCGTTTATTATCAGTCAGTTTTGAAATAGAGCGACGTTCGGAATTTTTATGATTTTTGGTATCCATTTTCGAAAATCATGGTTTTGAGATTTGTTGGGTTTGTCTTGTTGTTGTTGTATTAGAATTGAGTTGAGTTGATATCGGTATTGAACTGCTGTCTGCATTGCCGGTTTGTTCATTTTATAGCCGTTATGCCGTCGGTTTGAGTTTTGGGGATTTCGAACCGTATTTGCGTTGTTGAACTTGGCTTATAAGTTGATCTTGGTTATTGATCATTCATTTGTCTCCGTACAGATTCGTTTGGAGGTATCAAGCCCAGAGTTAGCAGCTGTTTGATCGTTTCCGAGATTTGAACAAAGAACGGTATAGAGCATTTCCTTGAACCGTTGCCTAGTTGTTGTTAGATTGTATAGTTGTTGATACAGTCTCTTTTGTAGCGTATCCAGAGTTGGTAGCTACTGCATTGAAAGGTAAAAGCAGTCATCGTAGCGGGATAGCATACTCGGGACTGTGGTTCTCGAGTTTTCCCTTTTAAATCACATACTTGCATTTACACTTGTTCTAGCATGAGGAACTTGTGTCTTGTTTGATTGTATTGGCTTTTGTTAAATGACTTGTGTTATATTTATGTTATGCATTCATCTTGAGTCATCTTGTTTTCAGCGGGCAGAACCGCCCTTTTTGGTTTAGACGTTTGGGAACTATGATTGAGTGGCCTAGGTCGTAGTCGTTTCGCCTAGTGCTAGAATACTCATTATAGTTGCTCAAAGTCTAGAGGAGCGAGATACGTGGCACCACCTCGATTGGGAGAGTCGGTGAGTTGTTACGTGATCTTATCCTCGGGATCCCAAAAGCACAACAGCAATCCCTCGTTTATCAGATTGATATCCCGGTTTAAAAGACATGCATTCATTATGTTATTATTGATTTCCTTGTTGTATTGAAAGCATGTTGATTGATGTATTAATTGTTATGTTGCTTTTGCGGGGAATGTCGCTCTCACCGATTATCCGGCTGTTGCTTTGTTTTGTATGTGTACTTGGCAACAGGTGGGGCAAGATCAAGTCAGAAGAGGCATGGTTAGCTCCGAGGGAAAGTTGTAGCAGTGAGACTCGGTTTAGAAGTCGTGTCAGCATGTCTACCTAGTGTTGTTAAAACATGTTTAGATAATGAACTTCATTATTATGTTGTATTGTCATGCAAGCTTTGCCGTGTTGTGATCGTGCCATGTTCTACTTTGGAGTAGTTGTTAAACACTAGCACTTCATGTATTAATTGGAGGTTTCGTGTTTGTAATGCATGCTTTCGAGTTGATGCATTGGATTAGCTTTTAGCTTGAGTTACCATGCATTTTTCTGCTGTTCTGTTTCTGCTGAAGGAGGGCGCCCGAGCTGCATTTTTTAGCAGCCCAAGCGCACCCCTTTCTGTGTATTCCAGTAGCGCCAAGGAGTAGGGCGCGCTCGAGCGGCAGTTTATGGCCGCCCGAGCGCGGCCCTCTTTAAATTTTTTTTTTCTCCTTTGCTTTGCTTTTAGTTCTTAGATCTTGGATGCTTAATTATTGTTTACTCCTTAATTAGATGTTTAGAACCGAGGTCTCACATTAAGTGGTATCAGAGAGTTAAGATTCTTGGTCGAACTAGATTGAGCGGGTAGATCGAGTCTACATGTATTGGCTCCTCGCATGTGTTTGAATTATTTTAACTATGTACTTAATTCCATGCGAGCATGCTTTATTATTGAGAATTACTGAATTACATGATTATGTGATTTAATTTATAAAGCATGATCTACTTGAAATATAACTGTTTCTGTTATCGACTGGTATCCGATATTCCAAGCGGTTGTAAGGGCACTGATTGTAGCGATTGAGATATCTCGTGTCCTAACCTTTCATTATCAGATGGGTCCTCGTCGAGTGATTAACAGAAACACACCTCCAGTTATCCCTGCGAATGGGCAAGCTAGCACTGAGGTTGATCAGTTGGATGCTTCAGCGACTCCTATGGAAACCTTGCTGAAGAGGTTTCAGTCGTTCAATCCGCCGTTGTTGATGGGTTCAGAAAATCCAGTTGACTGTGAAAGTTGGTTGGATGATATGGATCAGTTGTTTGATTCCATTGACTACACAGATGACCGCCGAATCAGGTTAGTAATTCATCAGCTCCGTGGTGGTGCTAAGAGCTGGTGGATCATGACAAAGAAAGCATTTGAGAGTAGAGGTACAGAGGTTACTTGGATTCTTTTTAAATCTGAGTTTTATAAGCGGTTTTTCCCTATCTCGTATCGTAAGGATAAAGGAGCAGAGTTTGCAAATCTGAAGCAAGGGAATCTGAACATTGAAGAGTACGTGGCTAAGTTCGATAGTCTGTTGCGTTTTGCACCGCTAATTTCCGGAGATGAAGAAGCTAAGGCAGATCAGTTCATCAATGGGTTGAACCCCGACGTCTTCACGTTGGTTAACACCAACAGGCCTAACAACTTTGCGGACGCCATGAATCACGCAAAGGGAGTAGAAGCAGGCTTGTGGAGGCAAAGAGGTAATCAGGTAGCACCTCAGCAACAGCGGCAGTATCAGAACCAACCATCTCAGTATCAGAATCAGCCACCACAGCATCAGAACCAGCAGAAAAGGTATGAAGGTGTAAACAGTGGGGGAAACAGAAAGGATCAGTACAAAGCAAGAGGTAAACAGTTCAAGAGGCAAGGAAACAGTTCGTCCAGTTCCAGTGGTTCGAAGCAATTCGGTTCAGGACCGAATTCTGGGTCATCATCCTTGTACACTCACCGGATCAGTGCGTGGGAGTCTTCGGCAATTGTAACACATGTCAGCAACCGGGACACTTCTCTAAGGTGTGCCCTCAACGTAACAGAGATAGAGCTCAGAGTGGGAGTTCGTATAGACCTGCAGCTCAGCCTGAGAGGCAGTCTTCTGCAGTGCACTCTTTCCAGCCTCAGCAGCAGAACCGACAGGGAGGTAACTCTAGTGCAAATCAGCCTCCGAGACAGCAAGCACGAGTCTTTGCATTGACAGAGGATCAGGCTCAGGCAGAACCTAACGATGTCATAGCAGGTAACTGTTTGATTTTCGGTTATTCTGCTCATGTCTTGATAGATACGGGTGCTTCCCATTCTTTTATCTCTGAGAAATTCGTATTATTGCATGCTTTGCCAACTGAATTGTTGCCTACAATAGTAGCTGTTACTTCACCTTTGGGTGGAGGAATTGTTTCTGTCAGATTAGTCAGGAACTGTGAACTGTGTTTTGAAGGAAATTTTTTAGAATGCGACTGTATTGTACTTGGACTGTCAAACTTTGATTGTATTGTCGGGATAGATGCTTTAACCAAGTACAGGGCGACAGTCGATTGTTTCCAGAAAGTTGTCAGGTTCAGACCGGAAAGGGCAGACGAGTGGAAATTCTTTGGTAAGGGTTCTCGATCTAGAATTCCTTTGATTTCAGTGTTATCTATGACTTGTTTGCTACAGAAAGGTGCAGAAGGATTTTTGGTGTATGCAGTTGATGTACTGAAATCTAGCCCAGCTTTGGTAGATTTACCGGTGGTTAGAGAATTTGCTGATGTGTTCCCGGAAGATATTCTTGGTTTGCCACCTATTCGAGAAATCGAATTCAGCATTGACTTAGTGCCAGGTACTCAACCTATTTCAAAAGATCCTTATCGTATGGCAGTTGTTGAATTGAGAGAGTTGAAGGAACAGCTTGAGGATTTGATTGCCAAGGGATACATCAGACCTAGTGTATCGCCTTGGGGTGCTTCGGTGCTTTTTGTTCGGAAGAAGGATGGTTCTATGCGGCTCTGTATTGACTACCGCCAATTGAATCAGGCTACAGTTAAGAACAGGTATCCTTTACCCAGAATAGATGACTTGTTTGATCAGCTGCAGGGTTCTTCTCTCTACTCTAAGATTGATCTGAGGTCAGGTTATCACCAGTTGAGAGTGCGAGAGGAAGACGTTCCTAAGACCGCATTCAGGACGAGGTATGGTCATTTCGAGTTTATAGTCATGCTGTTCGGTTTGACTAACGCCCCAGCGGTTTTTATGGGTTTTATGAACCGTATCTTTCAGCGTTATTTAGATGAGTTTGTCATTATCTTTATCGATGATATTCTTATCTACTCGAAGAACCGTACCGACCATGCAGAGCACTTGAGAATCGTCTTGCAGATTTTGCGAGTTGAGCACTTGTTTGCCAAGTTGTCTAAGTGTGTATTCTGGTTAGATCGAGTTGTCTTTCTCGGTCATATTATTTCTGAAGATGGGATTTCTGTCGATCCCAGCAAGATTGAAGCGGTTATGAATTGGCCTAGACCTACTTCAGTGCCGGAGATCCGAAGCTTCATGGGTTTAGCTGGTTATTACCGTCGTTTCATCAAGGTTTTCTCGTCTATTGCCAAGCCAATTACCCAGCTGACTCAGAAGAATGCGCCTTTTGTTTGGACTCCAGATTGTGAGGCTAGCTTTGTTGATCTGAAGAGGAGACTGACCAGTGCTCCAATTCTTTCTATTTCGAAGGGTACTGGAGGTTTCACAGTCTATTGTGATGCTTCTATCCGAGGCTTGGGTTGTGTTCTTATGCAGCATAAGCATGTGGTGGCGTATGCATCGAGGCAGCTAAAACCGCACGAGACGCGTTATCCGGTTCATGACCTTGAACTAGCTGCGATCGTCTTTGCTTTGAATATCTGGCGTCACTATCTTTATGGTGAGTCCTTCGAGATCTTTTCTGATCATAAGAGTCTTAAGTACTTGTTTTCTCAGTCAGAGCTGAATATGAGACAGAGAAGATGGTTAGATCTGTTGAAAGATTTCGACTGTGAGATCAAGTATTATCCGGGGAAGTCGAATGCAGTTGCAGATGCGTTGAGCCGAAAGCTTTGTTCTTCATCTCTTTCTACTATTGGTGTTTCTCAGTTGAACGATGATTGTTGCACTTCTGGTTTAGAGTTTGAAACAGATAGGGAGACTATCAGAGTGTTTGCTATTCAAGCCGAACCGGAGTTGTTTATTGCAATCAGAGAAGCACAGAAGTCTGAGCCGAGCATTCAGGTTTCAGTAGAGAAAGTCAGATCTGGGCATCAGTCTGAATTCCAGGTTAGAGATGAAGTCTTGTTTGTGAATAACCGTCTTGTTGTGCCTAATGTTCCGGAGTTGAGACAGCGTATTCTCTGAGAGGCTCATTGCAGTCGGTTTAGCATTCATCCTGGAGGTGGTAAGATGTACAACGATCTGAAGAACAAGTTCTGGTGGAAGAGAATGAAGAGCGACGTAGCGAGGTTTGTATCTCGGTGTTTGAATTGTCAACAGGTGCAAGCAGAACGGAAGCGACCAGGAGGTCTGTTGCACAGTTTATCTGTTCCTGAATGGAAATGGGATCACATTTCTATGGATTTCGTCACGAAGCTACCACGATCCGTTCGAGGATGCGATGCTATTTGGGTAGTGATCGACCGATTGACGAAGTCTGCTTGTTTTATTCCGTACAGGATGACGTATCGTCATGATCAGATGGCTGAGTTGTATATTAGCAATATTGTGAGACTGCATGGGGTGCCGAAGTCGATCGTTTCAGACAGAGATCCTAGATTCACTTCGCACTTCTGGCATAGTCTTTAGGAGGCACTTGGTACTCGATTGCATCTGAGTACAGCCTATCACCCTCAGACAGATGGACAGTCAGAGCGGACTATCCAGACGTTAGAGGATATGCTGCGAGCGGTGATGCTAGACTTTGGCACTAGTTGGAAGGATTCTTTGCCTCTTGTCGAGTTTTCTTACAACAACAGCTTCCAAGCAAGTATCGGTATGGCGCCTTTCGAGGCATTGTACGGCAAGAAATGCCGATCTCCGTTGTTTTGGGATGACTTGTCCGAGTCACCAGATTTGGGACCGGATATGCTTAGAGATATGGCAGAGCAGGTTAAGATCATTCAGACCAGAATGAAGACAGCTCAAGATAGACAGGAAAAGTATGCGAATGTCAGACGTCGACCTCTGAGTTTTGAGCAGGGAGACCGCGTTTTCCTTAAGATTTCTCCATTCAGAGGCACTGTCAGATTCGGTAAGAGAGGGAAGTTATCTCCGAGATTCATCGGTCCGTACGAGATTCTCGAGAAGATAGGCGATCTTGCCTACAGACTTGCACTTCCTCCGTATTTATCTGGTATTCACGACATTTTTCACGTCTCTATGCTGCGAAAGTATCATCCAGATCCTTCTCATGTTCTTCAGCCTGACGAAGCCGAGTTAGATGAGACTCTGAGCTACTTTGAGCGACCGATTCAGATCCTTGATCGGAAGGAGAAACAACTCAGAACCAAGTCGATCCCGTTAGTGAAAGTGCAGTGGAGCCGTCACGGAGTCGAGGAAGCGACATGGGAGACAGAATCTGACATGAGACAGCGTTTTCCAGAGTTATTCAGTTGACGTGAGTTCTTCTTACTGTCTTTAGTTATTTATTCTAGCTTATGAGTTGTGGTTCTCGTGGATTTCGAGGACGAAATATTTTCTTAGTGGGGGAGAATTGTAAAGCCCCGTTTTTATCTTAATTGAATTTATTTGAGTTAATCAGAGATTACAGAGTTTCCGAGCCGGTTTGATTTTGATCAGGGTCCTTTTTGCAAATTTTGGAAATTTCAGGGACTAAAACGCAAATTTTGATTTTTATATATTATCTACACATGGATTTTAATTTGGAGAAGCCTCCATCTTCCTCTCCAACCGTGAGCCTCCATTAGAGCCGCCCCTTTGGAGTTTTAAGCTTTCAGATTTCCTCCCGAGCTCGATCCGTCCGTTGGAATTTATTTCTGAAGGCAGATTAGTGATCACTGCAGTGAGAGCTCTGTTT
Source organism: Henckelia pumila (assembly GCF_033568475.1). NCBI lineage: Eukaryota > Viridiplantae > Streptophyta > Magnoliopsida > Lamiales > Gesneriaceae > Henckelia > Henckelia pumila. The sequence continues at coordinate 166,322,774 of NC_133123.1, forward strand.
TATCGTAAGTTCTTTTTAGATCCGATACATTCTAGTTTTTGGATGTTGTTAGAATCGTTCTAGATTCGAGTATGTTGTTCTTGACAGAGTTCTGATCGTTTATTATCAGTCAGTTTTGAAATAGAGCGACGTTCGGAATTTTTATGATTTTTGGTATCCATTTTCGAAAATCATGGTTTTGAGATTTGTTGGGTTTGTCTTGTTGTTGTTGTATTAGCATTGATTTGAGTTGATATCGGTATTGAACTGCTGTCTGCATTGCCGGTTTGTTCATTTTATAGCCGTTATGCCGTCGGTTTGAGTTTTGGGGATTTCGAACCGTATTTGCGTTGTTGAACTTGGCTTATAAGTTGATCTTGGTTATTGATCATTCATTTGTCTCCGTACAGATTCATTTGGAGGTATCAAGCCCAGAGTTAGCAGCTGTTTGATCGTTTCCGAGATTTGAACAAAGAACGGTATAGAGCATTTCCTTGAACCGTTGCCTAGTTGTTGTTAGATTGTATAGTTGTTGATACAGTCTCTTTTGTAGCGTATCCAGAGTTGGTAGCTACTGCATTGAAAGGTAAAAGCAGTCATCGTAGCGGGATAGCATACTCGGGACTGTGGTTCTCGAGTTTTCCCTTTTAAATCACATACTTGCATTTACACTTGTTCTAGCATGAGGAACTTGTGTCTTGTTTGATTGTATTGGCTTTTGTTAAATGACTTGTGTTATATTTATGTTATGCATTCATCTTGAGCCATCTTGTTTTCAGCGGGCAGAACCGCCCTTTTTGGTTTAGAAGTTTGGGAACTATGATTGAGTGGCCTAGGTCGTAGTCGTTTCGCCTAGTGCTAGCATACTCATTATAGTTGCTCAAAGTCTAGAGGAGCGAGATACGTGGCACCACCTCGATTGGGAGAGTCGGTGAGTTGTTACGTGATCTTATCCTCGGGATCCCAAAAGCACAGCAGCAATCCCTCGTTTATCAGATTGATATCCTGGTTTAAAAGACATGCATTCATTATGTTATTACTGATTTCCTTGTTGTATTGAAAGCATGTTGATTGATGTATTAATTGTTATGTTGCTTTTGCTGGGAATGTCGTTCTCACCGGTTATCCGGCTGTTGCTTTGTTTTGTATGTGTACTTGGCAACAGGTGGGGCAGGATCAAGTCAAAAGAGGCATGGTTAGCTCCGAGGGAAAGTTGTAGCTGTGAGATTCGGTTTAGAAGTCGTGTCAGCATGTCTACCTAGTGTTGTTAAAACATGTTTAGATAACGAACTTCATTATTATGTTGGATTGTCATGCAAGCTTTGCCGTGTTGTTATCGTGGCATGTTCTACTTTGGAGTAGTTGTTAAACACTAGCACTTCATGTATTAATTGGAGGTTTCGTGTTTGTAAAGCATGCTTTCGAGTTGATGCATTGGATTAGCCTTTAGCTTGAGTTGCCATGCATTTTTCTGCTGTTCTGTTTCTGCTGAAGGAGGGCGCCCGAGCTGCATTTTTTAGTAGCCCGAGCGCACCCCTTTCCGTGTTTTCCAGTAGCGCCAAGGAGTAGGGCGCGCTCGAGCGGCAGTTTATGGCAGCCCGAGCGCGGCCCTCTTTAAAAAAAAAAAAAATAAATTTCTCCTTTGCTTTGCTTTTAGTTCTTAGATCTTGGATGCTTAATTATTGTTTACTCCTTAATTAGATGTTTAGAACCGAGGTCTCACATTCTAGCTCCAGCGGATCAAAACAGTCTGGTTCCGGACATAGTTCAGGATCTTCCGGTGTATCTTGCAATAATTGTGAAGGTCAACACCTCAGTGAGCATTGTCTCGGAATTTCTGGATGCTGCAATATCTGCCATCTGCCAGGACACTTTGCTAGGAGATTTCCCCAACGTTATATTAGTGGATCTCAGTCAAGGAGTTCTTTTAGACCAATGGTTCAACAGGAGAGACAAGCTCGTGTGGTTCACTCATTTCAGCCGCCGCACCAGAATCGACTTAGAGGCTCTTCGATCATGAATCAACCTCCGATTCAACAGACGTTGAATCTTGCTCTCAACGAGGATCCACAGACTTGTGTTGCACCCGATAATGACACATCAGGTAACCGTTGAGTATGATTTTATGCTCTTATTCTGATAGTTATGTTATGCTCCTTGCTTTCTTAACTGAGGATATTACTATGATGCACAATGTGCCTTTTGAGTTCTTAATTTCCGTAGTTGCTATTGTCTGTCGTATGACCGCTTGATTTCAGAATTGTACGGAAGAATTCTCTTTGTATGCAGTGGATGTCCTAGAATCTAACCGGAATTGGCTGATAAACAAGTGGTTAGAGAGTTTGCTTGTAAATTTGTTTTCAAATGAGATTCCTGGATTGCCTCTGAATCATGAGGTTAGATTCAGCAACGACTTGAGATCAGACATCATCAGCTGAGAGTTAGTAAGAAAGAGGTTTAGAAGACTGGAATTGGAATGAGTTATCCTCTATGACCGATGTCTTACTCACTTTTGGTTGGAGTGTAGATCTGTTTTATGTCATCTACTATCGGTATTTCTCCTGAATGATGATTGGTGCAGTTCTGGTTTAGAGTTTGAAGCAGATATGAGAATTCGTTGAAGGAATTCAGATTGGGATAGCAGTTCGAGTTTCAGGTCAGTGCTGAGATCCTTTGTTGTGAGTAAGTGATTCTGTTATGCCAGATTTTTCGGGGAAAGAAGAGTATCTTGAGATTGCCACTTTGCAGTTATTCAGTATTCTTGATTTCGGTACTGATGATCTTTCAGTACTTGGCTATTCTTCTTATTGAGATTTTGGATGTATTCTTGTTCAGAGGAATCACGCTCTAGTCTAGACATCGAGACAGCTGAAGATGCTCGAGACTCAATGTCTGAATCTGGACTTCGAGCTCGCAGCGATCTTATTGACTAGAGAGTCTTTTATCTATTGTCTTATGAGGAGATTTCAGTGATCTTCTCTAATCTTTAGAGTTGGAGTAATTGTTTTGCAGATGGAACCAATTATGAGGACAAAGAAGAAGATTAGATTATATGAGATTCTGACTGCGAATCTTTTACCTGAGAATATGAATGCAACAGCTGATGTCTTGAGCCGTAGGATTTGATCTTATTTTATCTACTATCTGTTTATGACTGGCTGATTGACGAAATCTGATACCGTACTCCATACAGAATGACTTTTAGTCAGGATCTGAGGATTGATATGTTGTCAGAGGTCGTCAGATGTCTTGTTTTGCCAAAGTCCGTCAGTTTAGATAGAGATCCTCGTTGCACTCATTCTTTCGGCAAAGAATTCGAAGAGACTTGTTGTTTTGATTAAAACTTATTTCAGTTCAATATCCTCAGAACGCCGGACAACCAGATCAGACGAGTCGACTTTTGATTTGCAGACTTGAAGGAGTAAATTGAGAGACAGAGTTCGTAATGGAATCGTGTTCGATTTTGAGGACGAAATCAGTTATTAGAAGGGGAGAATTGTAACGCCCCAAATTTATCTTAATTGAGCTTATTTGAGATAATCAGAGATTATAGAATTCGAGGATCGACTTGTATTTGATCAGGGACTACTTTGCAATTTTCAAAAATTTCAGGGACTAAAACACGATTTTGGACTTTAATAGATATTTATAGCTTGTTTTGGCTTCTCCTTCACTCCATCCTCTTCCCCTTTAGCCATATCCTCCATTGAAGGTGCCCAAACCATTTTCCAAGCTTTGTGATTTCAGTTTCTGGTCGATCCATCCGTTAGAATTTATATCTGAAGGAAGATTAGCGATCACGGCTGCAAGAGCTCCGTTATATCGTAAGTATTTCTCCGATCAGATTCGTTCTATTTTTCGGATGTCGTTAGAATCGATTGAGTTGCGAGTATGTTGTTCTTGGCAGAGTTCTGATCGTTTATTCCCAGTCGGTTTTGAATTAGGACATCGTTCAGAATTGTTAGGAATTTTGGAAGTTTATTCAAAAATTTGAGTTTTGAGATTTGTTGGGTTTGAAACTTTTTTGTGGTTTTAGCATTGATATGATTTGTTTGAGATGTTGTACTGCTGTCTGTATTTCCGGTTTGATTAGTTATAGCCGTTATGCCGCCAGTTTGAGTTTTGGAATATCAATCGTTTATATTGATGAGATTTTTGATTTAGGAGTTGGAATTGAGTATGAATTGTTTGAATTGGATGGATTGACTTCGGAATTCTTTTATATCTCCTTTCAGATTCAGTTGCAGATCGTGGAGTCGTGAATTTATAGAATTCGAATTGTTGAAGAAGTGATCAAGGTTTGGTATCGAGGTTACTCTATTCCTTGACTTGTATCGAGTGATGTTTTTATTGAGCCTTTTGTGCTTGTAGTTTGTCCGGATTGCAGCTACGCCAATCAAAGAAGAGGTAAAAGATGAATTTGGAATGGAATAGGACGATTAACTCAGATCCGGATTGATTCGAGTTTCCTAGAGAAAATCACATACTTGCTTTTTACTTGAACTATGTGTTTGGTTTTTTTATGATTTGCGTTGCATTCATATTGAGCCATGTTCCTTGGTTTTACGGGCAAGAGAGGCCCAGAGGAGTTAGATGTTCTGTGGACTATAGTTGAGTGACATTGGTTAGCAGAATTATTTTACCAAATGTCGAGAAACACACTATAGGTGCCGAGAGTCTAGAGTGGTAAAATATGCACCATCCACCTCGATCGGGAGAGTCGGTGTGTTGGTGATATTTTGTCCTCGGGATCCCAATTGAGAGAAGAGAACCTTTACCTTGTGATTATCCAGACTTGATAATCCTTGTTTAAAGACATGCATTGCATTTTATGCATTTGATTGGAGTTATTGACATGATATTGGAATTTTTTTTGGTTGTTTCATATATCGCGTTCGATATATTATTTGATATGCATGTTTTGTCTTTTTTTACTGGGAATTGTATTCTAACTTATTTTATCCAGCTGTTGTCTTGTTTTGTACGTGTACTTGGAAACAGGTGGGGCAGGACGGAGTCAGAGATCGCATGGCTAGGTGTTCGAGTTGATAGAGTGAGGCCTGATGTTTTAGAAGTTGATTTGTAATCAAACATAGATTGTATTTGTACTCGTTATGTGTTGTATTGAATAAGCTAGACGGAAGCATGTTCTACTAGTTCGAGATTGTATAACTCTAAACATATCTTGTATTGGATTATGCTTGTTGATTGGAGTGAGTTATGCATGTTGAATAGATGTAGTTTTGAAGATTTGGAGTTGGGTTTGATCGAGCTTCCTGCCTTTTGTGTTTTGTGCAGGAGGCGCTCGGTCTGCAGTTTTTAGCAGACCGAGTGCACCCCCCTTTTTAGCCAAACAGCAGGTTGTTGTTTGGGCCGCGCCCGATCGGTAGTTTTCTACCGACCGAGCGCGGCACCCCCTTTTAAAAAAAAACTTTTCTTTAATCTTAGATCTTTTATGATTAATTGTTGTTTCATCCTAGATTAGATGATTAGAATCAAGGTCTCACAATAACATATATGGAAGATGTACCAAATTTAACAAATTCCCATACCAAAATCAGACTTTATTATACTTCATTTTTAAGAAAACATACTGCGTATCAATACAAATGGTTCTACATTTTTGATCACACACCAACACAATGCAAAACATGTATGGAAGATGTACCAAATTTAACACATTCTCATACCACAATTTGAGAATATTATGCTTCAATTTTTCTTTTTATTTTTTTTCCCAAAATCTGCCTGTTGTGGCGGGGGGTTAGGCGGACCCCTACCTGTTTATTGGCTAAAAAAAAGGAAATACAAGAGAGGGGACAAGACCAAGACCTCTCGAGAATTACAAGAACTACTCAAAGAAAATTACACCAACAAAAATCTAATTAATGGAACTTATCCTAATATATGTTAGGCCAATCCTATCCAGATTACAAATCCCTTTCAGTTTACCTTGGATATCATCAGGATAAAGTACGGCAGACCCTGGATTAATTCCCATGTTCGCCAATTCATCAGCAGCTGCATTAGCTTTCCGAAAAATATGATATTTCCTCACAAAGGAGATATTCAGAATATGAAGAATGCATGTGAGGATATGGCTTAAACTCCAACTGGTAGTCTTAGCCTCAATAATATTAAGAGAAACCATAGAATCAACCTCCAACCAGAGAGAAATTAAATTAAACAACCTGCAAATCTGCAGGCCCTTAAGGATCGTCATCAGCTCCGCCCGAGTATTCAACCCTTGCCCTATGAAGTCGTGAAAAGAAATAATAGGCTGCCCCAAATGATCTCGAACTGAAATGACCCTACACTATACTTAATTAAATAATAAAAGAAAATACGGATTTCTAAAAAATTTTGCCATGACTTGTTTGTAAGTAGACAAGCCGACCTGTCACAAGCAAACAATCGAGCATAAAAGACAAGAAGAAGACGTAAAAGCAAAGAAGGTTCCATACTACGACAGTCATCCATAAAGAAAATAAAGGCAACCCCACACGGTTGCAATAATATCGATAAAAAACTTTAAATCGTAAACTCCAAGAACAAGGAAAACACATCCTGGCTATCACCAAAAGTACTTAATTTAAAAATTTCATTATTACAACATCACTAATGCGGAGAACATGAAATAGAAACGGTCGTAGGGTCTCGCTCCGCCGGAGACCTCCCCTCAAGGACCCTGCCCTCGGTCCCTACAAACTCCTCCTCACCTGGCAATCAAACAAGCATAGTGAGTCTATTGACCCAGCAAGTATAAACAGTGTAATAACAAGGGTTTAAAATAACTGTAGTAATACTCAAAATACTATACATAGTATACTTGAAACATAAGCTGTAAAAATGCGCATGCTACAAAAGAATGAGACAACATGTAAATGATGAACACACGACAACTCACGCTATGAAACTCTGGAACTCTCTTAACTTTATTGAAACTCTTGCATGACTGAAAACTGAATGCAATAAGACGAGTCAAACTGATACTTAATGTGAAACTGTAAACTTAGATCCTTGAATTGTGACCCTCTATTTTGATCGATCAATGGCTGCAGTGCACTATGCCGGCAAGACGCCGAGATTTCTCCCAACTGACGTTGCCCCTTTATGGCAAGGACACCAAAATTTCTCCCGGCCCCACATTGCCCTTCTTGGCAAGGACACCGAGATTTCTCCTGGCCCCACATTGCCCTTTTATTTTGGTAGGGATCCCGGGATGTCTCCTGATCTTGATCTACCCATCTATGGCAAGTGAGTGAGGCATCCCCCACCCATAAATACCCTGTCTTGTCACAATCAAATCACTTCGTTCAAAAATATTTTTGTTTTCTTTTTCCTTCTTTGACTCGGCATTAAAATACTTAGCATGCACGAAAAAGCCTTGTTTTGTAACCTTTTTGCTTGACCCATGGCCAAGGCTTAAAGACACATGTATGCAATTATATGAATGAATACTCAACACATAAATGTGGGTATTAGGTGAATAAGTAGCTGCCCCTAGGTGCTAACCCAACCTTAACTCAAAATTCTCACATACAAGGCACAACCCGAGCAATCGTACCGAAAACCGCTTAACTCAATCTTTCTTTAACCAAATTTGACACCGCTCAAACCGACACTCTCCAAACACTACAAACTAACCATAGGACCTGTTTTCAACCTCATTTGACAGCCTAAGAAAATTGAAAAAAAACCCTTTCCGGACAGCCCACTTTTCCCTCTAAAATTCTGCACCGACACCTTAACTTCAAAAACCCATAACTTATTGAAATCTTAACCGAAACGAGCCCATTTTATACCGACGCGACCACAACATAATTAACGTGACCTAAGACCAGCCCTAACCATTTCCAGACCTCATATGACGCCTCCCCTGCCCCAAACTCAGACTTCCCTGCCCAATGCAAACCTCATCATTCCACACTTCTACTTGGAGGAAACACCACCAAGCCCTACTCCCTTGCCCCCACCTACTTCCAAACCATCAAACACAAAAAAAAAAATAAACATCTCTTAGGACTTAGCAAAAGCACCTTGGCAGCCCTCAACCCTACCTCCACTCCACAATTCAAAATTCAACAAGATTATGCACCAAAAAGCCTTCAATGTTTGTACAATCAATGGAACCAATTCCCAAACAACAAAATGCATAAACAACCTTCAATTTCATCCCTAACATCATGCAAAATTTGAAATTTATAGGGCATGAACTTCTGAATTTTCGAAAATACATCATATGCAACCAAGACCCCTCATGCCTTCAATCACAAATCACCATACAACAACTTAAAAACAGTGATAAATCATAAATTCAAAAATCACACATGCAAATCTAAATTTTCAGAGGTAAAATCGAGCCCTACATGTTGAAAATCACTTCATTTCGGAATTTAATAAAAAATCTAGTAGAAAGAACATAATAGCAAGCTTGAATGCCCAAGAAATGCTCATAATAGCAAGCTTAACTTCCCACGGTGGTTTCCAGGTGGTGGCGGCGGCGTGAGGTGGCCGGCGGCGGCCGGAGAGTTGGAGGAGGGGGCGGCCATGAGTTGTGGAAGGGAAATGGGAGAGAATGGGGGTGGAGGCGGCTACAATGGGATGAGAGGCTAGGGTTTGTGTAATCTTTTAATTTGTGTTTAAAAGTTGAGTGTGTAGTGTGCACATGTGTGTGTAAGCATAGGTGTAAGTAATTAAAAGTAGGTGTGAGTGTTGCTTTAATAGTACAACTTTAAAGTACAACTTTTACCTACTAACTTATACTAATAAAATTCCTATGTTTAAAAACCCCATATTAAAAATATTAAATTTGGTTTTACTAATCCGGGTTTATGAAAATCCTAAATTTTGAAAAAGTTAAATAATAAGCCCAATATTTAAATAAAAAGAAAAATGCTTTCTGATACCCGAAAACTTCTAACTTTTGAACACTCATCTACATTTCTCCTACCTCCCTACTAAAATTTTAAAATAACAAATCTTGGAATTCACCACCGAAATCCACCATCGCCAAACGTCGAAACCGAAAGTCACTGTCTCAAAACTTTCAGTAATAAATAACTTAAAATACCTGAGCACTAGAACTTTAAAGGAAACTTAAGCAATTAATTCCAAGCAATAAAAATCATAATTATAAAAAAAAAAAAAAAGAATTTTAGGCACTATCTTAGGAATTAAAATCAACACATTAAATATTTTGATGTCACTACAATAAATGGAATATTTAAATAATAGCTGTGAGGCCTCGATTCTAAAAATCTAATCTCGGAATTAAACAACAATAGGGCATTCAAGATCCAAGATTAAAAGTAAAAAATATAAATTTTTTTTAAAATAGTGCTCGCTCGATCGGTAGAACTTTACCGATCGAGCGGGCCATCTTAACCAAGTCTCTGCCGAGACTTACAAAAGCCCGTCACTCGATCGGTCAAAACTTACCGATCGAGCGGAAGTAAAAATCCAAACTTCCTGCTTCAAAACAGGGGTGCTCGCTCGATCGGTAAGAGTCTGCCGATCGAGCGAGACACCTGCCCAGAAAAATCTTTTGGTTTTTCTTTCTTTCTTTTCAATCCCAAATCAACTCAATAATCCATCAATTCAACAACATGCATAAATTGAAATCTTGGAACTAAACTCAAAATCATCATACATACTATATATGATATTCCATACACCCAAATTATAAACGTGATTTCAAAAAATAAACTAGATTGACATGCATTTCCAATCCTAACTCAAAGTCTCACTTCTATTCTTCATTTCGTTCTATCCCTGTCGTCTCTGACTCGATCCTGCTCCACCTGTTGCCATGCACACATACAAAAACAAGACAACAGGCGGATAATCCGGTGAGAATACAATTCCCAGTAAAAGAGACAATCATGCAGTATCAATCAAACATATCAATCATGATACGCAACAAATCCATCTTATATATCAACTTCAGATATAAATCACGTCAAGACATGTATGAATTTCCAAATATCTATCACATCCAGATCAATTCAAGTAATTCATCCAAGTACTGGAGTAAAATGATACGCATGTTTTTAAAACTTCTGGATTATCAGACTCAGATAATCAAATGGAATTCTTCTTTCTTTCTTTCTTCGGTTTGGGATCCCGAGGTTAAAATATCCAACAATCACACCGAACTCCCCTCTCGAGGTGGACGAGGCATATTTTAATCCTCTAGACTCCAGAGCATTATAGAGAGTTTATTTGACAAGGTATAAAATCTTCAACCAGGTCACTCAACTACAATCTCTAGATCATCTAATCAAATTGAAATGAATCAAGGCTCAATATGAATGCATATGTCATCTCATGCATTCTAATATCATTTCAATCATCAGTTCATATAAGCATTCAATCATGCTTTCATTTATCAATTCAAATAATCATTCAGACATGATTTCGTCAATATAAATGCATATATAATATCATTCATTCAAATAAACATTAAAATATGATTTCAAATAAGCATTCAATCATGCAAGTATGTGATTTCTTCGGAACACTCGAATAAAGTCTAATTCGAGTTAATCGTTCCATTCAATTCTAAGTCGTCTTTTACCTTATTCTCTTCGAAGTTACTGAAATATGAAAATCAATAATAAGGATAATAATCAATATCCAAACAAATTCATTCGAAACTCAATCAACTTCTTCAATCGATAAATAAGAAAATAGATACTATACCGACTTCAATCTTCCAACTGACCAAAGCTGCTACCTCGCAACTCTGCTGACTTCAATTCAATCTATCATAAGAAGTCAATAGGATCAATATCGACATCCAAAAGCTCAACAAACTCGATACGATCAAAATATTGAACGATGACCAAAACTCAAACTGACGGCATAACGGCTAAAAACTGATCAAACCGGAAACGCAGAAAGCAAGATATCAATTTAATAAACTCATAATCATCTCAATATCATCAAAACAATTCAAATCCTTCAAATCTAAAATCTCCATTTTCGAATAATCTTCCTAAAATCAAAACAATTCCGAACGACGCACTATTTCAAAATCGACAGAGAATAAACGATCAGAACTCTGTCAAGATCAACATACTCCAAACTCAATCGATTCTAACAACATCCGAAAACAGAAGTCTAGTTGACCGGAGAAAAACTTACTATAGAACGAAGCTCTCGCAGCCGTGATCGCTAATTTGCCTTCAGAAATAAATTCCAACGGACGGATCGACAAAAACGGAGAATTCCAAAGCTTGAAACTCAATTTTCTCTCAACAATGGAGGAAGAAGGCGAGATGGGGGAGGAGAGAATGGAGGAGACTAAGTCAAATCCCTTATAAATATCTAACAAAACCCATTTTTGCATTTTAGTCCCTGAAAATTCTGAAAATTGCATTCTAGTCCCTGATCAAAATCGAATCGGCCCTCGACTTCTAAAATCTCTGATTATCTCAAATAAAGTCCATTAAGATAATTTTGGGGCGTTACTTCTCCCCCTCTAAGAATTGATTTCGTCCTCGAAATCAAACATGATTCTATCACAAGGTCGAGGCATGAATCAAAGGACTGCAATAAGAATTTACATCTCGGAACTAAGTCCAGAATCTGCCTCCAATCTAACTCTGAATCTTTCATCTCAAACAGTTCGACATCTCAATCAAGCAGAGAATGTCAGAAACTCTAGTCGATTATTTCATCAACACTCCGTCCATCTACCAAAAGTCAACTCATCGTCGTCAGAAAATTCTTCTAAACTCAGACACAATTCGAATCATCTTACGTTCTAAACCAAGAGACAAAGGGAATTAATCTCAAAAGGAAGGAGATCTTCATTTCTCCTCATACAACTTCTAAAAGTGCTTTCATCAAATCATCTGATTGTTGTCGTTGTACGAAGTCTCCACAAAATCAAGAATTATGTCAACTAGTGCTAAGTCGAGCACTACTATACAAAACAATTCTTCTAAATTTCGACTAATCTGATCTGGCTGTACGTCGTTCTGAGGGTATTGAATCGAAAATAGATGAAATCAAAAACAAAAGTCTCTTCGAATTCTATGCCGAAAGAACAATTACCTCAAGAATCTCTGTCTAGACTGACAGACTTTGGCAATTCATGACATCTGACAACCTCTGACAAGATATCAATTCTCTCCTCTTCATCATAATCATTCTGTACAGATAACTGTAACGGATCCTATCTATCGGTCAATAAAAATCAGACAATAGATAAAATAAGAACAAATTCTTTGGTTCTAAACATCAGTTGCTGCATTCACCCTTCAGTTAAAAAGATTCAAATCGGAATTCTCAATAAGAAGAAAACCAAGTACTGCAAGATCATCAGTACAGAAACTCAGAATACAGAAGAACGGATAATCAGAAATTTCATCATCAGATAATAAGATCAAATAAATTCATTCGGTTCAATCAGAATTTCGAACATCGAGATTAGTCTACAACTGATCGGCGTACAATTCTGAAAAGATTGTAGAAGGCTCTGAACGATCAGTAAAATTCTCATATCCAGAAAGCAAGAAATTCATCAATAAAAATTCCTAATTTCAACTAATACTTCTGAGAGATTCGGTCAATAGAAAAATTCTTCAACAATACAGGAGTATTCGTCAAAACAAACGGCCTGTCAAAAGTTCAAAACGGCCATACCTCAATTCGGAAACGATTATGAGAAAAATTCTCTTCACAACTTCCTGAAGATAAAATTCGGATCTCCATTCAGTGTCGAACTCGTTCTGACAATCGGGACCAAACTAGAAGTTCATTCTGAACAACTTCAGTCGTTCAATAACCACTGGCACATCAACCAGTTCAGGTTACAATTCAAAACATCAACTGTAAAGCTTCGAGAGTTCGTTCATACTATTCTGTAACATCAGTCAATCTACAGAATAAATCAAGAATTCTTAGAATCGAGAATTCTTAACGGAGTATTCCATCACTCGTTCAACGATACTCAGATAACATCTCATCTCGAACTCAACAAAGTAGTCTTACTACTAAAATCAACGAATTGTGATCCCAACTCCATTCTGAATCAGAATAGACTGTACAACAGAAAACTGGATCGTTCTCTTTCTGATTGCTGAAAGTTCACAACATCAGAAACTATACTTCGAATCTCATACTTCATCATCCTCTATTCAATCCGATTCCTCAATTTATCAACAAACATCTTCCGATCATCTAGAAGAACTCTGAATAAACTTCAAAGTGTCAAACTCCTGATACTCTGTCTCAAACCGAAACATCTGGCACCACAAAAGTTATTCGCTAATAATGCATCAATAAAAACTTGAAACTCAGATTATACTCAGATCTGATCTATCTTCATCGGATTCTGAAAGGTCGAATCAGATTCCAAAGCGTTATCAATCTTCTCAATCAACTCTGGTTCGAAGTCGAATGAAGGAGTCAAGATAAACGTTCCATCTTTTCCAGACTCTATCAAAAGTGCAGCAATCATCTGTCAAGAAGAAAACTGAAGTAGATAAAATAAGATCAGATCATACAGCTTACAATTGTAGCTGTTACCATCAGTTCTCCGGATAATAATAAAATTCGCAGTCAGATTAATCGTCCTCTATAACTCTCTTTCCCAACATATAATAAGTTCGAATTGCGACAATCAAAACTTCTATCTTCCAATATCAGAATAGATTACTGAAATCTTCCAAGCAATAAGATCTCTGTGAGATTCAAATCGGAACTAACATTGCATCTCGAGCGTCTTAAAATTCTTCGATGATCAAGATAATACAGATTTCTTCTGAACAAGAATAAGTCTCGATACTCAATAAGAAGAAGTGCAAAGCACCAAAAGATCATCAAAGATACACTGAACAGAAGAGCAAAATCTGCTGAGTATTCGTCTAATCAACAATAAGAATTTCTCAAAGAATTCACGATAGAACTCGCTAAATCCAAGAATCTTCAAATTCAGATAAGGACGTCGATCCAGACCAATTCATAACAGCTCTAGTCTTGAGGTATTCAATAAAATTCCATCTTCTCAGAGAAAAGATCGAGGAAAATACCACTCGGTCTCATGAGATTCAGGCGTCAAAAGAATAGCATAATTGATCGCCATGCAAATCTGCGAACAATTCTTAAAGAATCTGAAAGATCAATACGGATCTTCGAAGGATAAAAGATTCATCTAAAAGAATACTCAAGAACTCATCTACAAACCACTGGAAGACTCGGTTCAAAGGATTCATAAACATTGCAAATGCAATTCCATCTCAAATTGTACGATAAAATTCAAATCGGTCGTACCTCATTTCGAATTCAATCTCTGAAACTTCTTCCCTTTAGATTATCAGTCGATGATGTCTGATCTAAAATTAATGCTGAACTCATCCTCTCGACTCGGAGGCAAATCTGGAAACTCAACTAGAACAACATCAGCAACTTAACATCTCTGTTAAAACAACCAACACAGGCTGATTGAAGACATCAACTACATACATCAAACATTCCTCCGCACCTTTCTGTAACCAACGGTAATCAACAAACAATAAGAAAGAAATTCTTAATTCAGGAATTCTTACCGGAGGAAATCCACTCGTCTATCATCTTGGATCCGAAACTGGCAACAATCTGAAACCAAACTCGGTTGCTCTACACTCGATTAATGCTCTACATCGATAATATGATCAAAAACTGATAACCGAAATATAGTACTGTTCAGTACAATCAACTCTCATCGAAACAAAATTCAAAATTCCGAACTAAATTCACCGCAACTAATTCAGATAGTCAAAAGTAGAGGAAACATCAATCTAACCTCTCCACAAGAAGAAAAGTTGCATCAATATCTAACAGCAAAAGAGTTGAAAGACTAAAATCGAACAGTTACCTGCTTCATCATATTCAAGAGTAGTTAGAGTCTGTGAATCCTCGAGCAAGTACTAAAGCCTGTCGTAGAAACTCGGATTTAAACAACTCTACGAAACGACCAAATCTTGTTTGTCTAAGGCTTTCTTCTTCGATATCAACCAACTTTTCACAATACCTTGCAGTTGGTAACCAACTAACTGAATCCGTCGTTCATCAGTGTAGTTTAAAAGAATCAAACAACTGATCGATCTCTTCTAGTCCACTTTCACACATAAACTCATCCTCAGAACTCCTTAGAGTTGAAGGCTAAAAGACTGAAATCTCATCAGCAATGCTTCCATCAGTTCAGTCACAGAACAATTATGTACAATCGAGTTCCCTACTAGTTTAATCATGTTCAAAACTTTCCGAGTAGAAAAATCTAATTCAAGAGGATTAGGAGACAACATCTCAAATACATCTATCCGGTGTCCAACAACCTCAGCTCGACATACTCATTCGATCTCTAGAGTATTCAATGCAACCAGTAACTCGAAACAGTTCGTATCTCAAATAATTCATTCTTTAAAATTTAAATCACATATCCAAGTAATTCAAATAATTCTCAATCATAAAGCATGCTTGTATTGTATTTAATAAATCAATTAAATAACTCAAACACATGCAAGAAGCCAATTCAAGCGGACTCGATCTACCCGCTCACTCTAGTTCAGTCCAAGAATCTTGTCGCTCTGATACCATTTAATGTGAGGCCTCGATTCTAAACATCTAATCTCGAATTAAACAACAATAGGGCATTCAAGATCCAAGATTAAAAGTAATAATTTTTTTTTTTTAAACAGTGCTCGCTCGATCGGTAGAACTTTACCGATCGAGCGGGCCATCTTCACCAAGTCTCTGCCGAGACTTACAAAAGCCCGCCGCTCGATCGGTCAAAACTTACCGATCGAGCGGAAGCAAAAATCCAAACTTCCTGCTTCAAAACAGGGGTGCTCGCTCGATCGGTAAGAGTCTGCCGATCGAGCGAGACACCTGCCCAGAAAAATCTTTTGGTTTTTCTTTCTTTCTTTTCAATCCCAAATCAACTCAATAATCCATCAATTCAACAACTTGCATAAATTGAAATCTTGGAACTAAACTCAAAATCATCATACATACTATATACGATATTCCATACATCCAAATTATAAACGTGCTTTCAATACATAAACTAGATTGACATGCATTTCCAATCCTAACTCGAAGTCTCACTTCTATTCTTCATTTCGTTCTAGCCCTGTCGTCTCTGACTCGATCCTGCCCCACCTGTTGCCATGCACACATACAAAAACAAGAAAACAGCCGGATAATCCGGTGAGAATACAATTCCCAGTAAAAGAGACAATCATGCAGTATCAATCAAACATATCAATCATGATACACAACAAATCCATCTTATATATCAACTTCAGATATAAATCACATCAAGACATGTATGAATTTCCAAATATCTATCACATCAAGATCAATTCAAGTAATTCATCCAAGTACTGGAGTAAAATGATATGCATGTCTTTAAAACATCTGGATTATCAGACTCAGATAATCAAATGGAATTCTTCTTTCTTTCTTTCGTTGGTTTGGGATCCCGAGGTTAAAATATCCAACAATCACACCGAACTCCCCTCTCGAGGTGGACGAGGCATATTTTAATCCTCTAGACTCCAGAGCATTATAAAGAGTTTATTTGACAAGGTATAAAATCTCCAACCAGGTCACTCAACTACAATCTCTAGATTTTCTAATCAAATTGAAATGAATCAAGGCTCAATATGAATGCATATGTCATCTCATGCATTCTAATATCATTTCAATCATCAGTTTATATAAGCATTCAATCATGCTTTCATTCATCAATTCAAATAATCATTCAGACATTATTTCGTCAATATAAATGCATATATAATCTCATGCATTCAAATAAACATTCAAATATGATTTCAAATAAGCATTCAATCATGCAAGTATGTGATTTCTTCGGAACACTCGAATAAAGTCTAATTCGAGTTAATCGTTCCATTCAATTCTAAATCGTCTTTTACCTTATTCTCTTCGAAGGTACTGAAATCCGAAAATCAATAATAAGGATAATAATCAATATCCAAACAAATTCATTCAAAACTCAATCAACTTCTTCAATCGATAAATAAGAAAATCGATACTATACCGACTTCAATCTTCCAACTGACCAAAGCTGCTACCTCGCAACTCTGCTGACTTCAATTCAATCTATCATAAGAAGTCAATAGGATCAATATCGACATCCAAAAGCTCAACAAACTCGATACGATCAAAATATTGAACGATGACCAAAACTTAAACTGACGGCATAACGACTAAAAACTGATCAAACCAGAAACGCAGACAACAAGATATCAATTCAATAAACTCATAATCATCTCAATATCATCAAAAAAATTCAAATCCTTCAAATCTAAAATCTCCATTTTTGAATAATCTTCCTAAAATCAAAACAATTCCGAACGACGCTCTATTTCAAAACCGACAAAGAATAAACGATCAGAACTCTGTCAAGATCAACATACTCCAAACTCAATCGATTCGAACAACATCCGAAAATAGAAGTCTAGTTGATCGGAGAAAAACTTACTATAGAACGAAGCTCTCGCAGCCGTGATCGCTAATCTTCCTTTAGAAATAAATTCCAATGGACGGATCGACAAAAACGGAGAATTCTAAAGCATGAAACTCACTTTTCTCTCAACAATGGAGGAAGAAGGCGAGATGGGGGAGGAGAGAATGGAGGAGACTAAGTCAAATCCCTCATAAATATCTAACAAAACCCATTTTTGCATTTTAGTCCTTGAAAATTCCAAAAATTGCATTCTAGTCCCTGATCAAAATCGAATCGGCCCTCGACTTCTAAAATCTCTAATTATCTCAAATAATGTCCATTAAGATAATTTTGGGGCGTTACAATAGCAGAGCGGTTAAAATAATTTAAACAACTAGACGAACGTTTAAAATTAATTTAAATAAATACACAAGCAGTATAAAAACCTTTAAAATGATTTGGACGGATATAAGAATTTAACTAAATAAGATAGACATTTAAAATTATTTAAATGAATAAACTAAACAATTAATTAAAATCATTTAAATAAGCAAGCTTATACCTTTAAAATATTTAAAATAAATAAGTTGCACAATAAAATCATTTGAATAAATAAATAATATTCTATTAACACATAATTCAAATAAATAATTTAAATCAATTAAACTTAAAAAAAATAATAATCATAATATTTATTTAATTTAATATATGCGAATTAGTAGATTGGATTTTAGGTACTACAATTCCTTCCCCCCTTAAATGGAATTTCGTCCTCGAAATTCAGGATTTACTAACTAGGTCCAGATATATTAAACCCGGTTGGCACTAACTTTTCTTACCGATCACCCACATGAGTTGACGTTAAATAACTTTCGATGTACACTTTGATACTTATTAGTGTCTATATCATCCAGAATCGGACTAATTATTACTGCAATACATATTCACAATTCTTATTTGTTCCCAAATGACTGCTTCCTAAGAGAGATTTCAAATAACTGCTCTCATGTGACTTTAAAAGTTTTAATTTGTCACCTAAAGTCCTAAAATATCTTATACCTGCCTTGGTTCGATAACCTTAAATCCTGGATCGCAAATTCTAAGCATTAAAGTTTTGTATACCCAATAAAGAATTTATGTCGATCTTTACCATAAATTAGAAGCTTTATAACCACGAAACTATGCTTAATGTCTATTCACCAGTTAAACTTAACTCATATAATCCAGAACTTGAACTCTTGAGATATCCACAAGTTCCCAGAATACTTAGCAACTAAACACTAAACTTTTCTAAATAAGATAACTAAGGGACTATACAATTCCACCTCATTAGACCTTGAGATAAGATATGAATCTAACCCATATTTCCCCAACATCGATACTAAACTTTTCTAAATAGGATAACTAAGGGACTATACAATTCTACCTCGTTAGACCTTGAAATAAGATATGAATCTAACCCATATTTCCCCAACATCGATACAGGAAACCCATCATGTATCACTAACAACTCTGTGTCTGCTCGAATGATAAAACAAATTACCTATCTCCTCAACAATTGCATAAGGACCGACAAATCGAGTTAATTTTCTTATATACCCTAGTCAATAGTACAATCGAACAATGATACCTTCAAAAAAAACCTAACAACCATTTTGAAATTCTAAAGGTCTACGCCACTTATTAGCAATGATTTGATCAATGCTCTTGGACTATGCTCATTCCCTTATTAGTTACTACATCTCACAACGCCTCTATGGATGATTAAAATTCTCTTAAGCAACGACTCTAGTTTAGCTAACCTTTAACTGGAACAAATGACTCTACTCAACTTAGGATTGATTGACCCATTTCTCTAAATAAATCTAAATTAATCGTTGATAAGAAAATATAACCATATAATCCATTGTTGCTCAGCTCCAAGATGTTATCCAATAATATAAAGAATCCAATTAGGAAACTACACAGATCTAAATTATCCATTCACCAACTTATACTTTCGTCTCTTAGGCATTCTTGATTCTATCGAAAGTTTGATTCTTAGTTAAAATCTTCCAATGGATTAATCCACCTTTTCTATCCCAGACGCAACGACTAGGAGATCCATATTTACACCTTAAGTCAAATTATACCACGAGTTATTATCCACTTATTGGATTAGATAGCCTCTAAGTACCAAAAAATTCTTACATATCGCCTGAAGTCATTTCTCAAATCCCTAGTTCAATTCGACATCATGTTCGAAAATCCAAAATTTCCAAATTATTATATCTACAACCTGAATTTATATTTCAAGAACTTAGTATCCAATAAGGTACCTTTAAGAGTTTGTAACCGATCGTATATGCTTCCTCAGTATTCCCCTAGTACCTTAGTGTTTCACCGGTAATTAAATCTATAGCTTATCCGGTAAACCGCTTGAATATTCTATTCGTCATTTTGTTCCCATATTTGGTGCAATAGTCCTACTGGTTGACATTCACAAAACCTTAGAATGCTAATATAAAGTACCCAAAAGTCTCTAGGGACAACTCTATTTCCTATCTCGCAAGTGTTCACCCATTTAGCTTAACAAAAATAATATGTTTACTCTTAATGATCCTATTTAAAATTGAAACAACCCATTCAAATAATTTACTACCTAGAAATCTACTCACTAGAACTAGATACAATTGATAGTCGCCACTCCTAGGATCACAACAATAACTTAGGGTTTTATCTAGTATGAATGCTAAATTCCAACAGTCTAAACGCTCACTAAGTGGCTACGAGTTAATTATCTACACAAGAATTTGAAATAATAATTGAAATTATGATCCACCCAAATCCTCATCATGATGGATCATGAAAGGAAACAGATATACAAGTAATTATGCTTAATGTGAAATGAAATGATGCAAACATTACAAACAAAACGAGCTGAAAATGTAAATCTAGATAAGTGAAAACAACCAAGTCATAATTAAATTTCAGGGATGGGTGAATAATAATGGAGGCTCCAAGAATAATGAATATGAGCCAACAAGATACAAATCTCGTGATCATTCATCCATGAGCAATGAAATCATGCTCAAACAATCAAAGCATGATTAAGAGCAATCGATGTGACTTCAGTCGAGAGAAGTCCACACAAGTCAATAATCAGGGGAAACAACGGTCCCAACACATATTCGAATATCAACCACAAAATAAATAGATCACCGAAAATAAGGACAAAATAAATCTCACTCACATCAACATGTGACTCTAGAACCGAAGAAAAATTTCAAGAAGTGTGAGATAAGAATAAAGTCTTATTAAAAGTTCAACCTATGTCAAAGTAGCAAAATATAACGTTGACTAATGGCATACGAATCCATAAATGAACAAAGGATGTGCAAAGAAATTTTGGATACTCAAGCGTATTCTTTGCAATGGATATGAACACAAAAAATGAAAAAGGAATTAATGATCGGAATAATAGTTCATATAATTGAAATGCTCATAGTAACTGACTCACTATTTCCAAAATCATATTTTCCCATATAACAAAAGAGAAACTCAAACTATCCATAATAATATAAACAAAGTATATACCTCAAGTCTTCACACCAGTCCGATTCACAACTTAACTGACAAAACATACATCTATAAATTTCTAAGCAAACTATACACTTAGTTTATCCGACTAAATTCTATCCATAAGAGAATAAATTACAACAAGGACACATCAATTAATATTTCCTAATGTGCAAGTTTAATGTTTTCAACCAACTCCTACAATCTCATCAAAAATTGTTAACACTGCCTAATAACTCAAACAATTTTTCTGTACTGTCCAAAACTGGAAGGAATATTGGTACACCAACTCCGTTTAAATTGAAGTCGCATGCTACAAAAATAAACATTTGAATGACACACTTTAAAACTACTAACAAAAATTTTTAAACAAAATTAAACACTAAAATTACACATTTAAAGGATTTAAACATCTATTTTAAAAATATTCTTAAAAAGATGACATCAAAACATTTAAAGCAATAAATCAATTACGACTATCATATAAAATTCATTAAAACTTAATGACCTTGAGGCGAGATCCCTTGAGTTTCGGCAACCGGCAGTAGGCTCAGCCAAAACCAAGACCGTGCTCTGATACCAATTGAAACGACCCTACACTCTATACTTAATTAAATAATAAAAGAAAATACGGATTTTTAAAATTTTTTTGCCATGACTTGTTTGTAAGTAGACAAGCCAACCTGTCACAAGCAAACAACCGAGCATAAAAGACAAGAAGAAGACGTAGAAGAAAAGAAGGTTCCATACTACGACAGTCATCAATAAAGAAAATAAAGGCAACCCCACACTGTTGCAATAATATCGATAACATACTTTAAATCGTAAACTCCAAGTACAGGGAAAACACATCCTGGCTATCACCAAAAGTACTTAATTTAAAAATTTCATTATTACAACATCACTAATGCAGAAAACATGAAATAACAATGGTCATAGGGCCTCGCTCCGCAGGAGACCTCCCCTCAAGGACCCTGCCTCTCGGTCCCTACAAACTCCTCCTCACCTGGCAATCAAACAAGCATAGTGAGTATAATGACCCAGCAAGTATAAACAGTGTAATAACAATGGTTTAAAATAACTGCAGTAATACTCAAAATACTATACATAGTATACTTGAAACATAAGCTGTAAAAATGCGCATGCTACAAAAGAATGAGACAACATGTAAACGATGAACACACACCAACTCATGCTATGAAACTCTGGAACTCTATTAAATTTATTGAAACTCATGCATGACTGAAAACTTAATGCAATAAGACGAGTCAAACTGATACTGAAAGTGAAACTGTAAACTTAGATCCTTGAATTGTGACCCTTTGTTTTGATCGATCAATGGCTGCAGTGCACTATGCTGGCAAGACACCGACATTTCTCCCAACTGACGTTGCCCCTTTATGGCAAGGACACCAAAATTTCTCCCGGCCCCGCATTGCCCTCCTTGGCAAGGACACCGAGATTTCTCCCGGCCCCACATTGCCCTTCTATTTTGGTAGGGATCCCGGGATGTCTCCCGATCTCGATCTACCCGTTTATGGCAAGTTAGTGAGGCATCCCCCACCCATCAATACCCTGTCTCGTCACAATCAAATCATTTTGTTCAAAAATATTTTTCTTTTCTTTTTCCTTCTTTGACTCGGCATTAAAATACTTAGCATGCATGAAAAAGCCTTTCTTTGTAACCTTTTTGCTTGACCCATAGCCAAGGATTAAAGACACATGTATGCAATTATATGAATGAATACTCAACACATAAATGTGGGTATTAGGTGAGTAAGTGGCTTTCCCTAGGTGCTAACCCAACCTTAACTCAAAATTCTCACATACAAGGCACAACCCGAGCAATCGCACCGAAAACCGCTTAACTCTATCTTTCTTTAACCAAATTCGACACCGCTCAGACCAACACTCTCCAAACACTACAAACAAACCATAGGACCTGTTTTCAACCTCATTTGACAGCCTAAGCAACTTGAACAAAAACCCTTTCCGGACAGCCCACTTTTCCCTCTAAAATTCTGCACCGACACCATAACTTCAAAAACCCATAACTTATTGAAATCTTAACCGAAACGAGCCCATTTTATACCGACGCGATCACAACATAATGATCGTGACCTAGGACCAGCCCTAACCATGTCCAGACCTCATATGATGCCTCCCCTGCCCCAAACTCAGACTGCCCTGCCCAATGCAAACCTCAACATTCCACACATCTACTTGGAGGAAACACCACCGAGCCCTACTCCATTGCCCCCACCTACTTCCAAACCATCAAACGCACTAAAAAAAACATCTCTTAGGAACTTAGCACAAGCACCTTGGCAGCCCTCAACACTACCTCCACTCCACAATTCAAAATTCAACAAGATTATGCACCAAAAAAGCCATCAATCTTTGTACAATCAATGGAACCAATACCAAAAAAAAAAATACATAAACAACCTTCAATTTCAGCCCTAACATCATGCAAAATTCGAAATTTATAGGGCATGAACTTCTCAATTTTCGAAAAACCATCATATGCAACCAAGACCTTTCATGCCTTCAATCACAAATCACCATACTACAACTTCAAACCCATGCTAAAGCATAAATTCAAAAATCACACATGAAAATCTAAATTTTCAGAGGTAAAATCGAGCCCTACATGTTGAAAATCACATTCATTTCGAAATTTAAGAAAAATCTAGGAGAAAGAACATAATAGCAAGCTTGAATGCCCAAGAAATGCTCATACTTGCCTTCACTAAAAATTACCCAAGAACAATTCGAACAAAAGGGAAAGGAAGGGCTGAAATCTTTGCACCAACACTAAGTTGACTTCCCACAGTGGTTTCCAGGTGGTGGCGGCGGCGTGAGGTGGCCGGCGGCAGCCGAAAAGTTGGAGGAGGGGGCGGCCGTGAGTGGTGGAAGGGAAATGGGAGAGAATAGGGGTGGAGGCGGCTACAATGGGATGAGAGGCTAGGGTTTGTGTAATCTTTTAATTTGTATTTAAAAGTTGAGTGTGTAGTGTGTACATGTGTGTGTAAGCATATGTGTAAGTAATTAAAAGTAGGTGTGAGTGTTGCTTTAATAGTACAACTTTTACCTACTAACTTACACTAATAAAATTCCTATGTTTAAAAATCCCATATTAAAAATATTAAATTGGGTTTTACTAATCCGGGTTTATGAAAATCCTAACTTTTGAAAAAGTTAAAGAATAAGTTCAATATTGAAATAAAAAGAAAAATGCTTTCTGATACCCGAAAACTTATAATTTTTGAACTCTCATCTAAATTCCACCTACCTCCCTACTAAACTTTTAAAATAACAAATCTTGGAATTCACCGCCGAAATCCACCATCGCCAAACGCCGGAACCGAAAGTTACTGTCTCAAAAATTTTAGTAATAAATAACTTAAAATATCTGAGCACTAGAACTTTAAAGGAAACTTAAGCAATTAATTCCAAGCAATAAAAATCATAGTTATAATAAAAAAAATATTTAGGCACTATCTTAGGAATTAAAATCAACATTTTAAATATTTTGATGTCACTGTAATATATGGAATATTTAAATAATAGCAGAGCGATTAAAATAATTTAAACAACTAGACGAACATTTAAAATTAATTTAAATAAATACACAAGCAGTATAAAAACCTTTAAAATGATTTGGACAGATAAAAGAATTTAACTAAATAAGCTAGAAATTTAAAATCATTTAAAAGAATAAACTAAACAATTAATTAAAATCATTTAAATAAGCAAGCTTATACCTTTAAAATATTTAAAATAAATAAGTTGCACAATAAAATCATTTGAATAAATAAATAATATTATATTTACACATAATTCAAATAAAGAATTTAAATCAATTAAACTTAAAAAAATAATAATCATAATATTTATTTAATTTAATATATGCAAATTAGTAGATTGAATTTTAGGTACTACACGAACGATGCCTCCAATACTCGAAACTCCTCCCTATTTTGAGCATCCATCTGTATTAAGTTTGAAATAACCAACTGGAGGTGGAATCCAATGCACCATCCAAATAATAATTTTCGAATGAACCATGGAGTCTACCCCCACTGATTCACCACATGACCAAATCCACTCCAGTTCACCGCCTTAAATAAACCTGCATGAACAACTGACACAATAAAATAATCAATTTTACAAATAATCCTGCTGGCCAGAATACAAATTCTTCTATGCTTTTGTTCGTTTCTGGCATTCCAGAGAAACCAAATAATGAGGAACGACAAAATTTCCCTAATATGACCATCCTTCCTCCAACTCGACCCTACCATCCACTGATTAAAATTATACGGGATATGGACATTGAAAATTCAAGCATAGTGATTCCATACGGCCATACCCGGAGTACTATCCAAAAATATCTGCCTAAATGTTTCCTGACCCGGACAACATTGACACAAAAAATCCAAAGAAAGTCCTCTAGCCTACAAAATATCATCAGTAGGCAGTCTGCGAAAGAACCAATGCCAACAAAAAATCAAAATGGATGGTCTCAAGAGTTTAGCCAGCAACCAGAGAACAACCCATTCGAATGGGTTTTATTCCTCACAAGCTCCCTGTAGTGACCCGTATCCGTGATTAATGATTAATGAGTAATTAATCATGTAATCATGTTTGGGTTAAGTAAAACATGATTAAGGAAATTCTAGGAGGATTAACGGAGCCCAAAAATGGATCCAGGACACTCGAAATTGGTTTAGAGGGTTCCAAGACTCGAGTGGGATCGGAAGCAACGATCTAGGATCGGAGCGTCCGATCGACGATCGGAACGTTCGATCAAGAACGGAGCTTTCGATGGCTGTCGGTGACAGGTGTGTGGTTTCATGTAGACCAAATTGACACGTGGCGAACGGAGCATCCGATCGAGGAACGGAGCTTCCGATCTTCCGGAATGGAGCTTCCGATCAACGTCTATAAATATAGGGTCCGAGCTCCTCATTTCTTACCAATTCCGAATTCCTCTCCTTCGCCCTAGTAGCTGTATTTTGGGCTTTGGGTACTCTTATTTTAGAGTTGGAGTAGGAAATATACTTTAGTATAGTCAGACAGTGTCTGACATAGTAGCGGGGTAGTGCTCGTGTAGCGGAGCAGTGCTCGAAGCTGTGAAGCTGCAGCAGGGGTGTGCCCTAGTTGCGGGATAGTCGCCATCAGTGGGCTGACGACGGACGCAGGTATAGCTATGGTCTCCTTAAATTATTTAAGAGTATGCAATAGCTTAGTTAATGTAGTGACCCTTACCCGGATCACCTACTAAACAGAACTTATGCATGCAATTAACTTAATAAAACAGATATCAGAATAAAACTGCGGAATCCAATAACATTATACAATCCCAAGTAAGGAATCTGTAATTATCCAATAATATACAACCAAATCGAATAGCTGTATAAACCCAAACAATAGTAATAAAACCTAGACGAAGCTCCAGCTGGCCAACCACTGACTAGCCCCTCCTGGATCCACCCTCCTCGTCCAATCGCAAACCTGCCCCATGGAATAGGGTGTCCAGAAAATACAGAGTACGAGACGTGAGCATAAAACGCTCAGTGCGAGAGTATGAGTATACATGCATGCAAAGTGAACTCCCTATAGACTCAAGGTCAAAGATCAGATAACAGAGACAGACCGGGCCCTGGTATGTAGCACGCTGTGCCATCGCTTCAGGAGGTGGCTCCCATACCGAGATAATTGTGGATACGCCGGACCCAAATCGATGGAAGTCCATCCACTAACAGGATAGGGTACAACCCTACTACAGACATCTCGAAGGAGATACAGCAAGATGCAAATGAATGCAGCATAATATCATGGCATATAAATCATGCAGTCATATAATACATGCATACTCAGTCAGGATATCTCGAACAGTACTTTCGTACCTCAAAACAGTGAAAGCTCTACCAACTCTAGGTCCACGCCTATAGTCTGCTCTACACTGCCAAATGATACTACTATCATTAAAGTGCTCTAAAAGCCTTAACTAAGCTATTGCATACTCCTAAATATTTATAGGAAGCAAAAGCTATACCTTCGTCCGTCGTTAGCCCTTTGATGTCGATGCCTCCAGAACTTGGGCACGACTCTGCTACGACTACCGAACGCCTCTCCGACCTCCGGACCAAGCCTAAGAAGACTAGAACAGCTCCAAAAGGACTAGAAAGGAAAGGAGAACTCGGAATTGGCAAATGAAAGTGAAGCCTCGGCCTTCTATTTATAGACAATGATCGGAACTTCCGATCCTTGATCGGAACGTCCGAACCTCGATCGGAACGTCCGATCCTGCCATCGGAGCTTCCGAAGATCCTGATCTGCCACGTGTCAAAATATCACTTGTTGACTCCGGATAGGGGTGATCGGAGCTTCCGGTCCTGATCGGAGCTTCCGATCCAACCACACGTCATGCCTGACGTAATAACATCGGTGCCTCCGATCGCTCATCGGAGCTTCCGATCCTGTTCGGAGTTTCCGATCGTGCCTTCGGAGCTTCCGATCCGTCCGATACCTAATTCAATTAATTAGCATTAATCCTTTAATTACTCAATTAGGGCACGGGCTACTACATTCTCCCCCACTTAAGATATTTCGTCCTCGAAATCAGATCTTAAGTACCGAATGCAAATACAGAAATCAGAAACATTTTTTATTCAAATCAAACGTTTACAGAGTTTGCAACTGAATACAACTTAAAGAATGAAATCAAAACAACTCAGGATGGTCTTTACACATCCTGTCCTCAAGATCCCAAGTAGCTTCTTCAGTGCCTCGGCGCTGCCACTGAACTAAAACCAAAGGAATGACTTTGTTCCGTAAAACCTTATCCTTATAATCCAGGATACGAAGAGGTTTCTCAACATATGTCAAATCCTTGTCTACCTGAACCTCAGACCGCTGCAGAATATGAGATTCATCCGCCACATACCGTCGCAACAGAGATACGTGGAACACGTCATGAATGCTGGATAGATGCGGTGGCAATGCTAGTCGATAAGCCAAATCGCCAATACTCTCCAAGATCTCAAACGGACCGATAAATCTGGGAGACAACTTGCCCTTAAGGCCAAATCTGAGAACCTTGCGGAAAGGTGACACTCTCAGAAACACTTTCTCCCCGACCTCGAACTGCAAAGGCCTACGCTTGATATTAGCATAATTGGCCTGACGATCCTGTGCAGTCTTAATCCGTTTCTTAATCTGATCAACAATGTCTATCGCCTGCTGGATAAACTCCGGTCCTTCAGCCTGTCTCTCCCCCACTTCTTCCCAGAAGAGTGGAGTACGACAACGTCACCCATACAACGCCTCAAAAGGTGCCATCCCAATACTAGTATGATAGCTGTTGTTGTAAGCGAACTCGATCAACGGCAATTGATCCTGCCAGGCTGAACCAAAATCCATGACGCACGCTCTAAGCATATCCTCTAACGTACGGATAGTGCGCTCTGACTGACCATCAGTCTCCGGATGATAGGCTGTACTCAAACTGAGAGTAGTACCCATCGCACGCTGAACACTCCCCCAGAACCTAGAAGTAAACCTGGGGTCCCGATCGCTGACAATGCTCACAGGCACTCCATGAAGTCGGACGATCTCCTGAATGTACATCCGTGCCATGCGATCCACAGAGTACTCTCGGCTATAGGCAATGAAATGCGCTGACTTGGTGAGTCGGTCCACCACAAGCCAGATAGCATCACAGTTCCTCGGGGATACCGGCAAATGGGTCACAAAGTCCATTGTGATAAACTCTCATTTCCATTCAGGAATAGGCAGACTGTGCAGCAATCCTCCAGGTCGTCGGTGCTCTGCCTTGACCTGTTGACACACCAAACATCTCGAAACAAACTGATAAACACTACGTTTCATTCCCTTCCACCAAAAACGAGTACGTAGGTCCTTGTACATCTTGTTGCTCCCAGGATGAATACTCAACTTAGTGCGATGTGCCTGAGACAAAATCTCCTCTCGCAACTCTTCATCCTTTGGAATCACAAGCCTACCAGACAAACACAGAAAGCCATCTGACTGATAATGAAATCCAGACGAGCTACCCTCGTTAGCTAGATGAGCTAAACGCTGGGTCTTTGAATCAGACATCTGAGAATCTCGGATCCGCGAATACAAGGCTGGCTCAGATAATATCGCAAACATCTGGATACTCTGCATACCTTTCTTATGCTTGAAGGTAAAACCTGAAGTACAACAGTCACTGATCGCACTAGACATCGAACAAGTCTGAAGTGCGGATAGTCGCATCATGCGACTCAAAGCATCAGCGGTGAGATTAGCAGCTCCCGGATGGTACTTAATCTCGCAATCATAGTCCTTAAGCAATTCCATCCAATGTCTCTGTCTCATGTTCAATTCTGCCTGAGTGAACAAATACTTGAGACTCTTATGGTCGGTGAAGATCTCAAATTTCTCGCCATAAAGATAATGACGCCAGATCTTCAAAGCGAACACAATGGCTGCCAATTCCAAATCATGGACTGGGTAGTTGTCCTCGTGAAGCTTCAGCTGTCTAGAAGCGTATGCGATCACATGCCCATTCTGAGTCAGGACACAACCTAACCCCTGAAGAGAAGCATCCGTGTAAACTACATACCCTCCAGATCCTGACGGTAATGCCAACACCGGCGCAGAAGTCAACCGCCATCGAAGCTCACGGAAATTCTCCTCACACTTGGAGGACCACTCGAAATCCACACCCTTGCGGGTAAGCTGCGTCAACGGTCGAGCTAACTGAGAGAAGTTCAGAATGAAGCGACGATAATACCCTGCTAGACCCAGAAAACTACGGATCTCAGCAACCGTCGTCGGACGCGACCAATTAAGTACCGCTTCAATCTTGCTTGGATCAACAGAAATCCCTTCCCTGGATATGATATGGCCAAGAAAGACCACTCTATCCATCCAGAACTCACACTTGCTCAGCTTGGCGTATAACTGCTCATCTCGAAGAGTCTGTAGTACCAACCGCAAGTGAGAAACATGCTCTTCCGTATTACGTGAATACACCAAGATGTCGTCTGTAGTGACCCTTACCCGGATCACCTACTAAACAGAACTTATGCATGCAATTAACTTAATAAAACAGATATCAGAATAAAACTGCGGAAACCAATAACATTATACAATCCCAAGAAAAGGAATCTGTAATTATCCAATAATATACAACCAAATCGAATAGCTGTATAAACCCAAACAACAGTAATAAGACCTAGACGAAGCTCCAGCTGGCCAACCACTGACTAGCCCCTCCTGGATCCACCCTCCTCGTCCAATCGCAAACCTGCCCCATGGAATAGGGTGTCCAGAAAATACAGAGTACGAGACGTGAGCATAAAATGCTCAGTGCGAGAGTATGAGTATACATGCATGCAAAGTGAACTCCCTATAGACTCGAGGTCAAGGATCAGATAACAGAGACAGACCGGGCCCTGGTATGTAGCACGCTGTGCCGTCGCTTCAGGAGGTGGCTCCCATACCGAGATAACCGTGGAAACGCCGGACCCAAATCGATGGAAGTCCATCCACTAACAGGATAGGGTACAACCCTACTAACAGACATCTCGAAGGAGATACAACAAGATGCAAATGAATGCAGCATAATATCATGGCATATAAATCATGCAGTCATATAATACATGCATACTCAGTCAGGATATCTCGAACAGTACTTTCGTACCTCAAATACCAGGTAGGCACTACCAGCTCTAAGTCCAAGCCTAAAGTCCGCCTACACAGCGAAATGATACTACAATCATTATAGCGCCCTAAAAGCCTTAACTAAGCTATTGCATACTCCTAAATATTTATAGGAAGCAAAAGCTATTCCTTCGTCCGTCGTTAGCCCTTTGATGTCGATGCCTCCAGAACTTGGGCACAACTCCGCTACGACTACCGAACGCCTTGCCGACCTCCGGACCAAGCCTAAGAAGACTAGAACAGCTCGAATATGACTAGAAATAGAGAGGAAATCCGGAATTGTCAAGGAGAAATGAAATCTCGGCCTTCTATTTATAGACAACGATCGGAGCCTCCGATCCTCGATCGGAACGTCCGAACTTCGATCGGAACGTCCGATCCTGCCATCGGAGCTTCCGAAGATCTTGATCTGCCACGTTCTTCTATGAGTCCTACGTCTTGTCTTACTTATTTAGCTGATGTATTTGGTCAACTGTTCAAGTTCATAAAGCAAAAGCAGCATCAGTGAATAAGCAGAATAAGATTGAGGAAATTGAATCCCAACTTAATGTAGTTGAGGATATTGTAAGAGATCTCAGAGAAGAGTTGAGTGTAGTGCGTGATGGGATGGAAAAGGTAAAAAATGACAGTAAGCGTCTCATTAATGAAGTTGATGCTCCCTTTTCCCAAAAATAGCCGTTGAGAATCCTATTTTTTACTGGCGGGGAACCGTAGTCACTATTTTTTGGAGGCGTAAAGACACATATAAGATAAACCTACAGAAGACTGCAACATATAAGACTTTGGTGGGATTCAAACTTAAGACCTTATCCCTAAGTTTCATGCACTCAACCAACTATCCAACTCAGTTAGCATCGGGGTTAAATTTGAGTAACTTTACTCGAGGGTTGCTAGCTATATATTGACTGATCACTATTATTTTCTCATCGACAAAATAAGTTCAAAGGCAAACAAATTTTAGCATCAGGATCTAAAGATGGAAATGGGGTCTCAAGGAACAAAAATTTGGGTACCGGTGTAAAACTAGCTGAAAAGAAGAGTAAGCCTGAGCCACCTAAAGGTTACATACATGTTAGAGCAAGAAGGGGTCAAGCTACTGACAGCCACAGCCTAGCTGAAAGGGTATATATATATATATATATTTATAGAAATGTAGGGTGCAGGGGAACTTGGGCGCCAGCTGGCACCCCATCATTTATTTATTTTTTTTTTAAAATTTGGGCCCAAATTTAGGCCCAATTTATCAATCGTCTTTCTTCCTTCTCTGGAATTCATTCATCGTTCGCACATTCCCCTTTTCAAAATCGAGCGGCCGGGGTGATTTGTTGTGACGGGTGGCTGTCCGGGGTGATTCGTGGTGGTGATGGTGCTCGGACTGGCGTGGTTGGGAGTGGTCGGCAAGGCGTGGTCGGGCATGAGGTGGTCAATTGACTTCGGTGTCGGGATTGGGGTGTCAGCTGAGGTGGAGGTCTCGGTGGTGGTGCTGGTTGGGGCGGCGAGGAGATGTTGGTTCAGGTGGTACCAAAGGTGGAGGTGCTGGTGGGGCGGCGGGCATGGTGCTTCAACCGGCGGAGGAGGTGCTGGTTCAGCAGCGGCTGTGGTGCTTCGACTGGTGGCAGAGGTGGAGGTGCGTGTTGGGGCGGTGGAGGAGGTGCTGGTTCATGGGCGGCGGTGGTCGGGCTTGGAAGGGCGGCGGCGACAGATTTGAAGACTTGAAGGTAGAGGATTGGGAAGAAGACGATTGCTTTGGGCCCATATTTTTTTAAATAAAAAATTTTTAAAATAAAGAAAAATACAAAAAAAAAAAAGAAAAATTATGTGGGCGCCAGCTGGGCTGCCAGCTCAGCTGGCGCCCAAGTTCCCCTGCACCCCTAGGGTGCAGGAGAACATTTCTCTCGCTCTCTCTCTCTCTCTCTATATATATATATATATATATGCGTCGAATGTTTCGAAATATATGCACTCATATTATCAAGAATGTTGTTTATAATGGAAACTTTTCATTTTAAGGCCCGGAGAGAAAAGTTCAGTGAGAGGATGAAGATCCTGCAAGGCTTGGTTCTTGGATCTAACAAGGTTTTTCAACTTTTCTACATGCTTTTTTAGGAGAAATGTGTAGTACTAGTCTTATCGCAAAATCCGGATGATGGTTTTTATATGGTGTCCGTGTTTGGTTTTATGATCATCCGTGTTTGATATGTGTGATTAAATTTTTCATCTATTCAGGTTATTGGAAAAGCTCTTGTTCTTGATGAGATAATTAACTACATTCAGTCATTACAGCAATAAGTTGAGGTATCTTTCTTATCTTGCATCCTGTGTAGTTTCTGTCCACGAAGCTTGAAGCAGTTAATTCGAGACTGAACCCCACACTAGAAGGACTGCCTTCAAAAGATGTGAGTCATACAACATTTTTTTCACTTTTCTCATGTTTCCTCTGTCTGGATGAGAATGCAAATTGCCTATGATAAATAAAGTAGGATAAGAAGATCGATGTTGCATGTTCCATTGCAGTAACATCTATTTTGTCATGAATTTTTGTGCTTCCAAGAAGTAAAGAAACACTATATTCTTCCTATTCGAACAAAATACTGGTTAAATTAGAATGTAACATTTTTTTGTTCAAAACAAGAGACTCCAGAGCCTTTAAAATTCTTCTCTTTCGAGGTTGGATTTCAAGTTCTGTAGGTTTTTCTTCATCCTTAGCCTCAATCATGTCACACTTCTACTGAACACAAAAATGATCTGTATCCACATTCTCTATGTAATAATTCAAAAAGTTATTGCTTATCATCATCCTATCTGTTCAAATTTGGAATATTTTTGATAAGTCCAGTGATTTAGCGTGATTTAGCTTTATGAAAGCTGTTTCACATCAGATTTTCATACGTATCTATGAGTCTCATTTCGACCCAATTGGTTACATGCAGCAAGAAAAAATAGCCATTGAGAATCCTATTTATTCATATCAATCCTATTTATTCATATCAATCCATAATTGGACCTGCTTCATCACTATTTACTCCCCTTTTCTTTCCCTTTCCTGCCGTGTTTTTATGCATAATTGGACCTGTCAGTTTCCCTTGAAAATTTGAGTTCGTTTAACTTTACACTATAAATATTATATTTAGTTTTAGATTTCACAATTCGAATTAGTAAAAAATTGTTGCAACACCTGCGCAAAAAATACTTTTTCCTTTCACTTTTGTTGATACAGATGTAATCCGAATTTTGTTTGACCAAACACAAGTTTTTGTCGGTTTGATTTTTCTTGATATGTAATTTTCTTCTCTATCTGGAGGCTTCACTGTCTCTAGCTAATTTTAAATCTTTTACTCGGAATCATAAATTGAAATTGAGCATCCTGTAGCTCTTGCCCTTCGTTTCTTCACCGTGAATCCTAGATATTTCCATATTTTATATAAATATTACTTAATTTTCTTTGATCTCTTGTCAAATTATGATAATTTATTTATCATAGATCTGAAAAAATGGACTTCAGTAAAATTACTCATTTGGTGCCTTAGTCAAACCATTTTTACTTGTACAACTCAAATACGTTGGATACCCATGTGTTACATTGTAAAACAATGCTAGCTGAAACCATGGAACATTGAGTTGGATACGCGCTCAACTTGAATAACCATCCATCTTTAAGGAAATAAAGTATAGATTTTCTTGTAGAATCCAAATTTTCAGGTCAGTAGTGATACCAAGTCTCAAATTCAGCATCTATCTTTCTTGCTAGATTCTTGTGGAATTGTCCAGAATGAATGCTTCTTGTATTGATATATGCTTTAGCAACTTGTGGCTTGAATTTGTTCAACCATTCATTGTCCAGAACGAATGCTTCTTGCAATGATATATCCATTATAATTTGTTCAACCATTCATGTTTAACAACTTGTGGCTTGAATTTCGTAATTCGTTGTTCATGTTATTTGCTGCCAAATTTGTGTTTTCTTTTACTTTTTATTTTAATCTATTCATATTTGTTTTATGATTGTTTTTATTTTTATAATTTACAGTATAGATATAAAATTAAAGGAAAAGAGATTGTTGCGGCTTTTATGAAAGCTTGGGACGCTAACATGTGCTGAAGGAAGGAATCAAAGTTTTTCGAGATTAATGCATAGTTTTTTTCTAGTGTTCATTAATTTAGAATTCGATTATTTATATTTGAATGATTTATAATATTGGTAGACTTTATATTAAATTTTATTTTACAAATTTTTGAATTTTGAGTGATTTATAATATTTAAAATTTGTGAATTAATTTTTTTTTGTTTTTTATTTGAACAAAGACAACGCTTTTTTTAAGCGTTGTCTTTGCCAGAAAAGACAACGTTTTTTTAAGCGTTGTCTTTTCCAGATACGACGACGCTTAAAAAGCGTTTTCTTTTCCAGAAACGACAACTCTTTTTTATAAAAGACAACGCTTAAATCAAAAATGACAACGTTTTTTTATAAAAGACAACGCTTAAAAAGCGTTGTCTTTTTTAGATACGACAACGCTTAAAAAGCTTTGTCTTTTCCAAAAACGACAACGCTTTTTCCGCGTTGTCTTTGAGTGTGGTCTTTTAAAACACTGGCTACGACAACGCTTTTTCGAGGACATTAACAACGCGGAAAAAGCGTAGTCTTTAGCTGTTTTTCTTGTAGTGCATGCCGAATTTTCTGTAGGCCCAAAACACAAATTTTTAACTCGTTTTCGTTATTTATATTAATTAATCTTGGTTGTTTGCTCATTAAATATAAATCAGGACACGGGCCCTTTCATTTGGTATCAGAGCATAAACTGGGATATGCTCGAATTAGAGTATAGGACACTCGAGTTTAGACACTAACAAAATGGTTGCGTATGTGTGTGATTACTTGTTCTTACATGACTTACTTGTTGTGTTTATTATTTGAACTTATCTGATTGAACCAGTAGTTCTTGGCTTTAGAACTTAGTTTATGAATTTTTTTTAGAACTCTGAGTTCCTATCATATTTTTCAGTTCGTTAAGATATTTCTGCCTGTATTTAAATCCTTGTGTCTTGTAGTATGGCACCGGGAGGAAGAGTTAGAAAAGGAAAGGAAGTTGTAGAAGAGTCTGCAGCAGAAAATATTAGAAATATTGATGATATTGCCAGGGGAAGACGTGGTCGACCAGCTGTTCAGCCTCCGAAGAATGTGGAATTAGAGGTGGAACAACAACCATGGGTAAATCCTGACAAAGGAAAATCGATTCAGGCTGAGGTTGATCCAGTAGCCCAATTGACTGAGAAAATGGGAGGAATACGATTAATAATTTCTCAATTTCAGGAGTTGCATCCTCAAAAGTTCTTTGGCAATGAAGGAAGTGAGAAAGCTGCTAGTTGGTTGAAAAGTCTCAACAATATGTTTAATGGACTAGAATATCCTGATGAAATTCGATTGAAGTTAGTTCCTTTTCAACTTAAAGACCGAGCGCAACTTTGGTGGGAAATGACAACAGAAACACTTTTTGATTCTGGCGAAAAGATCACATGGGAAGTATTTTGTACTTAGTTTGCACAAGAATATGCACCACCATCCTATTATTCTGCTAAAGAAGATGAATTTAATCTGTTGGTGCAAGGCAATAAATCTAACTATGCTTCTCAGTTTTCTGCTCTTTTGCCTTATGTCCCACATGTTGCAAAGAATGATCGGTCAAAGCTTTCACATTTTCTGAAGGGGCTTACACGAACGATCCATAATTTGGTGACTACTGGAACTCCATCGACTTATATGAAATCAGTAGAAAAGGCAAAGAAGATTGAAGCGAGTTTACTAAGGGGTGAACCACAATCAATCCCAGCATCTGTTCCTCAAGGAGCTGGAAGCACTTCGCAAACACCGGTAGGTTTACCTTCATATCAGCCTAGGCAATCTTCTCAGCAAGAGAAGAAGCCTTGGTTTAAAGCTAGAGAAAAGCCATTTAAAAAGAAGTCACAGTCTAGTTCCTCCAGTTCCAGTCGTAGTCGTGGTGGAAGTTCAGTTAGATTGTCTGGTAGGGTGTACTGTGATATATGTGGTGGTAATAATTTGAGTGCACATTGTACAGGATTTCCAGGAACTTGTTATACTTGTGGGCAGGCTGGACATTCGTCTAGAGTATGTCCAAATGCTGGAAGACAGCAAGTGCAACCACAACAGTTTGGTCAGTTTCCTGGAAGACCATCGTTCAGGCCATATGCTCCTGTACCGCAATTTGCTCCTACATAGCCTTATGTTCTGGTACAGCCAATGCAGCAAACTAGGTATCCATCTCAGAGTCAGCAGCGTTTTCCAGGTCCACAGCAGGCTCAAGTGCATGCCATGACTCAGGATAGGGCACAAGATGCAACTGGGGGGAGTTATTGCATGTATTTGTTATATTTTTTATTATCCTGCACGTATCTTGATAGACACAGGAGCATCTCATTCATTTTTATCTGTTACATTTGCTGATGAGCATGAGATTGCTTTTACTCCGTTGTTGGATACTGTGTCTGTAGCTACTCCTGCTGGTGTTTTCCTGATGTCTAATGAGATAATTTTGAATTGTGTGATTAGATTTGAGGATAAGATCATGATAACCAATCTAATCGAACTAGCTATGTCTGATTTTGACTGTATTCTGGGTATGGATACACTGATGAATTATAGAGCTACTGTTGATTGTTTTCATGGAATTGTGAGATTTAGACCGTATTATGGCAATAAGTGGAATTTTTACGGTACTGATTCAGAATCTCGCATTCCATTAGTATCGGCAATGGAAATTTTTAGATTATTGTCGATAGAAAATGAAGGTTTTATGATCTATGCTCTTGATACGACGAAGGATGAGAAATTGAAAGTTTCAGATATTCCTGTCATCAAGGATTTTCATGATGTATTTCCTGATGAGATTCCGGGTTTTCCATCTCAGAGGGAAATAGATCTTAGCATTGAGTTGATGCCAGGGACAAGTCCGATTTTTCGAGCTCCATATCGATTAGCTCCAGCAGAATTGAAAGAACTCAAGACGCAATTGCAAGATTTGCTGGAAAAAGGTTATATTAGACCAAGTGTGTCGCCTTGGGGTGCTCCAGTTTTATTTGTGAAAAATAAAGACGGAACGATGATAATGTACATCGATTATCGGCAACTGAATCAGGCTACTGTGAAGAATAAGTATCATTTGCCACGAATTGATGACTTGTTTGATCAGTTGCAGGGTACATCTGTGTATTTTAAAATTGATCTTCGTTCCGGATATCATCAACTTCGAGTTCGAGAGGATCGTCAATCCAGCTATGCTAATAACAGGCGTAGACCTTTAGAATTTCAAGTTGGCGATTTTGTTTTTTTTAAAGTATCACCATTTCGTGGTACTATGAGATTTGGGCGTAAAGGGAAATTAGCTCCCCGTTATATCGGTTCGTACGATATTGTTGAGAAGATTGGTATTTTGGCGTATCGTTTGAACTTGCCGCAGATTTTGTCTGCGATACATGATGTATTTCACGTATCTATGTTGCGGAAGTATGAACAAGATCCTTCTCATATCTTGAGGGCTTATGATGTGGAGTTGGATAGTTCCCTTAACTTTGTTGAATATCCAGTGAAGATTCTTGATCGTAAAGAAAAGCAACTTAGGAACAAGACGATTCCTTTGGTTATGGTTGAATGGAGTAGACATGGGAGAGAAGAAGCTACATGGGAATTGGAGTCTCGAATGCGTTAAGAATGGCCTCATTTGTTTGACTCTGTGATGACTTATTCTATGTACTCTGATTTTCCTATGTACTATCACTGGTAGATGTTTGACCACTATGTATATAAGTTTGATGTGTGTTTGATTTCGAGGACGAAATCTTTTTTTTAGAGGGGGAGAAATGTAAGGACCCGATTTTAATATGTTAATTAATTTGTGTGTTACAAATATGTAGTATTAAATTGTGTTACAAATATGTAGTATTAAATATCGGTTAATAGACGATATTAATATGCATATTTTATTTATAGAGCACACAGGAGTTGAAATAAGTCAAATCGGGTCAAGTTTCAACCCGGAATGAATAAATAGAACACACATTTAAAACTAAAGCATATGTTAATTATAGATATACATATGCGTAGACATATATAGATATATGATACATATCTTCTATCTCCTCGTACGTCATCATCTTCCACGCCTGCGTCTTCTTCGTCTTTTCATTTCAAATATTTCTCGTCGCTTTAACTGGTCGTATCTCCTTCGTTTGTGGCTTATTTTCAAAAGTAAATATAGTTCTGGAATCCTCGCGACGTAAGCTTTAATTTGATACCGATCATGCAAGGTTTCTCGCAACCTGTTCGAATGCGATTTCCGACAGCCGCCGTCGTTCGTCCTCCCTCGCCACCGTTGATCGCCGCCGGAGTTTAGGGGGTTGTGGTTTCGATTGATTAGACCTCTAATTCGAATATTTGAGGTAGATTTCGAGACTAGGGTTTCAAATTTTGGGAATATTGATTCAATTGACTTCCGATAAATATTTTTTTTATTATTGGTTGTAGGTATTATATCGGAGTTGATTAAAGGTATTGACTATTTTTTAGAAATTATTGGGGATTAATTTCGAATTTTCAGATTTTTAATATTGGGAATTTTCGAATTTTAGTGTTGATTATTCATTAATAGAGTGCTTAGATGCTCTAGAAAATATAAATGCGAATTTTCGAAATTTGTAGGAATTTTCGAAAAAATTCAGATTGTTCTAATTTCAGTATTTCGACGTTTTGGAGTCATATATTCGATATTTGGTCATTGATAGAATATTTAAATATGAAAATATGAATTTTAGGATTTATGAGCAATTTTTCTGGAATTACAGATTCTAAAAATTTGGGATTGGACTATCCGATAAATACTTGAGATATTTTCTGTGGTAAATTAAGTGTTGGTTGAGGTACGTATGAGCTGTTTATATTACGACGCCTATAATGACATGTAATGATATTCAGTATTTTCTAATGAGTGATAACGTGTTTTATGTGCTTATGTGAATTATATGATTGCATTCACTCATTTACATTGATTGTTAATGTGCAGAATTGAGAATAATCCCTTTTTTCTTGTAATAAAATAAAATAAATTTCAAATATCTTTTTATTGGAATTATTAAGTGATACTCGTCAAATAAGCATGTTAACAATTCTACATAGCACGTTGAGCCTTGACTCCTTTGATTGCTATTGATATTGATCTCTTGAGATGTATTGAGTCATCATGGAGCGAGTGACATTGTTTAGTGCACTCCTGAGATAGCATGAGGCACGAACAGGTTGCTCCTGTCGCCCTCCGATGCTACGTACGACACTCCTGATGACAGCATGAGGCTGGACGGGTCGCTCCTGTCACCCTCCAATGCTACGTGTATGGATTAGCAGTTATGATTCGAGGTCTGCTACATTCCTGGCACGGGTGGCCATTGAGATTATTGTGATACGATTATTTGGACTCCATTTGGTTTCCCTTATTCCATTGATACCTATCACGCATTACATTGCATTGTACTTGATTTTATTCATGTCAGTTATATTTGTCGTAATTTTTATAGTTCGTCGTACTGGGGTCCGACCCTTGTGTTCTTTTTATTCTATGGTTGTTTGTGATTCCATTGCAGGTTATCCAGGGGGATTTGACGCATCTGGTGGAGCGTCATCTAGTGGTACCCAGTGAGACGAGCGTGGAGTCGATTTCCCAGATATATGTATATATTAGTTTAGCGAGTTTTATATTTGCCGGGGTGATGCCCTGTGTATCTGTATTGATAGTTTTTGACTTTGTTTTGGATTTTTTGGTGTGATCGAGCCTTGCCGGCTCTGCATGTGTTTAGTCCTGGCCAGTACGGCTATAGGTTTGTAAATTGGTGTTGTGTCTCTATTTTCGAGTATATATATTGCTGGTTGTGTTGTACAGGTTTTTGGGATGTCCTATTTATGAATAGTTCATGCCGAATTTTCTGTAGGCCCAAAACGCAAATTTTTAACTCGTTTTCGTTGTTTACATTAATTAATCTTGGTTGTTTGCTCATTAAATATAAATCAGGACACGGGCCCTTTCAGAAGAAGCTAGAAACCATTGATCAACACCTAGAACAACCTCCTTATATGGTCTTCCGGCGATGGCGGCGGCGGCTGGAGGCGACGGCGGGAGGTGACAGGAGGCGGCGGCGGCGGCGGCGGCGGCGGCGGCTGGAGCTCAAAGAATGGGGCGGCCGATAAAAAAAAAGAGAATGGGAGAGGAGAGAAGAATGGGGCGGCTCTTTGATTTGTTTGGAAGACTAGGGTTTCCCAAAAATATTTTATTGTGTTTAAGATTGAAGTGTGTAGTGTGTAGGTGTATTTTAAAAGTGCCACTACACTTAATAAAGTGCTAGTCCAACTATTACAAGTTTTGCTCTACAACTTGGCACCTTTAAAACACTTAAGTAAAAAAAAATTATTCCTAGTCAAGATATTTAAATTGGGTCTTTACTAATCCGGGTTTATTAAAATTCTAATTCTTGGAAAAGTTTAAAATTTAGGCTCAAGAATGCAATAAAAGTTATTTTCATCACCCAGAATATTCTAAAAACTAACTTTCACCTAATTTCCTCATTCCTCCCAATTTAAAATTTTAAAATAAAAGCCTTGGGAATTATACCGCTGAAACCCTCCATTGTCGCTTGCCGGGACCGGAAACCTTTTGCTCAAGCATCTTTAAATAAATAACTTAATAAATTGAGCAACTATATCTTTAAAAAAAAATTAAGCAATTAAATTCAAATAATTAAAAGTATAAATATTAAAAAGAATTTAGGCATGAAATTCGCATTATGAAATTCTTGGCGCTACAATTCCTCCCTCCCTAATATGGAATTTCGTCCTCGAAATTAAAACTTACCAATTAGTTCTGGATAGCGAGTCCTAATATCTGCCTCTGTCTCCCAAGTGGCCTCTTCATCTGAATGATTCAACCACTTAACTTTGACCATTGGGATAGTCTCATTACGGAGTCTCCTCTCTTGCCTCTCCATAATCCGGTCAGGTCTCTCTTCATAAGTCATATGAGGTGATAACTGAAGAGGCTCAAGGTTGAGCACATTAGAAGGATTTGAGATTTACTTCCTTAGCATGGATACGTGGAAGACGTTGTGTACTCCAGCAAGATTAGGCGGCAAAGCCACCCTATAGGCTAACGTCCCCACTCTATCAAGAATCTCAAAAGGTCCAATGAACCTCGGAGCCAATTTCCCCTTCTTCCCGAATCTAATCACGCCTTTCAAAGGGGCTACTCGGATAAAAACATGATCATCCACTGAGAACTCCAAGTCTCTCCTCCTGTGATCGGCGTAACTCTTCTGCCTGCTCTGTGCAGTTCTCATCCTATCCCGGATCTTGGCTACAACTTCAGCAGTCTGCTGAACAATCTCGGGTTCCAACTCCAACATCTCACCAATCTCGGTCCATAATATCGGTGATCTACAAGGTCTCCCATAGAGTGCCTTGTAAGGCGCCATAGCAATGGTGGCCCGATTGCTGTTGTTATAAGCAAATTCCACCAATGATAACCTCGACTCTCAAAAATCATGAAAGTCAATAACACAGGCTCTCAAAAGGTTCTCTAGAATCTGAATCACCCTCTCGGACTGTCCATCCATCCGGGGGTGGAAGGCAGTGCTAAATGAAAGCTTCGTCCCCAAAGCTGAATGAAGACTCTTGCAAAAAGACGAAGTAAACCGCGGATCTCTATCAGACACTATGGAAACAGGGATACCATGTAGTCTGACTATCTCCCGGATATACAACTCCGCATACTGAGTCATGGAGAAATTCGTCCTTACTGGCAAAAAGTGCACCGACTTAGTGAGACGGTCGACAATAACCCAAATAGCATTCGAACATCTCACTGTCCTTGGCAAGCCAACAACGAAATCCATGGTAATATTTTCCCATTTCCACTCGGGGATAGGAAGTGGCTTAAGCAATCCTGCAGGTCTCTGATGTTCTGCTTTGACCTGCTGGCATGTCAGACACTCTGACACAAATCGGGTGATATCACGCTTCATGCCCGGCCACCAATACAACTTCTGAAGGTCTCGATACATCTTGGTACTGCCTGGGTGAATAGAGTACGGTGATGTATGCGCCTCTGCCATGATAGTATCTCGCAGAGAATCATCTGCAGGCACCCAAAGTCTATCTCTGAACCTCACAATCCCATATACCACTGAGTACAAATCACTGCCTCTCTCGTCAGCCCTTCGTCTCCACTTACTCAACTGCTCATCAACTGCTTGAGCAACTCTGATACGGTCGAACAACGTAGTCTGCACCGACAATGCTGACAATCTAGGAGCTCTACCCTCGGCATAGAACTCTAGTCCGAATCTCTGAATCTCATCCTGCAAAGGTCTAGACACCGTCAAAGAGGCAATCACT
The DNA here is from genome assembly GCF_033568475.1 of Henckelia pumila. Lineage (NCBI taxonomy): Eukaryota > Viridiplantae > Streptophyta > Magnoliopsida > Lamiales > Gesneriaceae > Henckelia > Henckelia pumila. Next base: position 166,365,956 of record NC_133123.1, read on the forward strand.
GCTGACTTTCTACTCAATGCATCTGCGAATACATTAGCTTTACCCGGGTGGTAGCTAATATCGCAGTCATAATCTTTCACCAACTCTAACCATCTCCGTTGTCTCATATTCAACTCCTTCTGGGTGAAGAAGTATTTGAGGCTTTTATGGTCGGTGAATATCTTACACTTCTCTCAGTAGAGATAGTGTCTCCAAATTTTGAGAGCGAACACCACTGCTGCTAACTCCAAATCATGAGTAGGGTAGTTCTTCTCATGCTCCTTCAACTGTCTAGAAACATAAGCGATAACCCTATCTCGCTGCATAAGCACTGCCCCAAGTCCCAACTTGGAAGCATCAGTGTAAACCACAAAATCTCCCTCTCCAGATGACATAGCTAACACTGGTGCTGTCGTGAGAGCTTCCTGCAACACATCAAAGCTCTCTTGACACTCTGGATTCCAAATAAACTTGGCATTCTTCTTGGTCAATGCTGTCAAGGGCACCGCAATTGATGAAAAAAGCCTTGATAAACTTCCTATAGTATCCAGCCAATCCGAGAAAACTGCGAATCTCCGATGCGCTTCTTGGCACAGACCACTCCTTCACTTCTTGAACCTTGGAAGGATCTACTTCCACTCCATCCTTGGAGATAATATGACCCAAAAATGGTACCCTCTCTAACATAAATTCACACTTGTCGAACTTAGCATACAACTTCCGCTCTCAGAGTACTCCTAGAATTGTCCTCAAAGGTCATGTATGTTCTTCTATATCCCTCGAGTAAATGAGGATATCGTCAATAAAGACAATGACAAACTGATTCAAGTACGGCTGGAACACGCGGTTCATAAGATCCATGAAGACCGCGGGCGCGTTTGTCATTCCAAACGACATCACAAGGAACTCGTAGTGGCCATAACGAGTCTTAAACGATGTCTTGAACACATCAGACTCCTTCACCTTCAACTGGTGATATCCAGAACGAAGATCAATCTTTGAAAATACAGAGGCTCCTTGTAACTGATTAAAGAGATCCTCAATTCTAGGAAGTGGGTACTTGTTCTTCACTGTAACACCATTCAACCCTCGATAGTCTATGCACAATCTTAGACTTCCGTCCTTCTTTTTCACAAAGAGGACTGGTGCCCCAAGGAGAGAAGCTAGGGCGTATGAACCCTTTATCAGGTAGCTCTTGAATCTGCTCTTTCAGTTCTTTCATTTTCGTAGGAGCCAATCTATATGGTGCCTTAGAGATTGGCCCAGTACCCGGTATCAAGTCGATAGAGAACTCGACTTCTCTATCAGGTGGGATACCTGTAACATTGTCCGAAAACACATCCTCAAAATCCTTGACCACATCCACATCTGAAATATCCGGACGTGCTGGCAACTTTGACAAAGATATACTGGCTAAGAATGCCTCACATCCATCATGCACCAACTGCTGAGCTTGCATGAGAGATATAAGCTGAGTCCTCTTCGAACCCCTAGTGGCCTCGAACCATAATGGTTCCTCTCCTTCCGGTCGGACCATCACTGTTTGCTGCTGAAAATCAATCACCACAGCGTTCTTCGTCATCCAGTCCATCCAAAGTATCATGTCAAACTCAGGCATGGGCAACACTATCAGATCGGCACTCACTGGTTGCCCTTGCAGTAAGAGTTCAAGATCCTTCACTATATTCCTTGTGGACAGTTCTTCCCCTGACGGGATGGTCACTGTGAATCCACCAAACAACTCTTCACACTCAATACCCCGCTTACAGGTAAATGCCTCCGAAATAAAATAATGTATAGCTCCTGAGTCTAACAAAGCTCTAGTGGCTACACCAGCAACTACAATCCTACCTGCATTGACGGTGAATACATCCACAGAACAGATTGAAGTTAAATAACACAAGTTCTACTTAGACTCATTCTAAGTCATCAAATCCCAAATAAGATACTACGCCTGCTAATACAGTCAAGTTCTCCAAACATGCAACATGCTACAAAATTATTGACCCCGAACCAGAAAACTTAAAATCACATGCGGTAGTGAATCGTTTAACTGCTCTAAACCCAAAAACTTAAGATGTTACCTATGATGAAGGTGGTGTCTGGGTCGGCCTCCTCGGCCTGCATCACGAACACTCGACCCTGCACGGGCCTCCTCAACTCTGGGAAGTCTTTAGCTAGATGAACCGGCTTCATTCATTTGAAACACACTCCTACTTCCTTCAAGCATTTCCCAAAGTGTGGACGGTGGCATTTCTGGCAAATAGGCTTATCCTCAGTCCTAGGAGGAGCGGGTCTCTGGGACTGATGGTACCCATGGGGCCTCTGCTGCCTCTGCTGTCCCTGATATGGCTTTTTGCCATGCGGCTGCTGGTGACCCTGATGAGTAAAGACCCTCTTGCTATGAACCTCGGCACTGATGTCCTTCAAGGAATGCTCGGACCTCATAGATTTCCTGACGGCAGCTGCATAATCCACTGGCTCAGCCATCATCACATCCCTACGAATGGTAGGCCTCAGACACGCAACAAAGTGCTGCAACTTCTCCGCCTCATCATTCCCTTTCAATGGCACGAAGTGGCAGCCCCTCTCAAATTTCCGAAAAAACTCGGATACAGTCATATCTCTCTGCCGGAGACTCATAAACTCTTTCTTCAACTGCGCCCTCACCTCAGCCGTAAAGTACTTCTCATAGAAGAGAGTCTTGAATGCTTCCCAAGTCAGTGTGGTAACATCAACAGTCTTCTCCACACCCTCAAACCATAAGGCGGCGTCATCCTTGAGAAGGAAATTCATACAGCGAACTCGGTTTGCATCTCCCAACTCCATGTAGCGGAAAATCACCTCTAGCGAGCGAATCTAGCCCGCCGCTACATCGGATCCGTAGTACCAAAGAATTCCTTAGGATCCATCTTCCTGAACTGCTCATAGACCACGCTAGGTCTAGCCCTCGGGGCCTCAAAATGCTGCTCTAAGATACGAGCCAGGCCGGCTAGCACCTGAGCCCCAACATCAACCGGTGGAGGGGGTGGAGGAGGTGGTGGCGGAGGAGGCGGTGGAGGTGCATGGGAATCACGTCGAGGTGCCATCTGTGCGCAAGTTCAAATTCAAAAAATTTAAATTTCATGCCTTAAGAAAAATATTTTATCTAAACTTAAACATGCTCAAATAATTTAGGGAAAACCAATGATACTAATCCGAACAAAAAGCAATAAATGAAACATAATTCTTACAGACTTTGAGGCGAGATCCCTTGAGTTTCGGCAACCGGCAGTAGGCACAACCCAAACCATGACCGTGCTCTGATACCAAATCTAACGACCCTTACCTCTAATCTTAATTAAATAAAAAAGAAAAATGCGGATTTTTAAAAAATTTTGCCATGACTTGTTTGAAAATAAACAAACCACCATGTCTCACGCAGCAGTTCTAACATAAAGGAGTAAAAGTGATAAAAGAAATCCAAGCTGCGATAATCATAAACTTGAAAAAATAAAGACAACCCCACACGATTGCAATAATAGCGATAACAAACTTCAAATCATAAAAATCAAGCACTGGGAAACCACATCCTGCCTAATACTGAAAGTACTCATAGTTAAATTCTTTATTTCAAAACATAGTCTTATGCGGAACTTAAAATAGAAATAGCGACAGTCATAGGGCCTTGCACTGCCAGCGACCTCAACCTCGAGGATCCTGCCCCTTGGTCCCTAGGTACTTGTGAGACCCCGTTTCTAATCTTCTAAACTCGAATAATTAATCATAATCGAACACAATAAGGCACGGAAAACGAATCAAAATTTTTTTAATTTTTTTTTTAAAGAAGCCTCGCGCCCGCGCGAGGTAATCACCTCGCGCGCGCGCAGGCTACGCGAACAGAGACTCGCGGAGATACTCGCGCCCGCGCGAGAAGGGAGCTCGCGTGCGCGCGGGCAAAATCTCCCGAGCCTCTCAAACTCCTTGTGCGCGCGCGAGGTGTTTCCTCGCCCGCGCGCAGGCAAAATGGGCAGAGGGGTCGAGGAGCCTGCGAACAACCAACAAGGCAATTCTAAACATTCCAAGTTCAAACATAATACAAATCAATATTTAGAACATACCAAATCTAGGTTCTGCCCAAAATACAATAACCAGTCGAGTTTCATAAATGAGTTCCACCGACTCAACAAAACTAATACAATTCCAAATAGACTCGACCCTACGACCCGGAGTCTCACTTCTATCAATCTCACCCCCAAACTAACCAGGACGACTCGGTCCAGCTCCTGATCCTCCTGTTGCCAAGTTACACATACAAAACAAAGACAACAGCCGGAATAATCCGGTTAGAAATATAATTTCGAAGTAAAAGAGACATGAACTCAATATCAAATAAACACCTCAATCGAAATGTGTCAACATAAATCATAACATCGAAATGATATTGAATGAATGCATGGATTTAAAAGTCAAGATTATCAGTCAGATAATCATAAAATCGATCGGTACTCGGTTGGGATCCCAGGGTCAAGTCTTCACGACAACTCACCGACGCATCCTTTCGGGGTGGAAGTCGATCAACTCGATCCCCTAGACTTCAGAGCAACTATAAAAGTATTCTGGCAATTGGAAAAACTCGAAATCCAAAGCCACTTCAATATAGCTCTCTAAAACGTCTCATTTCAAAACGAATCGAAAGTCAGCTCAATATGAATGCAAATGCATTAATAACTAAATCAAGTTCACGCAAGCAAAACATCGAGACACGGATTCGATATCAACTCGGAGTTCAAACTCAATCAAATTCGATATACAAATCAAACCAAACCAAAACCGATAACTCAAACTCAATTTCGACGGCATAACGGCTATAAACTAACTATCCGAAAAATACAAACCATCCAACAACATCACAATAACTCAATCATCATCACAATCCATCAATACAACTCAAATCCAACCTCAATCAAAATCATTATTTTTGAAAATATGCCTCTAAAATAATATAAAATCCAAACTTCGTTCTTTTTCCAAACCTACTTTGAATACACGATCCATACTAGCTCAAGAACGACATACTCCAATATTATCAAATTCTGACAACTCAACAAAATCGAAGTTCAAGAGATCGAAGCAAAACTTACGTCTAAACGAAGCCTTCGTTGTGGTGATCGTGAATCTCAACTCGGAAATGAAATCTAAAGGTCGGATCGAGCGAATCGAGCGGAGAGAAAGCTTGAGAAATCGATTTGGCTATGGCTTCCGGAGGAGAGAGAGATCGAGAGAGGGAGGGAGGAAGGAGAGGTATGGGAGAGTGAAGTGATGGCTATGTCAACTTGCATCTAATAATAATAATAATAATTCAACTTTTGCATTTCAGTCCTTTATTTCTCCAATCTTGCAAAGTAACCCCCTGTTAAATAACAAAATAATCCCCAATCACTGAAAACCCTGATTATCTCGATTAAACTCAATTATAATAAAATCGGGGCATTACAGTACTCCTCCTCACCTGGAAAACGAACAAGCATAGTGAGTCTAATGACCCAGCAAGTATAAACAGCGTAATAACAAGGGTTTAAAATAATTGCGGTAATACTTAAAATAATGTACATAATATACTTGAAACTTAAACTGTAAGAATCCGCATGCTACAAGAGAATAAGACAACATGTAAACAATGAACACACGCCAACTCACACTATGAAACTCTTGAACTTTCTTATCTTAACTGAAACTCATGCATGACTGAAAACTGAATGCATTAAGACGAGTTAAATTGATACTGAAACTGAAACTGTAAACTTAGATCCTTGAATTGTGACCCTCTATTTTGATCGATCAATGGCTGCAGTGAACTATGCCGGCAAGACGCCAAGATTCCTCCCGATGCAACTTACCCCTTTATCTGTCATTTGGTAGGGATCCCAAGATTTCTCCCGATCTCACACTACCCGTCTATTTTGGTAGGGATCCCGGGATGTCTCCCGATCTCGATCTACCCATCTATGGCAAGTGAGTGAGGCATCCCCCATCCATCAATACCATGTCTCGTCACAATCAAATCACTTCGTTGAAAAAAATGTTTTCTTTTTTTTTTTTCCCTCTTTGACTCGGCTCAAAATACTTAGCATGCAAGAATAAAAGCGACTTCCTTTGTAACATTTCGCTCGGCTCAAAGACGAGACTCAAACACACAAGTATGCAACTATGGGAAATGAAACTCAACACAAAAATTATGGGTGTTAAGTGTGAGAGTGGCTGCCCCTAGGTGCTACTACCCAAGGCATAACCAGAGTAAGCACACTAAAAAGCCCTTAACTCGATCTTACCTTAACCGAATTCAACCCCGCTCAAACCGACGGTCCCCAAACACTACAAACTAACCATAGGTCTAGTCTATAACCTCATTTGACAGCCCAAGAAATACAAGAACAAACCAACATTGGACAGCCCCTTATTTCTTCCCAAAAATTATGCACAGACACCTCAACTTCAAAGACCCATAACTCATTGAATACTTAACCGAAACGAGCCCATTTTATACCGACATGACCACAACATCATAAAATAGACCTAGGACCATCCCTAACCACGCCGTGACCTCGTTCAGTTCCTCCCCTGCCCCGAAACCAGACTTCCCTGCCCATGAAGGTCAACACCTTACAACCATTCTACTTGGAGGAAACCATCCCAAGCCCTATTCCTTCGCCTCTACCTCCTTACAAACCACCAAAAACACTTAGGCAGTCCTCAACCACACTCCAACTCCACATTTCGAAAATCGCATGATCATGCACCAAAATGCCTCAAACTCATGAACAATGAATTAAGCCCAATGCAAATCATTAAAATGCTTCAAACTCACATCAATTTCAGCCCTTGCACATGCAAACTTTCGAATTTATGGGGCATACAACTTCTGGATTTTTCAAAAATACATCAAGCATTCAAAACACCTCATGCCTCCAATCACAAATCACCATGCAACACCTTAAAACCCAAGCTCAATAAAAAATTCGAAATCACACATACCAAATCTGAAATTTCAAAGAAAAAAATCAAGCCCTACATGTTAAAAATTGCAATAATTTCAAAATTTAAGAAAATGTTAGGTGCAAGAACATAGTAGCCAGCTTGAATGCCCAAGGAATGCTCATACTTGCCTGGCCTACCAAAAACCCAAGAAATAAATCGATCAAGAAGGGAAGAAGTTGGAAACCCTTGATAAACACCTAGACCAACCTCCTTAGATGGTCTTCCGGCGGCGGCGGCGGCGGCGGCGGCTGGAGCTCAAAGAATGGGGCGTCCGATCAAAAAAAAAGAGAATGGGAGAGAAGAGAAGAATGGGGTGGCTCTTTGATTTTTTTGGAAGACTAGGGTTTCCCAAAAATGTTTTATTGTGTTTAAGATTGAAGTGTGTAGTGTGTAGGTGTATTTTAAAAGTGCCACTACACTTAATAAAGTGCTAGTCTAACTATTACAACTTTACCTCTACAATTTGGCACCTTTAAAACACTTAAGTAAAAAAAAAATTCCTAGTCAGGATATTTAAATTGGGTCTTTACTAATCCGGGTTTATTAAAATTCTAATTTTTGGAAAAGTTTAAAATTTAGGCTCAAGAATGCAATAAAAGTGATTTTCATCACCCGGAATATTCTAAGAATTAATTTTCACCTAATTTTCTCATTCCTCCCAATTAAAAATTTTAAAATAAAAGTCTTAGGAATTATATCGCCGAAACCCTCCATTGTCGCTTGCCGGGACCGGAAACCTTTTACTCAAGCATCTTTAAATAAATAACTTAATAAATTGAGCAACTCTATCTTTAAAAGAAAATTAGGCAATTATTATTCAAATAATTAAAAGTATAAATATTAAAAAGAATTTAGGCATGAAATTCGCATTATGAAATTCTTGGCGCTACACAAGTTGTTGAAGAATGGGAGGTATTTGAAGAGCTGCGTCTTTATCTTTCTACTGTTCATCCACAAGGTTTGGTGGACCCTGAGAGAGACTATGCTGTCCAAATGTGGCATTATGAAGAAAAGCTGGGGTCGACTGATCCGGTGAAGATCTTCAGTCCTGAGGGTTTGTACTTGATCTTTCTCTATAAGGATCTTGAAGGACTGGAGCTTATCCGGTCAGAGGACATTGGCTAAGTTCTCTTTCCTACCAGAGAGCTTACGTTCTTCATGCTCTCATGGAGAAATGCAGTAGAGAAAGAGATTGCTAAGGCAGTTTCAGCCTTTGAGGCTCTTATGTAATCAAATTCTCCTGTAAAACTTATATTAGTATTAATGAAAATATTTTGCATATTTTATCTGACTTGGGACGATTCTCTGTCGTAAAATATACAAGTATCAAATGCATTCATAAAATAAATATTGTTATCACGCCTTTTCACGTAGCAGATGTTTGAACATTAAGAGTGATGTGACTAAAAGGCGGATATTCATGAGTATGAATTGCAGATGAAATAAACTTAAAATGAAACAATAATAAAAAAAGTACGATGCAAAAAGTAATTGTTTTAAGCTTTCATTAAATGCCTAGTGCACGAATATCAGTAAAGTAGGCTTATCAAATGTCTGTGCCAATATTTTGTAAAGTTATTCTCGATGGTTCAGTGTATGTGACTATTTACCTACTGGACCTTTGGCCTTCTGATTTTCTCGCCTATAAATATGGTGCCTCAGGAAAAAGAGAAAACACAACTTAGTTTAATCAAAGAAAATCACGATGGATGAGTCTGATTTTGAGAGAAGAAAGGCCATGTATAGAAATAGAGTAATTGCAAGAGGCATGCGTATCTGGTTTCTTCTGGAGGAGATACGTCGCAACCTGCCTACTGATTTAGCTCTTATGCATCCACGTGTTGCTGAGGGGTTGCTGCGATGCAAACTTACCTTGCAGACTCAGAGCACTCGAGATGTGCTAAGGCCTTCTGCTGTGAGACTCTTGATGCTTTTGGCATAGAGAGATGAAATGCAGAACATCTGCTTTGAGGATTATGTATGCAATGGTCAAGGTTCACTCACTCGCTGGATGATTGAGTGGAGTCGAGAGATGAAAAGCAGAATCTCTGCGACTCACTTTGAATATAGACACAGTAGGGGTTAGTGTAAAATGCTTTATGCATCGATGTAATCACGTTATTTTAATAAAATGCAGTATTCCCCCTAAACTCATGCTTATCTTAACTCAATTCAATTAAGCCAAGTACATTGCGAAAATAAGAAAACTTAGTGTCCGGTAGTGTCTTGGTGAATATATCTGCTGCCTGCTGGTCAGTAGATATGTAAATCATCTGAATCTCCTTCTTTAGCACATGTTCTCTTGTGAAGTGATTTAGTACATCAATGTGCTTTGTTATTGAATGCATCACGGGATTCTAAGTGATTGAGATTGCACTAGTGTTCTCGCAAAAGATGGGGGCTTCACTAGATTGTATTCCATAGTCTCGAAGCTGTTGTTGAACCCATAGTATTTGAGCACAGCAACTGCCAACTGCTAGATATTCTATTTCGGATGTAGAAGTGGCAATTGACGTTTGCTTCTTACTGAACCATGAAATAAGTCTGTCTCCCAGAAATTGACAAGATCCACTAGTACTTTTTCTGTCAATATTGCATCCTGCATAATGTAGTAACCCGTATTCAGAATTAGAGATTAATGAGTATATTAATCGTTTAATCATGTTTAGATTAAGTAAAACATGATTAAGGAAATTCCAAAAAGGTTAACAGAGTCCAAAAATGGATTCAGGGCACTCGAAAATGGTCAGGAAAGTTCCGAGGGTTCGGATGGATAGGAGGATCCGAACGGGTTCGGAGGATCCGAACTCGGATCGGAGGCTCCGATCGAGATCAGAAGCTCCATCGGTGAGATCGGACGTTCCGATCGGGACCAAGGCATGTGTCATCGCTGACGTCAGCAAAGTGACGTCATGGCTGACGTAATATTGGGCGATCGGACGCTCCAAATATGGGATCGGAGGTTCCGATCGTGTTCGGATGTTCCGAACCGGGTTCAGAGGCTCCGAACTCCGTCTATAAATAGGGGGCCGAGATTTCATTTTCAAATGCACCTTTCCCTCTCTTCTCTCTGATTCCTAGGCCTTCTAACTCAGATCTAGGCAGTTCTAGGCATCCTATTGGGAATCCGGAAGTGGCATAGCGATCCCGACGTCGAGGCGGAGATGTGCTTAAGTTTTGAGGCAATTATCATCAGCGGGCTGACGACGGACGCAGGTATAGCTATGATCTCCTTAAATTATTTAGGAGTATGCAATAGCTTAATTAAGGCTTTTAGAGCTTAATTATTGATGCATAGGTATTTTCATTGTAGATCTGATATAGTCTTGGAACCTAGAGTGGGACTGCTAGGAACTGCCTGTAGTAAGGTACGTCAGTACAGACTGAGATAGCCAGCGGGTTTTGCATGCTTATATGTTGCATTTGTGTGTCATATTATGTGAGGACCCGGATTCTAATCTCTCGAACATAAATAAATCATGTAAATCAAAAGAAATAAAAATAATCAATAAGATATTTAGCGACCACATCTTACATTCGGCGACGCAAAACCACGTCGCGAAAAGTAGGTTTTTTTTTATATTTTTTTTATATCGGGGTGACGCGCGGGCGCGCCAAACGAGGTGTGGGCGCGCATGACACCCTGTCCAGGCCTCCGAGAGAGTGCAGGATGCGCGGGCGCGCATGGCCTGCTGTTTCTGCACCAAAAATGACTCTGAAAGTGCAATATCATACCCATAAAGACTCTAACATGATCCAACTAATATTTTTTCAACAATGAGGTATTCAAATACATAAAAATGTAGAACAAACATCGATTCTAAGTTCTACAACTCAAAATGGAATACAAGGGTGTTCGAATACAAGGTATGACTTTTAAAACCAAGTCCTCACTCTATCATTTCCCACTCGATCTAGTCCTGTAGCTCTTGCCTCGATCCTGCCCCACCTGTCGTCAAGTACACATACAAACAAAACGATAGCCGGATAATCCAATGAGAATATAATTCCCAGTAAAAGAGACAAATAATGCAATTCTAAATAATATACCAAATCATGTTATATAAAACAACGAGTCAATCTGTGAGGGCTTGATTCTAATCTTCTAATCTCGGAACTAAACAATGATTCCAATACAAGAAACAAGACTAAAACAAATAAATTTTTTTTTTTAAAAAGGAACAGTGCTCGCTCGATCGGTAAAAACATACCGATCGAGCGGCAGCAAAATGACTCACCTCTGCCTCTGAACAAAGGTGCTCACTCGATCGGTAAGATCCTACCGATCGAGCGGCACCAATTCTGCAGAAAAGAACAGATGCTGCTCAACTCATTCAAATCCAATTCTTTCAAACTAACACCATTCAACATGCAACAATCATCCAAAAATCATGCATAATCAAATACAAGGTAGTTCTAGAGTTATACATTCATCCAAACTAATAGAACATGATTTGGTTAAGGGTTTACAACACCAAAATACAACAAGAGTTTGAATACAATTCAACTCCTAAAACCAAAGGCCTCACTCTATCCTCTCAATCACCTAGCCATGCTGCCTCTGAGTCGGTCCTGCCCCACCTGTTGCCAAGTACACATACAAACAAAAACAACAGCCGGATAATCCGGTGAGAATTGATATTCCCAGTAAAAGAGACAATCATGCAGTATCAATCAAACATATCAATCAAGACATGCATCAATCCAATTCATATATCAACTTCAGATATAAATCAAGTAAACATATCAAGTCATGACATGTATCAACTTCCATATATCTATCACATCAAGATAGAATTCAAGTAATTAATCCAAGTACTGAATTAAAATGATATGCATGTCTTTAAAACTTCAGGATTATCAGACTCAGATAATCAAATGGAATTCTTCTTTCTTTCTTTCTTCGGTTTGGGATCCCGAGGTTAAAATATCCAACAATCACACCGAACTCCCCTCTCGAGGTGGACGAGGCATATTTTAATCCTGTAGACTCCAGAGAATTACAGTGTTTATTTGACAAGGTATAAAATCTCCAATCAGGTCACTCAACTAAAATCTTTAGATCGTCTAATCAAATTGAAATGAATCAAGGCTCAATATGAATGCATTTGTCATCTCATGCATTCTAATATCATTTCAATCATCAGTTCATATAAGAATTCAATCATGCTTTCATTCATCAATTCAAATAATCATTCAAACATGATTTCGTCAATATAAATGCATATATAATCTCATGCATTCAAATAAACATTCAATCAAGAAAGTATGTGATTTCTTCGGAACACTCGAATAAAGTCTAATTCGAGTTAATCGTTCGATTCAATTCTAAGTCGTCTTTTACCTTATTCTCTTTGAAGGTACTGAAATCCAAAAATCAATAATACGGATAGTAATAAATATCCAAACAAATTCATTCGAAACTCAATCAACTTCTTCAATCGATAAATAAGAAAATCGATACTATACCGACTTCAATCTTCCAACTGGCCAAAGCTGCTATCTCGCAACTCTGCTGACTTCAATTCAATCTATCAGAAGAAGTCATAAGGATCAATATCGATATCCAAAAGCTTAATCAAACTCGATACGATCAAAATATTGAACGAAGTCCAAAACTCAAACCGACGGCATAACGGCTATAAACTGATCAAACCGGAAATGCAGACAGCAAGATATCAATTCAATAAACTCATAATCATCTCAATATCATCAAAACAATTCAAATTCTTCAAATCTAAAATCTCCATTTTCGAAATAACCTTCCAAAAATCAAAACAATTCCGAACGACGCTTTATTTCAAAACCAACAGAGAATAAACGATCAGAACTCTGCCAAGATTAACATACTCCAAACTCAATCGATTCTAACAACATCCGAAAATAGAAGTCTATTTGATGGAAGAAAAACTTACTATAGAACGAAGCTCTCGCAGTCGTGATCGCTAATCTGCCTTCAGAAATAAATTCCAACGGACGGATCGTTTGGAAACCGAAATCCCAAAGCTTGGAAGGTTTGGGCGGTTCTTAAATGGAGGTAGGCGAGATGGTGGAGGGGATGAAGTGAAAGAAATAAGACAATCCCTTATAAATATCTATCAATTCTCAAAATTGCATTTTAGTCCCTGAAAATTCCAAAAATTGCATTCTAGTCCATGATCAAAATCGAATCGGCCCTCGATTTCTAAAATCTCTGATTATCTCAAATAAAGTCCATTAAGATAATTTCGGGGCGTTACACAATCAATTCAGAAAGGCATATCAGCACTCATCTTGAAATGCATTAAAATGCAATGCATGACTTCAAAACTCGAGATTATCTAATCGGATAATCAAATATCATTCGGTACTCGATTGGGATCCCGGGGTCGAGTTTTTGCGAACAACTCACCGACACACCCATTCGGGGTGGATGTCGCTCAACTCAAACCCCTAAACTTCAGAGCAACTATAAGAAGTATTCTGGCAATTGGAAAAACTCGAAATCCAAAGCCACTTCATTATAGCTCCCTAAATCGTCTAAGTTCAAAACGAATCGAATCTTCGGCTCAAGATGTATGCAAGTGAAAATAAACTCATTCAAGTTAAAAACAAATAATTCAAATAGCATACAAGCATGTGATTTCTTTTGGGCCTTCGAATTAATTCAAATTCGAGTTAATCGTCCCATTCATTCAATCGTCGTCTTTTTACCTTTTCAAGTTCGTCGAGGATTCAAATCTGAAATGTGAGACCTCGATTTTAAACATCTAATCTCGGAATTAAACAACAATAGGGCATTCAAGATCCAAGATTAAAAGTAATAAATTTTTTTTTTTTCAAAAGTGACCAGTGCCCGCTCAATCGGTTAATTCTTACCGATCGAGCGACCACAATCTATCAAGCCACTGCCCAGAAAATCGGGACGCCCGCTTGATCGGTGAAGTCTTGCCGATCGAGCGGCCAACAAAATTCAACCTTCTGCCTCTGTACAGGGGTGCTCGCTCGATCGCTAAGAGTCTGCCGATCGAGCGAGACACTCTGCCCAGGAATTTTTGGTTTTTCTTTCTAAATTCTTTTTCCAACTCAATCAATCCATCAATTCAAACATTATACATAATTTGAAAGCTTGGAACTAAACTCAAAATCATCATACATACTATATACGATATTCCATACATCCAAACTATAAACGTGCTTTCAAAACATAAACTAGATTGACATGCATTTCCAATCCTAACTCGAAGTCTCACTTCTATTCTTCATTTTCGTTCTATCCCTGCCGTCTTTGACTCGATCCTGCCCCACCTGTTGCCAAGTACACATAAAAATAAAGACAACAGCCGGATAATCTGATGAGAATACAATTCCCAGTAAAAGAGACAATCATGCATATCAAATAAACATATCAAGTCATGACATGTATCAACTTCCATATATCTATCACATCAAGATAGAAATCAAGTAATTCATCCAAGTACTGAATTAAAATGATATGCATGTCTTTAAAACTTCTGGATTATCAGACTCAGATAATCACTTGGAATTCTTCTTTTTTTCTTTCTTCGGTTTGGGATCTCGAGGTTAAAATATCCAACGATCACACCGAACTCCCCTCTCGAGGTGGACGAGGCATATTTTAATCCTCTAGACTCTAGAGCATTATAGAGAGTCGTTTGACAAGGTATAAAATCTCCAACCAAGTCACTCAACTACATTCTCTAGATCGTCTAATATGTCATCTCATGCATTCTAATATAATTTCAATCATGAATTCATATAAGCATGAAATCATGCTTTCAAATAAACATTCAATTATGATTTCAAATAATCATTCAATCATGCAAGTATGTGATTTCTTCGGAACACTCGAATAAAGTCTAATTCGAGTTAATCGTTCCATTCAAGTCTAAGTCGTTTTTTACCTTATTCGCTTCGAAAGTACTTCAATCTGAAAATCAATAACAAGGATAATCATTAATATCCTATCAAACTCATTCAAAGCTCAAACAACTTCTTCAATCGATAAATAAGAAACTCGATACTGTACCGACTTCAATCTTCCATAATGTCCAAAGCTGCTACCTCGCAACTCTGCTGACTACACTTCAATCTATCAGAAGAACTCAATAAGGATCAATATCGACATCAAAAGCTCACTCAAACTCGATACGATCAAAACATCGAAATGATTCCAAAATTCAAACTGACGGCATAACGGCTATAAACTGATCAAACCGGAAACGCAGACAGCAAGATATCAATCCAATAAACACATTTCAATCCTCAAACATCAATTCCAACACAATCCCAACACATCACAAAAACCATAATTTTCGAAAATAACTAGAAAATTCATATGAAATCCGATCGTCGTTAGATCTTCACACCATCATAGATATACTATCACAGCTATCTCAAAATCATCCTCTCCGAATATAAATCAATTCTAACAACATCCAAAAATTCAATTCTATCGGACGGATTGATCAAAAATGGAAATCACAAAAGCTTGGAAGCTTTTCTCTCGCCTTCAATGGAAGAACACAGTTGAGAGGGTGAAGAGGAAGGAGAAAGAATAGTCAACAATCTTATAAATATCTATCTAAGTCCAAATTTGTGTTTTAGTCCCTGAAAATTCCAAAAATTTCATTCTAGTCCCTGATCAAAATCGAATCGGCCCTCAACTTCTAAAATCTCTGATTATCCCAAATAAAGTCCATTAAGATAATTTTGGGGCGTTACATGAAAATAACAACAAACTAAATCAATATCGAATCGAATCAAAACAAGTCATACAAGAAGTTCAATACTATACCGCTCTTCAATTCTCGAATCGATTCAACTTCCAAGTTCGATCCAAACCCGAATATTTCAATTCAAATCTAAAAATATGAAATACGGATTCGATATAAATCTTCTAACTCAAACAAACCCGGAAATCAAACCGAATAATAATATCGATAATCCAAAACTCGATTTTGACGGCATAACGGCTATAAACGGTCAATCCAAAAATCAACAAACATCATCAAACAACTCAAACTCTCTCATATCATCTTCCAATCCATCAAAAAAACCAAAATCCAACAAAATCCAAAGACCCATTTTTTTAATTTAAGCCTAAAAATTCATATAAAATCCAAACTTCGATCTTTTTCCGAACCGACTTCGAATACACGATCTATGCTAGCTCAAGCACGTTATACTCGAAAATTATCAAATTCTAACCACCCAACAAAATTCAAAGTTCGTGGATCGTAGCAAAACTTACGTCATAATGAATCCCTCGTTGCGGTGATCGTGAATCTCAACTCGAATCTAAAATCTAACGGTCGGATCGTGCGAATCGGACGGAAGAAAAGCTTGAGAATTGTTGGCTATGGCTTCCAGAATCGGTACGTACGAAAGGAGAGGAAGAGAGGAGAGTAAAGTGAGGGGGGGGGGGGGGGGTAGGCCACTTGCTTAATAATAATAATATAAGTCAAGCTTTGACTTGGTCCATTCCACAATTGCAACTCGGTCCCTGAATTATCAATTTAAATCGATTCAATCCCATCTCAATTAATCTCCATTAATTCCAACTCTAATAATTAATAAATTCCACTATTCCCAAAATAATTAATTTCAGGGCCTTACATATTATTATGCAGCATGTGCATATCATATTGTGCCTGACCATCTTGTGAGATGAGCCATGTAGGGCCGCTCAGCCATGTCTGGACGGGTGATGTCTAGTGCCTAGTGACTGACGGGTCATGGGTGATTAGCATCTGGGGACACAGTCCACGTCCTATAGGAATGAGCAGTGTCGACAGGGTTTGCTCCCCGGGTTGTACCACTCATGTCCTAGGCACCATACTGAGCAGTTATATACAGTTATCTCAGATATGGATACCCTATCATTTGCATGCATCATATTTGTATGTTTTACCCAGTGCTTTCGTATTGATCTTAGAGCTCACGTCCAGTCTTTTTTGTGTATCTGGACACCCCATTCGACAGGGCAGGTGTAGGTGCAAGGTGGAGCACCAGGAGCTTGGATTGTCCAAAGACCAGTGAGGAAAGCGTGATTAGCTGTAGGTTTTTCCTTTAGGCTATTTATTCGATTGTGTTGTATGAATCGAATTTATTTAACCGGTTGTATTCTGCCAGTTTGCTTTTATTTAAGTCTTCCGCAGCGATTTATTTAATGCATGTTTAATTATGCTCTTAAACTCTGATTAGGTAGTGGATCCGGGTAAGGGTTGCTACATTTATTGGTATCAAAGCATATGCATGCAAGAGACTTGGGATATAGTAGTGAGACTTTGGGTTATCCTTATAGGATTGATTAGACCTTGGAAGAGGTGATGATGCGGCAATTAATTTGCCTAGAAACTATCATCATCGGCAGGATTTCTGAAGAATTGGCTTATGGGATTCCAGCAAGTGCGGACAGGAGTGATGGATCGTGTCCGAGTTTTCGAGATTTCTACTCAGGTGGATCCTAGTTTTGGATCGAGTATCGGATGCTAGAGGTAGTGGCAGAGGATTGGTGGGGACTTACTTGATGCTTGCATCTGTACAGTCATTACCATGATGACACTACTCTGAAGATTCTCCACTAGTAGTTGGAGATATTGTCAGATAGACCTTTACCAGGGAATTCCTCGAGTGCCTAAGGCATGACAGGTTTCGAGCGTAAGGTCTTTAACCTCATGCAGTACATGGTTTTGCCGGTATGCTGATATCGATGCATTCGGTAGGCACATTGGAAACTTCATGTTCAAAAGCATGATATGAATACAAGAAGAACGCTGATGGTAGATCGTGAGCAGAAGAGGTCGACTGGCATGCACTGACGCAGAGCATAGCTGGATAGCTATCACGAGCCATTTCTCCGGAGTTCTTCATAGGAGGACATGTAGAGAGACTTGGTCGGGAGTATGCTTGTATCGATGCGTGTGTCGATTAGAAGCTTCATGCTCAAGAAACGAAGACTAGTACGATGATTTAAATACTGTATTGATGTAGTTGTATACAATATTTCAGTTGTAATGAATCATCATACTTTGGTTGTATCATTTCAAGTTCGATTGTACATTTCATTGTATTTTGAATACTGTATGTATTACATGGGATTGTAATAAAGATAATTGTACATAAACTTGAAATAAGTGATACATGTTTTATTTATCCAGCAATTCGTGGATGATTGCATGATTGTGCGGAAGTTTGGATTGGGTTTAGTTGATTAGCGTTCAACTATTGCAACTCATGGGATTTGAGTGGGCCAACTGTGACTGTGTGACTTGCGGTTAGTCTAGGCGTTTTCCTAGGATTGACCTAGTTAGTCAGTGGACTATGTTAGTGTCAGCGATGAGTGGACTCATATAGAGGCATTAAGGGTATTGTTCGGTTTAGAACATTTGGGTTTTGTTCTAGGTTGTTTCCTTGAGAATAGTAGGATGTCTGACCTTTGTTAGGTTGAGGCTTGTGATGATGGGTTTTCATCGGGATACCAGGTCCAGTATATGCCAAGAGTTGTGGACTATGACCAGGACTAGATGTGATGGGGCGCGACCCTATGCCAGTGTTAATCTGGGAGTCCTTGTACTTCAGAGGTTATCTGGGAGCCTTTGTGCTTCAGGAGATGGCGGTGGGAAGGCTACTCAGTCTAGGGATTTGGTGACAGTCATGACAAGGTATGACCTTGGATTAGATATCAGGTTTGATATCGATGTCTTGATATCATCTAGTGTGCCAGAGATATAGTTTGAGTGTTCTGCTATGGGAACCAGCCATGGAGGGATTTTCTTGACAAGTGTGTAATCTGAGCAGATAGGTATTAACCTTTGGGTTACTGCTATACGTGTGGATCAAGTAGGTGGACGGATTTCTACCAACGATGACTAGGGGTTGTCATCAGAGTTGTGGTTATAATTTCCTTGTGATAGGAATTATCCGAGATACTGGATGGAATGTTGTTCTAAGACTTAGACTCGAATACGAGGACTACTCCATGATGAATGACTTCATATGCGAGGGATTACATCAGATGTTGAGGATTGTACATGACTATTTAAGATGTGAGGGAAGCATGGCCTATGACCGTGAAACCTTGGTGGTTGTCCAGGTGGGTTATTGAGGTAAGGTACCTTAGTCTTGAACTGTTGCACAATCTTAACAAGGGATATGATCAGGAGAGTGTTCGAAGATTGTGGAAATCTTTAGGATTCTTTAGTTATTCTTCTTGGACTTAAACGAGCCGTGATGTTCATTCTGAATGAACAAGGCAAGGTCAGTGATTCCAGTGGTTGCACTAAGTACTGTCTGATATTTTCAGAGGTTGAGCGTAGGATTTTTCATGGGATGGAATGGATTTAGTTTATCTTCATGTTTTCCTTGGGTGAACAAGACAACAATTAGTAGTGCTAAGGTGGCACGGGATCTGTGCTAGTGACTACTAGTGGGTATTGGCTAACTCTGTCAGAGTTAGGATGATTAAGTTCATAATACGAAGCAGCGGTAAGTAGTGATGAAAAGGTGCGGGACTTGTGCCAAGTAAACTACTTATGTACTGTGATCTGACACCGTTTGGAAATGGTTCTTTGTGGCAGCTGAGTCATAGTTATTGACCGAGCCATGTAGGTTGGATGATCAGTGGTGGTCTGATCTGATAAGTGCGAGCTTAAGTAGATCGACGAGTTCGATTGGTTGAGCCAATCAGGGTTGATCAGGATGTAGCAATCGAGAAATACTTGGGATGGTATTTTATTGCTTGGTGCTTAAGAGATGAGTACTTGGTACAGTCTCAAAGCATTCGACAATTTGGATGATTTAGAATCTCTAGGGTTGCCAGAGACGAATATACCGAAAGATTGCAAGTGGACTTATATGATCAAGTTAGGTGCTAACTTGACAGTGGAGACAAGCAAGGGAGTTGGTAGTTTCCAGTATAGTGCATTCTTGTTAAGAAGGAAGCTGATATTGATCCAATCAATTTCTTAGTGATAGCAATAGGTCAGGAAAGGATCATGTTGTTGTTTCATGTGAGAGTTTTCCATTGAACAACAATAGTGAAGATTTTTGACCGGACATTTCGGTTAAAGTGAGGGCATCTATATGTACCGTTGTGTTTGGATCCGACGAGTAGTTAGAAATGCTAATGGACATTAGCAAGGAACATTAGTTGTCTAATCATGTGGTACGACATTAGCTGGGATCTAATCCTTGAGATCTAGCAAGTTGTGTGAAAGAGTGGGTGCCCGGTGAGCCAACTTGTGGCTAAGGGCTTTTATGACTCTATGTATAAACAATCTTTTGTTTAATATAATTTACACTTTTATAATGGCATTTACTTTATCTTTTATCATATTATTATGTTGTGAAATACTATAAGATGTTTAGATGAAGACCTTGAATATACTATAGTGTATGTAAGATGTGGTAGCACATGGGGATGACTATCATGAAACACATCTCAAAGTCACTGTATATTCTAAACAGTTCCTAGTCAATTGAGCCGTCCATTAATAAGGATAAAGATCGCTCGAGATTGAGACTAGCATTTGCGATGCCGAGTACCACGTTTCATTGTTATGGAATATAGAGATGTTCAAAGCATGCAAATGGATATTCATACGATGAATGATCGAACTACCCTATCCGGACTTTCCAAGTGGTTATCACTTATCGAGTGGATAAAGTCCGCGGTTTTGGTTGTACACCATTAGTCCTTACTACTTGAAACATCATTAAGACTCTATATGTTAGTACTGTACTTTGACTCGTTTACCGACTCTATTGGGGTCATCAGGTGTCGGGATTGGGTACTGTTACGACATATATAGGAGTCGATGCTTTGTTGTCAAGGATTCACCACATACTTGCGAGTGTGGATATCCTATGCAATCTGAGGAGATATTAGTGTGACGAATCTCTGGCCAGAGTACATGATGTGTTTTAGGTTACTTGGTTTCCTAGTAGCACATGCGATGTCACTATTTGATCTTCAAGATGTATTGTATAGTTATCGAATCTCGAACGACTCTCGATTTACCAATGGTTGTTGATTCAATCGGGATATATGGATGAAGGGACCGTACTGTATGCTAACAAAAATCTATTGGTTCTTGCAGGCACTATCAATGATACCTAGGGAATCATGGGGCGATGTTGCTAGGCGCTCTTACCATGATTCGATGGGCAAGTCGGAAATTGTTGTTCCGAGTCACAAGGAGTTGTGAGCCCACGGCTAGCTGTATCCCTGAACCATTGAGGTTCACATAAGTAATGGATTTTTAATCCCCGTTGAGATAATTAAATTTAAAGAGTTAAATTTAGTGAATAAAGAAGTGGGACTTCTTATTTAAGAGTAGAGGGAGTAAGATTTCCTAAAATGACATAGTGATGGACATTTTTGGAAACCAGTGAATTCGGATTCAAAAAATTTATCTTGACTTTAAAAGATGCAGAAATGGTTTCTGTGCACATTGGTGAAATTGGTTTATCAATCTGAGTCACGATGAATTTTATATTAATTTTTGAACATGCGGGTTTTGTTTGTCAGGCTTGAACTTAGGACTAATGGGCCCTAAGCTGTTAGCAGCCCACATTATAAATAAGTTATTGCAGTAAAAAAAATTACACACAACTTACACTCAGATTTTCGAAAACCCTAGCCTCCAGTATAGGAATTTCGGCCGCCCCCCTCTCTCTGTCTTAGAGAATTTTCAGTCTGCGAATTTCGAATTTGCAGTCTGAATTAGCTGATCATATCTGTTCTATCTCTTCGTAGAAACTTCTGATAGACTTTCTAGTGCAGTCTATCAGGGGGATTAAACTTTTGTTCGTGGACCTGATTGAAGAATTGTTCGTTCATCAGTTCCTGGGATATACAACAAGAGCAGTTTAATCTGTTGGTGTCCATAATCTCGTTTCGAGATTTTAAGGTAAAATTTTATATTGTTTAAATTTTATATTATCAATTTTAATCGTATGAATTTTATACCCATATGGAATCGTTCCATATAAAAATTTAAAACTTTCGCTGCACCGGGTATCACTTTCTTTTTCGATCCGGAGAACGACCGTGTTCCAACAGTGGTATCAGAGCCAGGCTGTTCTCGGATTTTAGGATTAAAATTTTATCGATTGTACAAAGCCTCGATTTTTCAGAAAAATAAAACGGAAAAGAAAAAAAAATATTTTCGGGCTGCCCGCTGCCCGAAGGCAGCGAGCAGCGCCGCGTGCAGCCCTGCGCGCAGCTTGGCTGCACGCAGCAGCCCTAGCCCGCGCAGCTGGGCCGCACGGAGCGGCCCAGCGGCTGGGCTGAACGAGTCCAGCCCAGCGACGGGCGGGCAGCCCGGGATTGTCCCGGGTTGCCCAGAAATTTTTTTTTATTAAAAATTAAATTTTTTCGTGAATTATGAATTCTAGCCCAAAATGGTTTTGGGCCCTGTTTTTGGCCCGAATGAAAATTGTTTCAGTTGGTCCACGAGGCAATGAGTCAAAATTGTTTGAGCCCAAAATTTTTAAGAAAATTAATTTTTGGATAAATTTTGAATTTTGGAAATTTATAAATTTAATCCCATAAATTAAATCTTTAATTATTAATATTGGTACAATTGATAATAAAATATGATTTTATATATAAAATTGGATTTTATATGTAAAATATGATTTTATGGATAAACTAGATAAAATATGATTTTATATATAAAATAAGATTTTATGTATGAAATATGATTTTATCTATTTATATTTATTGCCATTGCATGATATCCAATAAATTAATTTTTGAATTAAATATTATTGGATAAGGATGATCGATTTCCATGACCAATATTATTGGTGTATGTTAGGTTGTTTACACTTGACTTTATTATTGATTGTTGGGTTTTATTAATGGGTCTGGTTTATGGCCCAAATTTGATTTTATCATTTGTAATAAAAGTGGGCCTGGTTTATGGCCCGTTCCCACCCCTACAATGTATCCCTTTATTTGTCATAGTAATTTATTGTAAATTCACTAGAAATAGTGGGAGTTTTTGAAGATGGAGGTGGGACCAGCAAGCAATGATAAAGACTGAAGAAATGTAAATTGGAAGCACAATGTAATAGGATTGCATTACATACTTGCATATCACCTAGGATTGGACTTAGACTCGTGATTGGCAACCATGGGTCGATTAGTAATGGAATCGATCATCCTAAAATATAATATATGATATTATCGTTGTATGCATGTTTAGACTAAATTGTATGAATCCCGCAAGCATACAAATTTTAAATGATGAGACAAATTTTCAAAATTAAAAATTCCTCATTTTAAATATGATTTAAAATTGATATCAAGATAAATAAAGGAAATTTAAATATTGTTTAAATGTTCCTACCTTCCATCAACGATCAATGTATAAGATGCTACCCGCGAATACGGTCTGGCTCATATTATTGGGGGGGCCCGTTCGTCGGAAAGTTGTACATTGGATCGACACATGTTGTAAGTTGGATGGAACTCCCATGGGATTGGCTCATATTATTGGGGATCCACATGGCGACCGTCCATCACAACTTAATATTGATGGGTCATCTTGACATGTCACAATAAACGGCGTCATATTATTGGGCCCTTATTGGACATGAGATAAAAACATGGAGGTTGCTTTGGAAGCAATTGGGCTCTACCTTTTGAAAATTATGGTTGGCTGATATTATTCGGGACCATAAGTTTGTCAATTGGACTCCATGTTCTCACTAAGGAAAACAGTTTCCCGTTTTCACTAGAGGGTAGTGAAATCGTTAAAATAGTGGGAGTGAGATTCATAAAATAAATATCGCCTATTTTATGTCTTAGTAAATTGCTTAAACAATCACTGATATTTGTCTGTTTCTTTTCAGTATTTCATACGATGAATTCGCGTAATCCACTTTTCTCGATCCTCGAACAAAATAAGTTGACTGGCGCAAACTATACGGAATGGTTCCGTAAGTTGAAGATTGTCTTGACTTCGGAAAAGATGCTCTACGTGTTAGAGAAATCTCCTCCGAAGGAAGCACCAGCTGACGTAAGTCCGGAGGAGTTAGCCAAGCTTGATACATGGTGGGACCATGATATCAAGACCAAATGCTATATGCAAGCCTCGATGTCTGATGAACTCCAGATGCGATTTGAGGACACCGTGAATGCTGCTGACATTCACGTTCAACTCAAGGAACTTTTTGGGGCTCAATCGAGGGCTGAAAGGTTCGCTACTGTAAAGGAGCTAATGACGTGTCGCATGCGTGAAGGGACTTCGGTCCGTGATCATGGGGTACGAGTGATTTGGCTCATACAGAAGTTGGTAACCCTTGATTTGGTGTTGGAGCATGAACTCAACGTGGACTTACTACTTCTGTCTCTTCCTTCTTCGTTTGACGGATTTGTGGTAAATTTCAATATGAACAAGATAGAGGCCTCCCTTGAAGAGATGGTCAATATGCTTGTGACATATGAATCCACATTAAAGAAGGATAAACCGGCTTTCTTGGTGGGCTCCTCTTCTTCTGCTAAGAAGGGGCCAAGTACGAAGGGTAAGAAACGTTCTGCCCCACCCAAGAAAATCGAACCCGAGAAGAAGTACAAGACAAAGGCTTCAAACATGGAAAAATCCAAGGATGTTTGCCATTACTGTAAGAAGCCCGGTCATTGAAAGCGTAACTGCAAGGAATATCTAGAGCAGTTGCGAATTGCAAAGGGTATGTTCTATATTGAAATAAATGTTTCACTTAATACTACTTCTTGGGTATTGGATACCGGATGTGGATCTCACATTTGCAATGATTTGCAGGTGATGACAAGAAGTCGCAGGCTTAGGATGGGTGAGACCCAGCTGAGGCTCGGAAATGGTTCCAGAGTTGAAGCAAAAGCCGTGGGAGATGTTTATTTAATTTTGCAGAACGGTTTTAAGTTACTTTTAAGAGATGTTTTATTTGTTCCGGATTTGATTAAAAACATTATTTCTGTTTCTATGCTTGATAGAGATGGTTATTCTTGCAATTTTGTGAATGGGATTTGCAATATTTACAAGAATGAATGTTTGATTGGAAATAGACAACTTGAAAACGATCTATACAACTTAAAACTAAAAGACGTTCCAATAAATTATGTTGATAAACCGGCAACAACAAACAAAAGGAAAATCGATAGCCAAAACCCGGCAAACCTTTGGCACGCTAGGCTAGGTCATATTTCCTCAAGGAGGATGAACAAGCTAGTGGGAGAGGGCATGTTTGATATGTCTGATATTAACTCTCTACCTACTTGTGAATCCTGCCTAAAAGGAAAAATGACTAAATCTCCTTTTAAGGGGAAACCTGAGCGTAGTCAAAATCTGTTGGATTTGATCCATACAGATGTTTGTGGTCCATTTAGAGTTGGGACTCAATATGGCCACACCTACTTCATTACCTTTACTGATGATTATTCAAGGTATGGGTATTTATATTTAATGAAATATAAGTCTGAAGCATTTGAAAAGTTCAAAGAATTCAAGGCTGAAGTAGAAAACAAGCTAGGTAAAAGTATTAAAGCACTTCGATCGGATCGAGGTGGAGAATACTTGAGTACCGAGTTTTTGGACTATCTAAAAGAGAATGGGATTCTCTCTCAGTGGACTCCTCCTATGACACCACAGCTTAATGGTGTATTGGAGCGTCGTAATCGAACTTTGTTGGACATGGTTCGATCCATGATGAGCTTCACTGAGCTTCCACCTTCGTTTTGGGGCTATGCGCTTGAAACGGCGGTATTTTTGTTGAACAACATCCACACTAAAGCAGTGGACAAAACACCATACGAGTTATGGAATGGCAAAGCTCCTAAGTATTCGTACTTGAGGATTTGGGGATGTCCTGCTTACGTGAAGCGGACAGTGGGAGATAAGTTGGATAGTCGATCCAACTTATGTTATTTTGTAGGGTATCCGAAGAACTCAATCGGATATTATTTCTATTATCTTGCTGAAACAAAGGTGTTTGTTTCAAGGAATGCCACCTTCTTGGAGAAGGAGTTCTTATTGGATAAGAAAGGCGAGATGATGGAACTCGAAGAAATTCGAGAAGAACCCGAAACACAAAATAACGATCCTACACCTCAGGAACCATTGCTGGACATGCCTGTACCTAGAAGATCCGAGAGGACTTCTAGACCTCCTATTCGATATGGTCTTCTTCTTGAAGGGGATCAAGATGAACCCGATGTTGGATGTGATCCAAGAAACATCAAGGAAGCAATTTCTGATGCGGATTCAAATTTATGGCTTGAAGCTATGCAGTCGGAAATAGATTCGATGCATACAAACCAAGTTTGGTCTTTAGTAGATCCTCCCGATGGAATTGTTCCAATAGGGTGTAAATGGATCTACAAGAGAAAGCTTGGGCCTGATGGTAAGGTATTGACCTACAAGGCGCGATTGGTGGCGAAAGGTTATACTCAAAGACAAGGAGTTGACTATGATGAAACCTTTTCACCAGTTGCAATGTTCAAGTCCATAAGAATCCTTATTGCCATAGCTGCATGGTATGACTATGAGATATGGCAAATGGATGTGAAGACTGCTTTTCTTAATGGAGACATTAAGGAAGAGATCTATATGAAGCAGCCTGAGGGGTTCACATCCATGGGAAGCGAGCATAAGGTATGCAAGCTTCAGAGATCAATTTATGGTCTAAAACAAGCATCAAGAAGTTGGAACCAAAAATTTGATGAAACAATAAAAGATTTGGTTTCATCAAGAATCCGGAGGAACCATGCGTGTACAAGAAAGTAGTTAAGGATGCTGTGACATTCTTAGTACTTTATGTTGATGACATCCTACTCATTGGGATTGATGTAGGGATGTTGCAGTCAACAAAGATATGGTTATCAGGTAGATTCTCGATGAAGGATTTGGGTGAGGCATCCTATATTCTTGGGATACAGATCTATAGAGATAGATCTAAGAGAATGATAGGACTCACTCAATCAACCTACATCGACACCATATTGAAATGGTTTTCAATGGATGGGTCCAAGAGAGGACATCTACCCATGTGTCATGGAGTTTCTCTATCCAAGTCTATGTGTCCCAAGACTGATGAAGAGATAGAGAAAATGACACATGTACCATATGCGTCAGCCATAGGTAGTATCATGTATGGGATGATATCTACCAGACCGGATGTAGCATTTGCTCTGAGTGTCACGAGCAGATATCAAGCTAATCCCGGTCAAATGCATTGGAAATCCGTGAAGGACATTCTTAAGTACTTACGAAGGACTAAGAATATGTTCATGGTATATTGAGGAAGAGAACAAAAATTGGAAGGCTATACCGACTCTAGCTTCCAAAGTGACGTGGATGACTCGAAGTCAACCTCTGGATTTGTGTTCATGCTCAATGGCGGTGCTGTCTCTTGGAAGAGTTCCAAGAAGGACACCACAGCGGATTCCACCACTGAAGCTGAATACATTGCAGCATCAGCTGCTGCTAAAGAGGCTGTTTGGATGATGAATTTCGTCCAAGAGTTGGGCGTCATTCCTGAAGTTGTTGGTCCAGTCCCGGTGTACTGTGACAACACGGGTGCCGTTGCTCAGGCAAAGGAACCAAGGTCTCATCAAAGATCCAAACACGTACTGAGGAAATACCACATCATCCGGGAGATTGTGGAAAGAGGAGACATCACTGTCGAAAGAGTGGCCTCTGCAGACAATATCGCTGATCCACTTACTAAGCCCTTGCCAGGACCATTATTTGACAAACATCGCGAAGCAATGGGTCTACGTAGTATGACTAGTTGGCTATAGGGCAAGTGGGAGATTGAAAGAGTGGGTGCCCGGTGAGCCAACTTGTGGCTAAGGGCTTTGATGACTCTTTGTATAAACAATCTTTTGTTTAATATAATTTACACTTTTATTAATGGCAATGACTTTGTCTTTCTTCATATTGTGAGATTGTGATATACTATTGTTGCTTTGATAAAAACCTTGAATATACTATAGTGTATGTAAGATGTGGTAGAACATGGAGATGTCTATCATGAAACACATCTTATAGTCACTGTATATTCTAAACTGTTCCTAGTCGATTGAGCCGTCCGATAATAAGGATAAGGATCGCTCGAGTTTGAGACTAGCATTTGCGATGCAGAGTACCACGTTTCATTGGTAAGGAACATAGAGATGTTCGAAGCATGCAAATGGATATTCATATGATGAATGATCGAACTACCCTATCTGGACTTTCCAAGTGGTTATCACTTATCGAGTGGATATAGTCCGCGGTTTTGGTTGTACACCATTAGTCCTTACTACTTGAGACATCATTGAGACTCTATATGCTAGTACTGTGCTTTGACTCGTTTACCGACTCTATTGGGGTCATCAGGTGTCGGGATTGGGTACAGTTACAACACATATAGGAGTCGATGCTTTGTTGTCAAGGATTCACCACATACTTGCGAGTGTGGATATCCTATGCGATCTGAGGAGATATTAGTGTGACGAATCTCTGGCCAGAGTACATGATGTGATTTAAGAAATGGTTTCTTAGTAGCACATGCGATGTCACTATTTGATCTTCAAGATGCATTGTATAGTTATCGAATCTCGAGCAACTCTCGATATACCAATGGTTGTTGATTCTATCGGGATATATGGATAAAGGGACCGTACTGTACGCTAACCAAAATCTACTGGTTCTTGTAGGCACTATCAGTGATACCTAGGGAATCATGGGGCGATGTTGCTAGGCGCTCATACCATGATTCGATGGGCAAGTCGGAAATTGTTGTTCCGAGTCACAAGGAGTTGTGAGCCCACGGCTAGCTGTATCCCTGAACCATTGAGGGTCACACAGTGTAATGGATTTTTAATCCCCGTTGAGATAGTTAAATTTAAAGAGTTAAATTTAATGAACGAAGAAGTTGGAATTCTTATTTAAGAGTAGAGGAGTAAGATTTCCTAAAATGACATAGGGATGACCATTTTTGGAAATCACTGAATTCGGATTCAGAAAAATTTATCTTGACTTTAAAAGGTGCAGAAATGGTTTCTGTGCACATTGGTGAAATCGGTTTATCAATCGGAGTCACGATGAATTTTATATTAATTTCTGAACATGCGGGCTTTGCTTATCGGGCTTGAACTTATGACTAATGGGCCCTAAGCTGTTAGTGGCCCCCCCCCCCCCCCCCCCCCCCCCCCCCACCCCCCACCCACCCGCCCCCCCCCCCCACCCACACCCCCCCCCCCCCCCCCCCCCCCCCCCCTCTCCCTCTACTTGAGAAAAATCCAGCCTGTGATTTTGAATTACAGTCTGGTTTAACGGATCAAATTCGTTAATCTCTTCGTAGAAAACTTCTGATAGATTTTCTAGTGCAATCTATCAGAGGGATTAAATCTCTGTTCGTGGACCTGATTGAAGAACAGTTTCTCCATCAGTTCCAGGGATATACAACAAGAGCAGAGAAATCTGTTGGTGTCCAAAATCTCGATTCGAGATTAAAGGTAAAAATTTTATAATTGTTATTTGATTTTTACACACACAATTTAATCGTAAGGTTGATACCTATTATGGAATCGTTCCATACAAAAATTATAAACTTCCGCTGCACCGGGTATCAATCATAATTGATCTGAACGCCGCGTTCTCCAACAATTTTAAGTTACTTTTGAGAGATGTTTTATTTGTTCCAGACTTGATTAAAAACATTATTTCTGTTTCTATGCTTGATAGAGATGGTTTTTCTTGCAATTTTGTGAATGTGATTTGCAATATTTACAAGAATGAATGTTTGATTGGAAATGGACAACTTGAAAATGATCTGTATAACTTAAAATTAAAAGACGTTCCAATAAATTATGTTGATAAATCGGTAACAACGAACAAAAGGAAAATCGATAGTCAAAACCCGGCAAACCTTTGGCATGCTAGGCTAGGTCATATTTCATCAAGGAGGATGAACAAGCTAGTGGGAGAGGGCATGTTTGATATGTCTGATATTAACTCTCTACCTACTTGTGAGTCCTGCCTGAAAGGAAAAATGACTAAATCTCCTTTCAAAGGAAAACCTGAGCATAGTCAAAATCTATTGGATTTGATCCATACGGATGTTTGCGGACCATTTAGTATTGGTACAAAATTTGGTCACACCTACTTCATTACCTTTACTGATGATTATTCTAGGTATGGGTACTTATATTTGATGAAATATAAGTCTGAATCAGTTGAAAAGTTCAAAGAATTCAAGGCTGAAGTAGAAAACAAACTAGATAAGAGGATTAAAGCACTTCGATCAGATCGAGGTGGAGAATACTTGAGTACCGAGTTTTTGAGCTATCTAAAAGAGAATGGGATTCTCTCTCGGTGGACTCCTCCTATGACACCTCAGCTTCATGGTGTTTCGGAGCATCGCAATCGAACTTTGTTGGACATGGTTTGATCCATGATGAGCTTCACTGAGCTCCCACCTTCGTTTTGGGGCTATGCTCTTGAAACGGCGGTATTGTTGTTGAACAACGTCCACACTAAAGCAGTGAACAAAACACCATACGAGTTATGGAATGGCAAAGCTCCTAAGTATTCGTACTTGAGGATTTGGGGATGTCCTGCTTACGTGAAGCAGACAGTGGGAGATAAGTTGGATAGTCGATCCACCTTATGTTATTTTGTAGGGTATCCGAAGAATTCAATCGGATATTATTTCTATCATCCTACTGAAACAAAAGTGTTTGTTTCAAGGAATGCCACCTTCTTGGAGAAGGAGTTCTTATTGGATAAGAAAGGCAAGATGATGGAACTCGAAGAAATTCGAGAAGAACCCGAGATACAAAATAATGATCCTACAAATCAGGAACCATTGATTGACACGCCTATTACTAGAAGATCCGCGAGGACGTCTAGGCCTCCTATTAGATATGGTTTTCTTCTTGAAGGGGATCAAAGTGAACCCGACATTGGATGTGATCCAAGAAACTTCAAGGAAGCAATTTCTGATGCAGATTCGAATTTATGGCTTGAAGCTATGCAGTGGGAAATAGATTCGATGCATACAAACCAAGTTTGGACTTTAGTAGATCCTCCCGATGGAATTATTCCAATAGGGTGTAAATGGATCTATAAGAGAAAACTTAGGCCTGATGGAAAGGTACTGACCTACAAGGCACGATTGGTGACAAAAGGTTATACTCAAAGACAAAGAGTTGACTATGATGAAACTTTTTCACCAGTCGCAATGTTCAAGTCCATAAGAATTATTATTGCTATAGCAGCATGGTATGACTATGAGATATGACAAATGGATGTGAAGATTGCATTTCTTAATGGAAACATTAAGGAAAAAAAACTATATGATGCAGCCCGAGGGATTCACATCCATGGGAAGCGAGCATAAGGTATGCAAGCTTCAAAGATCGATCTATGGTCTCAAACAAGCATCAAGAAGTTGGAACCAGAAATTTGATGAAACAATAAAGGATTTTGGTTTCATCAAGAACCCGGAGGAACCGTGCGTGTACAAGAAAGTAGTTAAGGATGCTGTGACATTCTTAGTACTTTATGTTGATGACATCTTACTCATTGGGAATGATGTAGGGATGTTGCAGTCAACAAAGATATGGTTATCAGGTAGATTCTCGATGAAGGATTTGGGTGAGGCGTCCTATATTCTAGGGATACAGATCTATAGAGATAGATCTAAGAGAATGATAGGACTTACTCAAGCTACCTACATCGACACTATATTGAAAAGGTTTTCAATGGATGAGTCCAAGAGAGGACATCTACCTATGTGTCATGGAGTCTCTCTATCCAAGTCTATGTGTCCCAAGACTGACGAAGAGATAGAGAAAATGACACACATACCATATGCGTCAGCCATAGGGAGTATCATGTATGGGATGATATCCACCAGACCAGATGTGGCATTTTCTCTGAGTGTCACGAGCAGATATCAAGCCAATCCCGGTCAAATGCATTGGAAAGCCGTGAAGGATATTCTTAAGTACTTGAGAAGAACTAAGAATGTATTCATGGTTTATGGAGGAAGAGAACTGAAATTGGAAGGTTATGCCGACTCTAGCTTCCAAAGTGATGTGGATGACTCAAAGTCAACCTCTGGATTTGTGTTCATGCTCAATGGCGGTGCTGTCTCTTGGAAGAGTTCCAAGCAGGACACCACAGCGGATTCCACCACTGAGGCAGAATACATTGCGGCATCAGCTGCTGCTAAAGAGGCCGTTTGGATGAGGAATTTCGTCCAAGAGTTGGGCGTTATTCCTGAAGCTGTTGGTCCAGTCCCAGTGTACTGTGACAACACGGGTGCCATTTCTCAGGCAAAGGAACCAAGGTCTCATCAAAGATCCAAACACGTACTGAGGAAATACCACATCATCCGAGAGATCGTGGAAAGAGAAGACATCACTGTCGAGAGAGTGGCCTCTGCAGACAATATCGCTGATCCACTTACTAAGCCCTTTCCAGGACCATTATTTGACAAACATCGCGAAGCAATGGGACTACGTAGTATGACTAGTTGGCTTTAGGGCAAGTGGGAGATTGAAAGAGTGGGTGCCCGGTGAGCCAACTTGTGGCTAAGGGCTTTTATGACTCTATGTGTAAACAATCTTTTGTTTAATATAATTTACACTTTTATAATGACATTTACTTTATCTTTTATCATATTATTATGTTGTGACATACTATAAGATGTTTAGATGAAGACCTTGAATATATTATAGTGTATGTAAGATGTGGTAGCACATGGGGATGGCTATCATGAAACACATCTGAAAGTCATTGTATATTCTAAACAGTTCCTAGTCAATTGAGTCGTCCATTAATAAGGATAAAGATCGCTCGAGATTGAGACTAGCATTTGCGATGCCGAGTACCACGTTTCATTGGTATGGAACATAGACATGTTCAAAGCATGAAAATGGATATTCATACGATGAATGATCGAACTACCCTATCCGGACTTTCCAAGTGGTTATCACTTATCGAGTGGATAAAGTCCGCGGTTTTGGTTGTACACCATTAGTCCTTACTACTTGAAACATCATTGAGACTCTATATGCTAGTACTGTACTTTGACTCGTTTACCGACTCTATTGGGGTCATCAGGTGTCGGGATTGGGTACAGTTACGACACATATAGGAGTCGATGCTTTGTTGTCAAGGATTCACCGCATACTTGCGAGTGTGGATATCCTATGCAATCTAAGGAGATATTAGTGTGACGAATCTCTGGCCAGAGTACATGATGTGTTTTAGGTTACTTGGTTTCCTAGTAGCACATGCGATGTCACTATTTGATCTTCAAGATGTATTGCATAGTTATCGAATCTCGAACGACTCTCGATTTACCAATGGTTGTTGATTCGATCGGGATATATGGATGAAGGGACCGTACTGTACGCTAACCAAAATCTATTGTTTCTTGCAAGCACTATCAGTGATACCTAGGGAATCATGGGGCGATGTTGCTAGGCGCTCTTACCATGATTCGATGGGCAAGTCGGAAATTGTTGTTCCGAGTCACAAGGAGTTGTGAGCCCACGGCTAGCTGTATCCCTGAACCATTGAGGGTCACACAAGTAATGGATTTTTAATCCCCGTTGAGATAATTAAATTTAAAGAGTTAAATTTAGTGAATAAAGAAGTGGGACTTCTTATTTAAGAGTAGAGGGGTAAGATTTCCTAAAATGACATAGTGATGGACATTTTTGGAAACCACTGAATTCGGATTCAGAAAATTTATCTTGACTTTAAAAGATGCAGAAATGGTTTCTGTGCACATTGGTGAAATTGGTTTATCAATCTGAGTCACGATGAATTTTATATTGATTTTTGAACATGCGGGCTTTGCTTGTCAGGCTTGAACTTAGGACTAATGGGCCCTAAGCTGTTAGCAGCCCACATTATAAATAAGTTACTGCAGTACAGAAATTACACACAACTTACACTCAAATTTTCAAAAACCCTAGCCTCCAGTCTAGGAATTTCGGCCGCCCCCCTCTCTCTGTCTTAGAGAATTTTCAGTCTGCGAATTTCGAATTTGCAGTCTGAATTAGCAGATCATATCTGTTCTATCTCTTCGTAGAAACTTCTGATAGACTTTCTAGTGCAGTCTATCAGAGGGATTAAACTTCTGTTCGTGGACCTGATTGAAGAATTGTTCGTTCATCAGTTCCTGGGATATACAACAAGAGCAGTTTAATCTGTTGGTGTCAATAATCTCGTTTCGAGATTTTAAGGTAAAATTTATATTGTTTAAATTTTATATTATCAATTTTAATCGTAGGAATTTGATACCCATATGGAATCGTTCCATATAAAAATTTAAAACTTCCGCTGCACCAGGTATCACTTTCTTTTTCGATCCGGAGAACGACCGTGTTCCAACATTGTGTCACTAATCTTCCAGTGAGTGATGTGCGATATGTGACTGAGATAGTCAAGGATCGACTTAGTAGCCAACGAGGTTTGCATTTGGGGTCGAAGATTTCGCAAGATCGTGACGGATCGAGTTTGTTCTATCGAGTCAGTGAGTCACATCTATGCAGACTGTTTGTCAAAGAATATTGCGTTGTTGCAATAAACGACAATCAGAGATGCATTGTGTGACAAGTTACTTCGAGCACAAGTATTTCCCAGGATTGACTAGGGAATCGACAAGTTAGATCATTCAGTGCTGAGACTGATGCGTTCGGCAAGGGAGCAATTTGACTTTTGAGAATCCATTGGGATTTAATTCCCGGATCAGTATGTTCAACCTTGGGAGGTTGGTATGAGCTGATAGTATTATCAGAGACTCTGAGTGAAGTTATACCAGGTGCAATGACTGTCTAGTTTCGAGACGGAATAGGAAGCGTTTCCATATGTCTGTGCACTGTGGAATGTCCCAGTAGAGCATATTGGTGGGAGCTTGCCTTAGTCTTGATGAACGTATAGTGATTGCGAGTATGTATAACTATCAGGAGGATGTCTATCGATTGAGACTCATGGGTGAATAACCTATGGCTGAGATGATGTATATCATCAGAGCCGTGATGACTTCCATTGCAATGTATGCATGATTTCGCAGGCCAATGGCTAGGAGATGACGTAGCGTCATGAATTGCAAGTGATGATAGTTATCATCAGGGCACAGTGTTGAGGTTATACTAAGAAACGTGGACAGCAGAATGTACTAGACATGATGGTTTAAGTTCCCAGTATTCCTTGGGAAGCCAGTAGTGCATCAGGGAGAGTGGGGAGGGTAACCAGTCTAGGGAACATTGTGAACAGTTACGTTGAAGTATACTTGAGTCCACTGGATTATCTTAAAGCGAGATTCATGTTAGAATGTATCAGCACAATGTTGGGATTAGTGTTTTCCTGACTAGAGGTGTTGAGCACCGAGAACTTTTGAAACCATTAGATGGTAAGATTCGATAAGTAATTCGATGAATGTCGTAAACCAGTCAGTTTATGACTTGGTCTTCGTTAGTCTAAAACTACTTTGGGACGATGATATTGATCAAATGGGTATTGTATCCTTCGTGGTCAGGAAGATCATGGTCCGAGTGAAAGATGTATCAGTGTTACGATACACTAGCGCTAGGGAAGTTCGATTGTCGACCAGTAGCACAGTAATTTTCAGCTGGGAAAATGTTAATGCGGTTCAGCATTAATGAAGCTTGCAGAGAATTCGACGGGAGTCTGAGTGTGTCGGAGGATATTTCGACCAGACACTCGAGCAAGGGTTTCTTGTACGTTCTCGAGGTTTTACCCTAGATTTTGAGGACGAAATCTTTTAAGGGGGGGAGAATGTAGTAACCCATATCCAGAATTAGCGATTAATGAGTATATTAATCGTGTAATCATGTTTAGATTAAGTAAAACATGATTAAGGAAATTCCAAAAAGGTTAACGGAGTCTAGAAATGGATTCAGGGCACTCGAAAATGGTCGGGAAGGTTCCGAGGGTTCGGATGGATCGGAGGATCCGAACGGGTTTGGAGGCTCCGATCGAGATCGGAAGCTCCTTCTGTGAGATCGGACGTTCCGATCGAGACCAGGGCATGTGTCATCGCTGATGTCAACAAATTGACATCATGGTTGACGTAATATTGGGCGATCGGATGCTCCGAAAATGGGATCGGAGGTTTCGATCGTGTTCGGATGTTCCGAACCGGGTTTGGAGGATCCGAACTCCGTCTATAAATAGGGGGCCGAGATTTCATTTTCAAATGCACCTTTCCCTCTCTTATCTCTGATTCTTAGGCCTTCTAACTCAGATCTAGGGAGTTCTAGGCATCCTATTGGGAATCCGGAAGTGGCATAGTGATCCCGACGTCGAGGCGGAGATGTGCCTAAGTTTTGAGGCAATTAACATCAGCGGGCTGACGACGGACACAGGTATAGCTATGGTCTCCTTAAATTATTTAGGAGTATGCAATAGCTTAATTAAGGCTTTTAGAGCTTAATTATTGATGCATGGGTATTTGCATTGTAGAGCTGATATAGGCTTGGAACCTAGAGTGGGACTGCTAGGAACTACCTGTAGTAAGGTACGTTAGTACAGACTGAGATAGCCAGCGGGTTTTGCATGCTTATATGTTGCATTTGTGTGTCATATTATTATGCAGCATGTGCATATCATATTGTGCCTGACCATCTTGTAAGATGAGCCATGTAGGGCCGCTCAGCCCTGTCTGGACGGGTGATGTCTAGTGCCTAGTGACTGACGGTCAGTCCACGTCCTATAGGAATGAGAAGTGTCGACAGGGTTTGCTCCCCGGGTTGTACCACTCATGTCCTAGGTGCCATTACTGAGCAGTTATATACAGTTATCCCAGATATGGATACCCTATCATTTGCATGCATCATATTTGTATGTTTTAGCCAGTGCTTTCGTATTGAGCTTAGAGCTCACGTCCAGTCTTTTCTGTGTATCTGGACACCCCATTCGACGGGGTAGGTGTAGGTGCAGGGTGGAGCACCAGGATCTTGGATTGGCCAGCGACCAGTGAGGACAGCGTGATTAGTTGTAGGTTTTGCCTTTAGGCTATTTATTCGATTGGGTTGTATAAATCGAATTTATTTAACCGGTTGTATTATGTCGGTCTGCTTTTATTTAAGTCTTCCGCAGCGATTTATTTAATGCATGTTTAATTATGCTCTTAAACTCTGATTAGGTAGTGGATCCGGGTAAGAGTCACTACACATAATCTGCATCTGAATATCCAACAAGATTAAATTCTGAATCTTTGGAATACCAAAGACCCACATTTTTAGTACCCTTTAGGTATTTAATAATTCTTTTAGCAGCAATATAGTGAGATTGTTTGGGTGCTTCTTGTAACCTTGCACAAAGACATACAACGAACATAATATCAGGCGTACTGGCTGTTAGTTAAAGTAGAGAATTTATGAGACCTCGATACATTGTTACCTCAACTGGTGCTCCTGCCTCGTCTTTATTAAGCTTTATGGGAACACTCATAGGAGTAGAGATGACAGAGAAATTTTCCATGCCAAACTTTTTTATGAGTTCTTTGGTGTACTTAGCCTGATTTATGAAGATGTCATTCTCAAGTTGTTTCAGTTGTAGCCCGAGAAAGAAATTCACAGTCAAACAGACTGATGATGTCTCCAATCCACAGTCAAAGACTCAACGTCTAATTGATCTGACTACTGATCGTATTGTCAAGCATGTCAATATAAAGATGAAGATCTTTGATAAATAGTTATTTCATCGCACTGAGGATCACTTCACCAATATAAAAAATTTGAACAAACTGGAGATCATTGCAACTCTTGAAGAAAGAATTCTTGAATGGGCTGAGACTCAAGTAATTTCTCGATCTCTGGAAAGAAGAGAGTTTATAAAACTCAGGCTTCAGGAAAGCATTCTTCGATCTCACATTCGGATCCAGAGAGCAAAGCTTCTCCCCACAAGTTTGAACATCTTTGAAATATCTGCCGCACTTACTCAACTGGAGAATGACACTCATCTGCTCACTTCTAAGGCAAATTTAATGAGAAAAGATTTTCCTCTGGAAGCTCCAATCAACGCACAGGCTTCTTCATCTGATAAGTGTCCTGAGATAGATGATTTAAACCTATCAGATG
Organism: Henckelia pumila; assembly: GCF_033568475.1. NCBI lineage: Eukaryota > Viridiplantae > Streptophyta > Magnoliopsida > Lamiales > Gesneriaceae > Henckelia > Henckelia pumila. Next base: position 166,404,054 of record NC_133123.1, read on the forward strand.
AACTCAGTCTGTCTACTGATCCAACCTCACCAACTGTCTCACCTGTTAGAGCTACTTCTCCTCCACAGAAGTCATTAATCATTGATGTTGTTCCCTCAGATCAATCTGCCCAGGAATATCTGTCTAAGGAACCACTGACTTCTTCTCACCTTTTAGATGCTTCAAGTGATCAGTTTATCATTACAGATCAGACAGACCACTCTGCACATCCTTGATTTGAAAGAGAAATAGAGGTACTACTGGCTACATCAACTGTCCCCTCATCCTTTCCAGATGAAACTCTTTTGTCTACAAAAGGAGCAGTTATAAAGTATTATGCCATATCGTTGGAGTATAAATAGCCAGAACAAAGTGCCCGATATCCAAATCAATCAACCAGATAAAAATCTTGACTTCAAAGTAACCGTTGCTGAGTTTGTTGAAGAAAAGACAAAATCATTTAATGATATCTTTGAACGATGATCTGCCTCCATCGAAGTCAAGATTTGCGTGCTATCTTTTAAAGATATGTTGGCGGCTATTTATCACAGATCTGTTGGCGGCTCATCTTCAGAAGTTGTTGGTGACTCAACGGCTACCTATAATGATTATAAATACTCAAAAACATTGAAGATTCAAACAAGAGACCAAGAGTGAAAAACACAAGATATCAAAATCGAAGTTCATTCAAAAAGGCTTTCACTCAATATAACTCAGATACCCATTTCATCAAATGAAAGCCTCGACATTCTGAGTTAGATAATATCTCCAGATCGATCAAACTTCAAAATAAGCATATACGAAATCGATCTAGATCAAAGTCATTCATAGCCAACCAGATCAAAACACAGAAACACATTCTATAGTTGTTTTGTATAACTCAAAGCAGAAAGTTTGATCTGCTTCGAGAGAAAGTATTGCTAGGAGTTCTTGTTTAGGCATTGGATAAGTCCTAGATTGGATTGGATTTGTAGAAAGCATTGTATAAATCAAAGTCTTCTAGTGAAATCCTTTTGGAAACAGAAGAAGGGGTGACGTAGATGAATTCATCTCCAAACATCCAAAAACAACTCTATATATTTATTTACTGCACTTACTTACCTTATCTGCCTTAGTTATACATATATTCAATCTGCGAGAAAGATTTCTTCGGCCTGATTATCCCTCAGATCTTTCGAACAGATCAAAAGTTTTAAGCAACAAAAACTTATGTCTTATTTTAACAAATCAGATCGAAGACTCTTTAAATTTTAAAATAGTGTATTCACCCCCATCTACACATATTTTCGATCCTAACACATATCATCCATTGATTTGATTATGTTGTCTTGAAAGCACGTTGTTATTATATTACATGGATTTCTTGTTATGTTGCTTTTACTAGGAATATCATTATCACCAGAGTTATCCGGCTGTTTCTTTGTTTTGTATGTGTACTCGGAAACAGAAGGGGCATGACCAAGTCAGCGGAGACCTAGTTAGCAACAAGAGGGAGAGCTAGTAGTTGGACTCGGTTTAGAAGTCGTGTCAGCATGTCTACCTAGTCTATGTTAGGAAATGTTTAGATCTCAAACTTCGTTGTTTATGTTGTATCAATTATGCGAGCTTTTTGGTTGCATGTTCTTGCCTTGTGCGTAGTTGATCAACTCCAGAACTTCATGTATTAATCGGAGAATTTGTGATTGTAATGGATGATTGTATTGTGAATGTTTTGGACTTAAGTTTCTAGCAAGTTTTCTGCTATTTTTTGCTTCAGAAATGTCACTGCTCGATCGGTGAGATTTAACCGATCGATACGAGGTCTTTTGCTGAGTTTCTATTTTGCAGTTTTGGTGGCCGCTCGATCGGTTGGATCTTACCGATCAAGCGGAGTTGGATGTTTTCTCGGGCAGTAACTTTTGCTAAGTTGCTCGCTCGATCGGTTAGATATTACCGATCGTGCGAGGCACTATTTCAAAAAAAAAATTCTTTTGCTTTGCTTTTAGTCATGGATCTTGAATGCTTAATTATTGTTTAATCCGAGATTAGTTGTTTAGAACCGAGGTCTCACAAGGCCAATGTCATATCTTTTCTACAGGCGAGACAACTTATGTTGGAGGGCTATGAGACATTCTTGGCAAGTTTGACCTTGACAGAAATGCCATTTAGTCCCGTGATTACAAATGTGGATGTACTCCGAGATTTTGGAGATTGTTTTCGGAATACATTGCAGGTCTTCCGCCCGATAGGGAGATTGAGTTCTCTATCGATTTGGTCCCAGGTACCGCGCCAATTTCTAAGGCACCATATAGGTTGGCGCCTAAAAAAATGAAGGAGTTGAAAGAGCAAAATAAAGATTTTCTAGATAAGGGTTTTATACTCCATAGTTTCTCTCCATGGGGCGCACCGGTTCTCTTTGTGAAGAAGAAGTATGGGATCCTAAGATTGTGTATTGATTACGGGGAGTTGAATGGAGTGACTGTGAAGAACAAGTACCCATTACCGAGGATTGAGGACCACTTCGATCAGTTACAAGGAGCCTCTGTATTTTCGAAGATTGATCTTCATGCTGGGTATCACCAATTGAAGGTGAAGGAGTCAGATGTATGCAAGACAGCGTTTAGGACTCGTTACAGCCACTACGAGTTCCTTGTGATGCCGTTGGAGTTGACGAACGTGCTCGCGGTCTTTATGGATCTCATGAACCGTGTCTTCCAGCCATACATAGATTGGTTTGTTATTGTTTTCATTGATGACATCCTCATCTATTCCAAGGACCGAGCGGAGCACGCCCAACATTTGAGGACAGTTCTTGAGGTGCTTCGAGATCGAAAATTGTTTTCTAAGTTAGACAAGTGTGATTTTTGGTTGGAGATAGTAGCATTCTTGGGTCATGTAATCTCTAAAAGTGGTGTAGAGGTTGATCCCTCTAAATTTCAAGCAGTGAAGAAGTGGGCTATACCTAGTAATGCATCAAAGATTCACAGCTTCCTTGGTTTGGCAGACTATTATAGGAAGTTCATCAAGGGCTTTTCGTCCATAGCAGTGCCCTTGACCGCATTGACCAAGAAGAATGCTATGTTTTATTGGAGTCCGGAGTGTCAAGAGAGCTTTGACGTATTGAAGACAGCTCTCACGACAGCGCCACTTTTAGCCATGCCATCTGGGCAAGGTGACTTGGTTGTTTACATGGATGCTTCTAAACTGGGATTAGGAGCAGTTCTTATGCAGCGGGAGAAAGTGATTGCCTATGCTTCAAGGAATTTGAAGGGACATGAGAAGAACTATCCTACTCATGATTTGGAGTTGGCCGTCGTAGTCTTCGCACTCAAGATTTGGAGGCACTATCTCTATGGAGAAAAGTGCAAGATCTTTACGAACCATAAGAGCCTCAAGTACTTCTTCACCCAGAAAGAGTTGAACATGAGGAAGTGGATATGGCTAGAATTGGTGAAGGACTACGACTGCGACATTAGTTACCATTCGGGTATGGCTAATGTCGTTGCGGATGCCTTGAGTAGGAAAGCAGCAGTGATTTCCTCCTTGTCAGTGTCTATACCTTTGCTGTATGAGCTTCAAAGGTTTGATTTGAAGTTTTATGCCAGGGGTAGAGCGCCGCGATTATCTTCATTGACAATGGGGACTACATTGTTTGACCGTATCCGTGCCGAACAGTCTAATGATGAGCAGTTAAGTAAGTGGAGACAGAGACGAGGAGAGGAGTAGTTGAAACGAACCAAACTCGAAGGAATATTTTTTTTAGAATATTACATATATTACCATACATATATTCATCTATACTTAAAATAGATTTTCATAAAATTTAATACATAATAAAAATCGATTGCATCTTAAAAGTTTAAAAACTCGAACAAGTTAAAATCCATGCAAACGACTATAATCTCAAAAGTATGCAAACTAATGAGAAATAGTAAACATGTGCGGAAAATAGCTCAATACATAAAATATCTCATCATAAACTAAATCAACTGAAACATGAGCTGGCGAAGGTCACGGGTGTGCTAGCTCGCCACGGATGCACAGAGGTCTTCACCACCAGTCGGGACCACAACCTCCTGAGTAACATAAAACTCACCTGCATGCCATTTAGATCTAGTGAGCCTAAAGACCCAGCATGCTCTACCTTTAATAACGAGTACTACTAAATAAAACACATGCAATCACATAACGTATATAAAAATAACTTGAGGATTCTAATGCATGCATGATCGTAAAATCGTATGCATAAACTGCGTCTTAATCTAAATCATAACATAATATGTAACAAAATACATAACATAATCTTTGACATGTCATAAACATAAAAATCATTTCATGTGGGTCATATCAGTGAAGTGTGACAATAAACATAAGCGATTGATCAATCTATAAACCAATGTACGCGGCGGCGAGGTTCACCTAACCTTAACACGGGGATCCGTAGGCTCTTGAACATAATTGCCACAATTCACATCAACTTCCCAAAAATATTTCCTTTACATGCCCTTAATATTAACATAAAATACATGCATGAATCATGAACTTAAAATATCATCTTCCTTAAAATTATGCCCGTAAATATATATTTAATTCATTTTCCATAAGAATCATATTATATCAAAATATACATATACATCTATTAAATATATATTTACGGACTATTTTGTTTGTCACTGGATAGTCGAGTTGTTGCCCCTTAACTAAAGTCCTTAAACTCATATTTGTCCGATAACACTTAGATTGACTCATTAACACTTAAACTGGTCCAATAATACTTAGACTAGCTCAATCACACTTAAATTGATCCAATTAGACTAAGATTGGCTCAATAGTACTTAGTCCAGCTTAGAACTTAGCCCAACCAAATAAATTAAAATACTTTGGCCCATTAACAAATTTTAGGTCCAATAACTAAATTAAGCCCCAATGAATAAACTAAATACTTAGACTCTTAAATAAATTACCCGGCCCAAAATAAATAATCCAGACCCAAACCATAACATATGACCCTAATACACTTGACACGACCCGGACAACCCACTTGCCCGAGCTCTGCCTAAGCTGCCCGCTAGATAGACCACCCTTACAACCATCCAACTGTTCACCTAGCCGACACTAGTTCAAGACATCTTAAACAAAGACCCAAAGGGACCTAACCCAACCATCAACCAGTGAACAGCAACTACGACCCAGCCATGACAGAAAAATCATTCACAATACATAAAAAACACGAATGATGCATGAGTTAAAATTTGATCTACCATATTCACATACAAACGCAACAACACAATTTAATCATCAAAACAGTGAATATACTGATCTAAATTGTGTGAGAAAGGAAGGGTATAACATGCCTTTGCATTTAAAACGCACGAAAAACTTATACGGTTGCGGTTGCGCATATCGGGACTCGGGAAACCTACAAATTATTCAATTCTGGAAGCTCAAATCCCTAAAATGCTGATTTCTGCCTCTATTTATTCTCAATTAGCTTCCGATCTGCGAAAAATCACATAACGGTCAAAGGTCAACCCTAGTCAACTATGGTCAAACTTTGACCAAAAATTACCAAACTTTATTGCTCTCTCACCGCTTAACGGTTTTGAATTTTGACTCGAAACTTGGATATTTGGATTTACCACGTCGAACCGATCAAAAATTATTAACATGTCGAAGGTCGCCGAAAATTGGGGAAGACGGCGGTGATCTGCAATTCAACTCCAAAATTCACGAAATTTGGCATGGTTGTATAGCTCAACGAGATTATTCTAACGCACTAGGCCATGACCAGAATGGACCAACATGGCCGCCGAAAATCGTGAATTACAAAGGCGTCGGCGGCAAGCTTCCCAAGCTCCGATCCATGCGATTTTCCGACTGAAAATGTTGAAAGAAGCTTGGGAAACGATCTACACACATCCTAGAACCTTTAAACAACACAAAAACAACAAGAATTGACTAAAATCTGACGATTCGCGCGAGGAAGATGATGAATAGTGCTCGGCCGCGATTTGTCTTCGATCCGACCCGAACGGACGTCAAAACTCACAATTCTTGGTATGGTTGTGACCGCCTCGATGAGAGCTACAAGATGGGAGGGTCAATTGACGGCAAAGGGCTGCGGCTGGCGGCCGGGGAAGGGAGAGGCGTGAATGGGGGTTAGGGTTTAGTGTGTGTTCTTAGGGTTTGTGTGTGAGAGAGGAAAAATACATACTATGCATAGAAAATTGGTCCTAAAATGATCTGTTCCAATCCAATTCAATACACTTGTGTTATTTCACTCCAAAATATAATTTAACACATTTTTACCATAATCTGGAATAGCAAACTTTGACCTGTCAACTAGACCAGTAAATTCTCAATAAATAAATTGAGTCAATATAAGGCTTTGACCAGTCACCCAAACTGATTATTTTCTACAATTTAAATTATCTGGCATAAATAATTATTTTAATTACATTATCTCAATAATTATCTCAAAAATGCCAATATTACCAGATATCCAGAAATAGTCAAACCCATTGACTAATTGTCACATGTATTTTATAAATACACTCTATAACTCAATTGGCCGCAATAAATATTTTATCCACTCCATAATTATTCCAATTACCAATTAATTCGTAATAATTTTTTGGGGTATTACAACTCTCCCCCCCCTTATATGAAATTTCGTCCTCGAAATTGGAGTAAGTATCGATAAGCTCTGGACAATACGTCCGCATAACGATCTCGTCCTCCCAGGGAGCCTCCTCCTCTGACTGATTCTACCACCGGACCTTGACTAAGGGAAAAACTCGCGTTCTAAGTCTCTGCTCCTCCTATGCTAAGATCTTCTCTAGTAGTTCCTCGGACGACAAGTCTGACGCCAACTACAGAGGCTCAAATCCATTACGCATCACGCCCTTCATGGGCGCAATCCTCACAAACACATGGTATCCAACAGCAAACTCGAGGTCTGGTAGTAGTCGGTCAGCATTACTCTTCTGACGACTCTGTGTGGCCCTCATCTTATCCCGAATTCGAACCACGATATCTGCAGTCTGCTGAAATAACTCGGAACCTAAGAGAATCCTTTCGCCAACAACGTCCCAATGCATGGTAGATCTACACCTTTTCTCAAAAAAAAAAGTCTCGAATGGAGCCATACCTATAGACGCCTGACAACTGATGTTATAGGTGAACTCCACAAAAGGTAGTCTCGACTCCTAAGAGCCCTGAAATTCAATCACAACAGGCTCTTAACAAAACCTCGATATCAACAGTCTCTCGATTCTATCTGGTGCCCGCCAAACACTAAATTATAATGGTGCTAACAATCACCATCAGTTACGAGTCAAAACAATGTCAAGACAACGTTCAGTATAACTCAGCTTAATAAATAACTTGTTGGGTCATAATCAAATCGAAATCGAAGAGACATGGTTCAAAACAATATCAAAATACAATAATCTGGAAAACAAATCTGCTAAAGGGAAACAATTTGTTTGCAGTCTAATACAAGGGGTGAGCGAATTAATTCAAGACTCCATGAATAAGGGATACGAGCCAATCAATCAATATCAAATCAGGTGATCACCTGTCAATAGGTATGACATCATGCCCATCATCAATACAAATCAAAATCAAGGTTGTCAGCGTGGCTTACACACGAGGAAATCCGCACGCACTCAACAAAAAAGAAATAAAATCTCAAGGTGTAATCCGATTTCAAAAAAATAAAATCGAGATCCCAATGGAATAGAATAACAATACTCACCCAAATCAATATCCATGTCTAGATTTAGAATTCAAGTTCTCAAAAAATATGAATTTCTGAAATTTATAATCGAAATATCATTCGAAGCCAAATTGTCTGAATCTTCAATGAACAATGTCATGCGAATCAAGGAATGCATGAACTACAAGAAGGATTCCAATATTTTCAAAAAGAATCGATAAAATGGCTCACGTAACTGATTTTTCTCTATCTCAAAAGCACCTTCCCAATCCTTCACAAAATCAACTAAATGTCAATCAATACTTAATTACTCAATTAGGACTATCACCAAATTCTCAAATTTCATATCTGCAACAAACTAATTCATCTCCCAATAGTACCCTTCACCCGAATCATTTGGCTCAATGATTCCTGAGAAAAATGAAATGTGAATTCCTCAACAGCAATCAATCAAATCTCTAAGAGAATTCTCAAAACATTCTCTCCAACCCAACATTCGCATCTAACCTATATCAAACAATTACTAAAAATCTTCAAAACCTACTGAGAGATAAAAGAATGCGTAGCTCCAGAATCTAGCAACACAAACGTAACAATATCTCTAATGTTAATCTTCCCTGTACGCAAAAGATTTCCCAACAGATATAGATCTTTCTAGAGCAACCAATTAACATATAAAGTTCAATCCTAAGCATGCTAATTTCACCAATTCATAATTCTCATCTTACACATGCATTTCTAAAACACAAGTACAACAGTCAAGAAATTTTCAATGCAAATCTTAACTAAGCATCCCAATAATTGAATTTAAGAACACAAATTAAGATTATCCGAGATAAGAGAAGTATCATGATCTGCATCCTCAGCCTGCACCACAAACAAGCGCCCTGTGGTCTGCCTCGCCCTGCGGCAATTCCTCGAAATCTTTTCGGATCCTCGCAATTTTAGCCCTGCCTAAACCAACCAAACACTTTTCAGCATGAGGCCTCCGACACTGTCTGCAGAAAGGTACACCTCCAGTGCTAGGGGCAACTATCCCTATCGCTGTTGTCTCTTGGGAGACCTCGGTTCTAAACATCTAATAAAGGAGTAAACTAACTAACAAGCAGAGAAAGGCCAAGAAATTTTTTTTTATATAAGGGCCCGCGCGGCCGCGCCTCATCAGGCGCAGGCGCACACGGCGCCCTGGCTCATGCGCGGCCGCGCCCTTCTGAGGCGCGGCCGCGCATGATGCCCTGCCCGGCAGGCGCGCGGGCGCGCCTCCCTGGCTGCTCCAGTGCTAGAAATTTCCAAAAACAATAACATCAAGCCATACAATACTCTGAAACATAAACATGAGTTTTGGAGTTCGACAACTAAACCAAAGTCGAGAACATGCAACAACAATATAACGATGAAGTTCGATAACTAAACATGTTCTAACATAAACTAGATTGACATGCTGGAATCGACTTCTAGAACAAGTCTCACTTCAACATCTTTCCCTCGAAGCTAACCATGCCTCTTCTGACTTGTTCCTGACCCACCTGTTGCCAAGTACACATACAAAACAAAGCAACAGCCGGATAACCGGTGAGAATGATAATCCCAGTAAAAGCAACATATCAAGTAATACAACAATAAACATGCTTTCAAGACAACAACTTAATCAATAACAATGAAATGAAATGCATGTCTTTAAACCGGGATATCAAATCTGATAAACGAGGGATTGATGCTATGCTTTTGGGATCCCGAGGATGAGATCACGTGACGACTCATCGACTCTCCCAATTGAGGTGGTGCCACGTATCCCACTCCTCTAGACTTTGAGCAACTATAATGAGTATGCTAGCACTAGGCGAAATGACTACGACCTAAGCCACTCAATTATAGTTCCCAAACGTCTAAACAAAAAGGGATATTCTGCCCGCTGAAATCAAAGTTGGCCCAAGATGAATGCATAACAGAATATAAAACATAGCCATATAATAAAAGCTCAAGAAATTCAACAAGACACAAGTTCCTCATGCTAGAACAAGTGTAGATGCAAGTATGTGCTTTTAAGGGAAACTCGAGAACCAACTGTCCCGAGTATGCTATCCCGCTATCGATGACTGCTTTTACCTTTCAAGGCAGTAGTTCCAACTTCTGAGAAGCTAAGATTGTATCAAAGTCTAAAAAATCTAAACAACAACAAGGCTCAAGGTAATTATCTATACCTTTCTTCGTCCAAATCTCTTAAACAAACAAATGCTGTTAACCCTGGGCTTGACAAACTCCAAACGAATCTGTTCAGATACAAATCAAAGATCAATAACCATGATCAACTTACAAGCCAAGTTCAACAACTCAAAAATGGTTCGAAATCCCAAAACTCAAACCGACGGCATAACGGCTAAAAACTAAACAAACCGGAAATGAAGACAACAGTTCATTACCGATTTCAACTCAATTCAATGCTAATACAACAACAAGGCAATCCCAACAAATCTCAAAATCATTATTTTCGAAAATGGCTTCCAAAAATCATAACAAATCCGAACGTCTCTCTAATTCAAAACCGACAGATAATAAACGATTAGAACTCTGTCAAGAACAGCATACTCGAATCTCGAACGATTCTAACGACATCCAAAAACTAGAATGTATCTGATCGTAGAGAAACTTACGGTATAACGGAGCTCTCACTGCAGTGATCGATAATTTGCCTTCAGAAATAAATTCCAACGGCCGGATCGAGCTCGGAATGAAATCACAAAGCTTGGAAACTCATTGGGTCGGCTTCAATGGAGATGGCGTGCAAGAAGGAAGAAGGAGAATACTATTATCAATCCAATCAAGTTGTAGATAATATATAAAAATCAATATTTGCGTTTTAGTCCCTAAAATTTCCAAAATTTGCAAAAAGGACCCTGATCAAAATCAAGTCGGCCCGTGAACTCTGGAATCTTCGATTAAATCAAATAAACTCATTTAAGATAAAAACGGGGCGTTACAATTCTCCCCCACTAAGAAGAGATTTCGTCCTCAAAATCAACGAGAACCACAACTCATAAGATAGAATAAAGAACTAAAGACAGTAAGAAGAACTCACGTCATCCGAATAACTCCGGAAATCGCTGTCTCATGTTAGATTATTTCTCCCAAGTCGCTTCCTCGACTCCGTGATGGCTCCACTGCACTTTCACCAACGGAATCAACTTGGTTCTGATTTGCTTTTCTTTTCGATCAAGGATCTGAATCGGTCGTTCAAAATAGCTCAAAGTCTCGTCTAACTCGGCTTCATCAGGCTGAAGGGTATGAGAAGGATCTGGATGATACTTTCGCAGCATAGAGACGTGAAAAATGTCGTAAATACCAGATAAAGACGGAGGAAGTGCAAGTCTGTAGGCAAGATCGCCTATCTTCTCGAGAATCTCATACGGACCGATGAATCTCGGAGATAACTTTCCTCTCTTCCCAAATCTAACAGTGCCTCTGAAAGGTGAAATCTTCAGAAAGACTCGGTCTCCCTGATCAAAACTCAGAGTTCTACGCCTAACATTCGCATACTTTGCCTTCCTATCTTGAGCTAACTTCATTCTGGTCTGAATGATCTTAACCTGCTCTGCCATATCTCGAAGCACTTTCTGCCCCAAATCTGGTGACTCGGACAAATCATACCAAAACAGCGGAGATCGGCAATTCTTGCCGTACAAAGCCTCAAAAGGCGCCATACCGATACTCGCTTGGAAGCTGTTGTTTTATGAAAACTCGACAAGAGGCAAAGAATCCTGCCAACTAGTGCCAAAGTCAAGTACTACCGCTCGCAGCATATCCTCTAACGTCTGGATAGTCCGCTCTGACTGTCCATCGGTCTGAGGATGATAAGCTGTACTCAGATGCAATCGAGTATCAAGTGCCTCCTGAAGACTGTGCTAGAAGTGCGAAGTGAATCTAGGGTCTCTGTCTTAAACGATCGACTTCGGCACCTCATGCAATCTCACAACATTGCTAACATACAACTCAGCCATCTGATCATGACGATACGTCATCCTGTACGGAATAAAACAAGCAGACTTCGTCAATCGGTCGATCACAACCCAAATAGCATCGCATCCTCGAACGGATCGTGCTAGCTTCATGTTGGAGAACTGCGATCAGATCAATCAGAATTGATACCCGGTGCAGCGGAAGTTTAAAAATTTTTTATATGGAACGATTCCATAATGGGTATCAAAACTTTACGATTAAATTGTGTGTGTAAAAATTAAATAACAATTATAAATTTTTACCTCCAATCTCGAATCGAGATTATGGACACCAACAGATTGCTCTGCTCTTGTTGTATCTCCCAGGAACTGATGGACGAACTGTTCTTCAATCAGGTCCACGAACAGAGATTTAATCCCTCTGATAGATTGCACTAGAAAATCTATCAGAAGTTTCTACGAAGAGAATTAACGAATTTGATCCGTTAAACCAGACTGCAAATTCAAAATTCACAGGCTGGATTTTTCCCGAGCAGAGGGGAGGGGGGCGGCCACTTCAGAGAAAACAAAGCTAGGGTTTTCAAAATATTTTGTGACCTCTGTTGTGTAATTTCTGTACTGCAATAACTTATTTATAATGTGGGCTGCTAACAGCTTAGGGCCCATTAGTCATAAGTTCAAGCATGACAAGCAAAGCCCGCATGTTCAGAAATTAATATAAAATTCACCGTGACTCAGATTTATAAACCAATTTCACCAATGTTCACAGAAACCATTTCTGCATCTTTTAGAGTCAAGATAAATTTTTTGAATCCGAATTCAGTGGTTTCCAAAAATGTCCATCCCTATGTCATTTTAGGAAATCTTACTCCTCTACGCTTAAATAAGAAGTCCAACTTCTTTGTTCATTAAATTTAACTCTTTAAATTTAACTATCTCAACGGGGATTAAAAATCCATTACTCTGTGTGACCCTCAATGGTTCAGGGATACAGCTAGCCGTGGGCTCACAACTCCTTGTGACTCGGAACAACAATTTCCGACTTGCCCATCGAATCATGGTAAGAGCGCCTAGCAACATCGCCCCATTATTCCCTAGGTATCACTGATAGTGCCTGCAAGAACCAATAGATTTTGGGTAGCGTACAGTACGGTCCCTTCATCCATATATCCCGATCGAATCAACAACCATTGGTAAATCGAGAGTCGTTCAAGATTCGATAACTATGCAATGCATCTTGAAGATCAAATAGTGACATCGCATGTGCTACTGAGAAACCATTTCTTAAAACAGATCATGTACTCTGGCCAGAGATTCGTCACACTAATATCTCGTCAGATTGCATAGGATATCCACACTCGCAAGTATGTGGTGAATCCTTGACAACAAAGCATCGACTCCTATATGTGTCGTAACTGTACCCAATCCCGACACCTGATGACCCCAATAGAGTCGGTAAATGAGTTAAAGCACAGTACTAGCATATAGAGTCTCAATGATGTTTCAAGTAGTAAGGACTAATGGTGTACAACCAAAACCGCGGACTTTATCCACTCGATAAGTGATAACCACTTGGAAAGTCCGGATAGGGTAGTTCGATCATTCATCGTATGAATATCCATTTGCATGCTTTGAACATCTCTATGTTCCTTACCAATGAAACGTGGTACTCTGCATCGCAAATGCTAGTCTCAAACTCGAGCGATCCTTATCCCTATTATCGGACGGCTCAATCGACTAGGAACTGTTTAGAATATACAGTGACTATAAGATGTGTTTCATGATAGCCATCTCCATGTGCTACCACATCTTACATACACTATAGTAAATTCAAGGTCTTTATCTAAACAACAATAGTATATCACAATATAACAATATGAGGAAAGATAAAGTCATTGCCATTAATAAAAGTGTAAATTATATTAAACAAAAGATTGTTTATACAAAGAGTCATCAAAGCCCTTAGCCACAAGTTGGCTCACCGGGCACCCACTCTTTCAATCTCCCACTTGCCCTAAAGCCAACTAGTCATACTACGTAGACCCATTGCTTCGCGATGTTTGTCAAACAATGGTCCTGGCAAGGGCTTAGTAAGTGGATCAGCGATATTGTCTGCAGAGGCCACTCTTTCGACAGTGATGTCTCCTCTTTCCACGATCTCCCGGATGATGTAATATTTCCTCAGTACGTGTTTGGATCTTTGATGAGACCTTGGTTCCTTTGCCTGAGCAATGGCACCCATGTTGTCACAGTACATCGGGACTGGACCAACAACTTCAGGAATGACGCCCAACTCTTGGACGAAATTCCTCATCCAAACGGCCTCTTTAGCAGCAGTTGATGCCGTAATGTATTCTTCCTCAGTGGTGGAATCCGCTGTGGTGTCCTGCTTGGAACTCTTCCAAGAGACAGCACCGCCATTGAGCATGAACACAAATCCAGAGGTTGACTTTGATTCATCCACGTCACTTTGGAAGCTAGAATCGGTATAGCCTTTCAATTTTAGTTCTCTTCCTCCATATACCATGAACATATTCTTAGTCCTTCGTAAGTACTTAAGAATGTCCTTCACGGCTTTCCAATGCATTTGACCGGGATTAGCTTGATATCTGCTCGTGACACTCAGAGCAAATGCTACATCCGGTCTGGTAGATATCATCCCATACATGATACTACCTATGGCTGACGCATATGGTGCATGTGTCATTTTCTCTATCTCTTCATCAGTCTTGGGACACATAGACTTGGATTGAGAAACTCCATGACATATAGGTAGATGTCCTCTCTTGGACCCATCCATTGAAAACCGTTTCAATATGGTGTCGATGTAGGTTGCTTGAGTGAGTCCTATCATTCTCTTAGATCTATCTCTATAGATCTGTATCCCTAGAATATAGGATGCCTCACCCAAATCCTTCATCGAAAATCTACCTGATAACCATATCTTTGTTGACTGCAACATCCCTACATCAATCCCAATGAGTAGGATGTCATCAACATAAAGTACTAAGAATGTCACAGCATCCTTAACTACTTTCTTGTACACGCATGGTTCCTCCGGGTTCTTGATGAAACCAAAATCCTTTATTGTTTCATCAAATTTCTGGTTCCAACTTCTTGATGCTTGTTTTAGACCATAGATTGATCTCTGAATCTTGCATACCTTATGCTCGCTTCCCATGGATGTGTATCCCTCAGGCTGCGTCATATAGATCTCTTCCTTAATGTTTCCATTAAGAAATGCAGTCTTCACATCCATTTGTCATATCTCATAGTCATACCAAGCAGCTATGGCAATAAGGATTCTTATGGACTTGAACATTGCAACTGGTGAAAAGGTTTCATCATAGTCAACTTCTTGTCTTTGAGTATAACCTTTCGCCACCAATCGCGCCTTGTAGGTCAATACCTTACCATCAGGCCCAAGCTTTCTCTTGTAGATCCATTTACACTCTATTGGAACAATTCCATCGGGAGGATCTACTAAAGACCAAACTTGGTTTGTATGCATCGAATTTCCGACTGCATAGCTTCAAGCCATAAATTTGAATCCGCATCAGAAATTGCTTCTTTGAAGTTTCTTGGATCACATCCAACGTCGGGTTCATCTTGATCCCCTTCAAGAATAAGACCATATCGAATAGGAGGTCTAGAAGTCCTCTTGGATCTTCTAGGTATAGGCGTGTCTATCAATGGTTCCTGAGTTGTAGGATCGTTATTTTGTATTTCGGGTTCTTCTCGAATTTCTTCGAGTTCCATCATCTCTCCTTTCTTATCCAATAAGAACTCCTTCTCCAAAAAGGTGGCATTCCTTGAAACAAACACCTTTGTTTCACCAGGATGATAGAAATAATATCCGATTGAATTCTTCGGATACCCTACAAAATAACATAAGGTGGATCGAGTATCCAACTTATCTCCCACTGTCTGCTTCACGTAAGCAGGACATCCCCAAATCCTCAAGTACGAATACTTAGGAGCTTTGCCATTCCATAACTCGTATGGTGTTTTATCCACTGCTTTGGTGTGGACGTTGTTCAACAACAACACCGCCGTTTCAAGCGCGTAGCCCCAAAACTAAGGTGAAAGCTCAGTGAAGCTCATCATGGATCGAACCATGTCCAACAAAGTTCGATTACGACGCTCCGATACACCATTCAGCTGTGGTGTCATAGGAGGAGTCCACTGAGAGAGAATCTCATTCTCTTTCAGATAGTCTAAAAACTCGGTACTTAAGTATTCTCCACCTCGATCCGATCAAAGTGCTTTAATAATTTTACCTAGCTTGTTTTCTACTTTAGCCTTGAATTCTTTGAACTTTTCAAATGCTTCAGACTTATATTTCATTAAATATAAATACCCATACCTTGAATAGTCATCAGTAAAGGTAATGAAGTAGGTGTGGCCATATTGAGTACCAATCCTAATTGTAAGAGTGGGTGCCCAGTGAGCCAACTGTGTGGCTATGGGCTTTGTTGACTCTTTGTATAAACAATCTTTTGTTTAATATTATTTACACTTTTATGGCAATGACTTTATATTACTTCATATTGTTATATTGTGATATACTATTGTTGTTTTGATAAAGACCTTGAATATACTATAGTGTATGTAAGATGTGGTAGAACATGGAGATGTCTATCATGAAATACATCTTATAGTCACTGTATGTTCTAAAACCGTTCCTAGTCGATTGAGCCGTCCGATAATAAGGATAAGGATCGCTCGAGTTTGAGACTAGCATTTGCGATGCTGAGTACCACGTTTCATTGGTAGGGAACATGGAGATGTTCGAAGCATGCAAATGGATATTCATAGGATGAATAATCGAACTACCCTATCCGGACTTTCCAAGTGGTTATCACTTATCGAGTGGATAAAGTCCGCGGTTTTGGTTGTACACCATTAGTCCTTACGACTTGAAACATCATGGAGACTCTATATGCTAGTACTGTGCTTTGACTCGTTTACCGACTCTGAGGGGGTCATCAGGTGTCGAGATTGGGTACAGTTACGACACATATAGGAGTCAATGCATTGTTGTCAAGGATTCACCACATACTTGCGAGTGTGGATATCCTATGCGATCTGAGGAGATATTAGTGTGACAAATCTCTGGCCAGAGTACTTGATGTGATTTAAGAAATGGTTTCTTAGTAGCACATGCGATGTCACTAATTTGATCTTCAAGATGCATTGCATAGTTATCGAATCTTGAGCGACTCTCGATATACCAATGGTTGTTGATTCGATCGGGATATATGGATGAAGGGACCGTACTGTACGTTAACCAAAATCTACTGGTTCTTGTAGGCACTATCAGTGATACCTAGGGAATCATGGGGCGATGTTGCTAGGCGCTTTACCATGATTCGTTGGGCAAGTCGGAAAGTGTTGTTCCGAGTCACAAGGAGTTGTGAGCCCACGGCTAGCTGTATCCCTGAACCATTGAGGGTCACACAGTGTAATGGAGTTTTAATCCCCGTTGAGATAGTTAAATTTAAAGAGTTAAATTTAATGAACTAAGGAGTTGGACTTCTTAAATAAGAGTAAGGGAGTAGGATTTCCTAAAATGACATAGGGATGGACATTTTTGGAAACCACTGAATTCGGATTCAGGAAAATTTATTTTGACTTTAAAACATGCAGAAATGGTTTCTGTGCACATTGGTGAAATCGTTTCATCAATCGGAGTCACGATGAATTTTATATTAATTTCTGAACGAGCGGGCTTTGCTTGTCGGGCCCCAGCTTATGACTAATGGGCCCTAAGGTGTTAGTGGCCTGCATTATAAATAAGTTATTTCAGTACAGAAATTACACAAAACAGGTCATAATTTTTGAGACAGGATTTTCGAAACCCTAGCCTCTCTCAAAAACGTTTTCGGCCGAACCCTCCCCCTCTGCCCGAGAAAATTCCGGTCTGTGATTTTGAATCGCAGTAAGGAATAACGAATCAAATTCGTGTATTCTCTTCGCAGAAAACTTCTGATAGATTTTCTAGTGCAATCTATCAGAGGGATTAAACCTCTGTTCGTGGACCTGATTGAAGGCGTTCATCGGTTCTAGGGAGAGACAACAAGAGCAGAATTGTTCTGTTGGTGTCCATTAATCTCGTTGCGAGATTTGAGGTAAAATTTATTTAATTGTTATTTAAATTTTACACACACGTAATTCAATTGATGAACGGTTGATACCCACACCATGGAAACGTTCCATGAAAAAATTTTAAACTTCCGCTGCACCGGGTATCAATCGTAATTGGTCTGGGAACTCGCCAGTTTTCCAACAGTGGTATCAGAGCCAGGTTGCTCAGATCAATCGATTGAATTAATCAATTGTACAAAATTTTTGAGTCTCGGTTTTTGAAACAAAATAAATATTTTAAATAAAAAAAAAAAAAAATTTCGGGGCAAAACCCGAGCAGCGATTGGATCGCTGCCCGGTGGGGCAGCAATTGTTGCTGCCCCGGGCGGCGCACGGCGCCGCCCAAAGGGGGCGCACGGCGCCGCCCAAGGCGGCGACCGTCGCCGCCCAGGGCAGCGCTCGGCGCTGCCCAGGGGCGGCGCTCGGCGCCGCCCAGGGCAGCGCACGGCGCCGCCCAGGGGCGGCGCCAGGCACTGCCCTAAGGGGGCAGCCGGGCTGCCCCCGGCCCGCGCCCCGGGTGCGGGCCGGCCCGGGAGTGTCCCGGGCGGCCCGCGGGAAAAATTATATTTTTATTAATTTTAATATTTAAAATTTTATTTTTGGTCCGGTCAAAAATTGTTTTTGATTGGTTCACGAGATTTCGGATCGAATTGTTCGAGTCCGTAAATTTTAAAATTGATTTTGGATAAATTTGAATTTTTGGAAAATTTTAATATTTTATCCGTAAATTGAATTTTAAAATCAATTATTTTGGTACAATTGATGATAAGATATGATCTTATGATATATTAGATAAAATATGATTTTATTTGTAAAATTGGATTTTATAGATAAAATATGATTTTATTTGATATGGAGATAAAATATGATTTTATATGTGAAATGTGATTTTATATATAAAATATGATTTTATCTTGTTTAAATTTGAATTGCCACAGCATGTTATCCAATAAATTAATTTTGAATTAAATGTTATTGGATAAGGATGATCGATTGCCATGACCAATTTTGTAGGTGTATGTTAGGAATTTACATTTTGTCTTTATTGTTGTTGGTTTTATTAATGGGCCTGGTTTATGGCCCGATATGAATGTCATATGTAATAAAAGTGGGCTTGGTTTATAGCCCGTTCCCACCCCCTAAAAATGTATCCCCTACTTGTCATTGTTATTTATTGTAAATACATTAGATTTAGTGGGAGATCAAGATTTGAAGATGGTGGGCCCAGCAGACAATGAAGACTGAAGAAATGTAAATTGGAAGCATATGTAATAGGATTGCATTTGCATACTGCATATTACCTAGGATTGGACTAAGACCCGTGATTGGCAACCACGGGTCAATTAGAAATGGAATCGATCATCCTATATAATATGTGATATTATGATTGTATGCATGTTTAGACATAAATTGCGTGAATCCGGCAATGCATGCAATAAATTAAATATGATGAGACAAATATTTTTATAAATAAAATCCCTCATTTTAAATATGATTTAAAATTTATATCAAGATAAATAAAGGAAATTTAAATATTGTTTAAATGTTCCTACCTTCCATCAACGGTCAATGTATGTGATGCTACCCGCGGATACGGTCCGGCTCATATTATTGGGGGGGCCCGTCCGTCGGAAAGCTGTACATTGGATCGACAAATGTTGTAAGTTGGGTGGAACTCCCATGGGATCGGCTCATATTATTGGGGGATCCACATGGCGACCGTCCATCACAACTTAATATTGATGGGTCATCTTGACATGTCACTTTAAACGGCGTCATATTATTGGGCCCTTATTGGACATGAGGTAAATACATGGGGGTTGCTTTGGAAGCAATTGGGCTCTACCTTTTGAGAATTATGGTTGGCTGATATTATTCGGGACCATAAGTTTGTCAATTGGACTCCATGTTCTCACTAAGGAAAAAGTTTCCCGTTTTCACTAGAGGGTGGTGAAATCGTTAAAATAGTGGGAGTGAGATTCATAAAATTAAATTCGCCTATTTTATGTCTTAGTAAATTGTTAAACAATCATTGATATATGTCTGTTTTTCCTTTTCAGTATTTCATACAATGAATTCGCGAAATCCTTTATTCTCGATCCTCGAACAAAACAAGCTGACTGGCGCCAACTATACGGAATGGTTCCGGAAGTTGAAGATTGTCTTAACTTCGGAGAAAATGCTCTACGTGTTAGAGAAAGCACCTCCGAAGGAAGCACCAGCTGACATAAGTCCGGAGGAATTGGCCAAACTTGATGCATGGTGTGACCATGACATCAAGACCAAATGCTATATGCAAGCCTCGATGTCTGATGAACTCCAGAGGCGATTTGAGGACACGGTGAATGCTGCTGACATTCACACGCAACTCAAGGAACTTTTTGGGGCTCAGTCGAGGGCTGAAAGGTTCTCTACTGTTAAGGAGTTGATGACGTGCCGCATGCGTGAAGGGACTTCGGTCCGTGATCATGGGGTACGAGTGATTTGGCTCATACAGAAGTTAGCGACCCTTGATTTGGTGTTGGAGCATGAACTCAATGTGGACTTGCTGCTTCTATCTCTTCCTTCTTCATTTGATGGATTCGTGATAAATTTTAATATGAACAAGATAGAGGCCACCCTTGAAGAGATGGTCAATATGCTCGTTACATATGAATCCACACTTAAGAAGGATAAGCCAGCTTTCTTGGTGGGCTCCTCATCTTCTGCTAAGAAGGGGCCAAGTATGAAGGGCAAGAAACGTTCTGCCCCACCCAAGAAAGTGGAACCCGAGAAGAAGCAAAAGACAAAGGCTTCAAACGATGGAAAATCCAAGGATGTTTGCCATTACTGCAAGAAGCCGGGTCATTGGAAGCGCAACTGCAAGGAGTATCTTGAGCAGTTGGGAACTGCAAAGGGTATGTTCTATATCGAAATAAACATGTCACTTAATACAACTTCTTGGGTATTGGATACCGGATGTGGATCTCACATTTGCAATGATTTGCAGGTGATGACAAGAAGTCGCAGGCTTAGAATGGGTGAGACCCAGCTGAGGCTCGGGAATGGTTCCAGAGTTGAAGCTACGGCCATTGGAGATGTTTGTTTGATTTTGCAGAATGGTTTTAAATTATTGTTGAGAGATGTTTTATTTGTACCAGATTTAATTAAAAACATTATTTCTATTTCTATGCTTGATAGAGATGGTTATTCTTGTAATTTTGTGAATGGGATTTGCAATATTTACAAAAATGAATGTTTAATTGGAAATGGACAACTTGAAAACGATCTATACAATTTAAAACTAAAAGACGTTCCAGTAAATTGTATTGACAAACCGGCAACAACAAACAAAAGGAAAATCGATAGTCAAAACCCGGCAAACCTTTGGCACGCTAGACTAGGTCATATTTCCTCAAGGAGGATGAACAAGCTAGTGGGAGAGGGCATGTTTGATATGTCTGATATTAACTCTCTACCTACTTGTGAATCTTGTCTAAAAGGAAAAATGACTAAATCTCCTTTTAAGGGGAAACCTGAGCGTAGTCAGAATCTGTTGGATTTGATCCACACAGATGTTTGTGGTCCATTTAGAGTAGGGACTCAACATGGCCACACCTACTTCATTACCTTTACTGACGATTATTCTAGGTATGGGTATTTATATTTAATGAAATATAAGTCTGAAGCATTTGAAAAGTTCAAAGAATTCAAGGCTGAAGTAGAAAACAAGCTAGGTAAAAGTATTAAAGCACTTCGATCGGATCGAGGTGGAGAATACTTGAGTACCGAGTTTTTGGACTATCTAAAAGAGAATGGGATTCTCTCTCAGTGGACTCCTCCTATGACACCACAGCTTAATGGTGTATCGGAGCGTCGTAATCGAACTTTGTTGGACATGGTTCGATCTATGATGAGCTTCACTGAGCTTCCACCTTCGTTTTGGGGCTATGCGCTTGAAACGGCGGTATTGTTGTTGAACAACGTCCACACTAAAGCAGTGGACAAAACACCATACGAGTTATGGAATGGCAAAGCTCCTAAGTATTCATACTTGAGGATTTGGGGATGTCCTGCTTACGTGAAGCGGACAGTGGGAGATAAGTTGGATAGTCGATCCAGCTTGTGTTATTTTGTGGGGTATCCGAAGAATTCAATCGGATATTATTTCTATTATCCTGCTGAAACAAAGGTGTTTGTTTCACGGAATGCCACCTTCTTGGAGAAGGAGTTCTTATTGGATAAGAAAGGCGAGATGATGGAACTCGAAGAAGTTCGAGAAGAACCCGAAATACAAAATAACGATCCCATACCTCAGGAACCATTGCTGGACACGCCTGCACCTAGAAGATCCGAGAGGACTTCTAGACCTCCAGTTCGATATGGTCTTCTTCTTGAAGAGGGTCAAGATGAACCCGACATTGGATGTGATCCAAGAAGCTTCAAGGAAGCAATTTCTGATGCGGATTCGAATTTATGGCTTGAAGCTATGCAGTCAGAATTGGATTCGATGCATACTAACCAAGTCTGGTCTTTAGTGGATCCTCCCGATGGAATTGTTCCAATAGGGTGTAAATGGATCTACAAAAGAAAGCTTGGGCCTGATGGTAAGGTATTGACCTACAAGGCGCGATTGGTGGCTAAAGGTTATACTCAAAGGCAAGGAGTTGACTATGACGAAACCTTTTCACCAGTTGCAATGTTCAAGTCCATAAGAATCCTTATTGCCATAGCTGCATGGTATGACTATGAGATATGGCAAATGGATGTGAAGACTGCTTTTCTTAATGGAGACATTAAGGAAGAAATCTATATGAAGCAGCCTGAGGGGTACACATCCATGGGAAGCGAGCATAAGGTATGCAAGCTTCAGAGATCAATTTATGGTCTAAAACAAGCATCAAGAAGTTGGAACCAGAAATTTGATGAAACAATTAAAGATTTTGGTTTCATCAAGAACCCGGAGGAACCTTGCGTGTACAAGAAAGTAGTTAAGGATGCGGTGACATTCTTAGTACTTTATGTTGATGACATCCTACTCATTGGGAATGATGTAGGGATGTTGCAGTCAACAAAGATATGGTTATCAGGTAGATTTTCGATGAAGGATTTGGGTGAGGCATCCTACATTCTTGGGATACAGATCTATAGGGATAGATCTAAGAGAATGATAGGACTCACTCAATCAACCTACATCGATACCATATTGAAACGGTTTTCAATGGATGGGTCCAAGAGAGGACATCTACCCATGTGTCATGGAGTTTCTCTATCCAAGTCTATGTGTCCCAAGACTGATGCAGAGATAGAGAATATGACACATGTACCATATGCGTCAGCTATAGGTAGTATCATGTATGGGATGATATCTACCAGACCGGATGTAGCATTTGCTCTGAGTGTCACGAGCAGATATCAGTCTAATCCTGGTCAGATGCATTGGAAAGCCGTGAAGGACATTCTTAAGTACTTGCGAAGGACTAAGAATATATTCATGGTTTATGGAGGACGAGAACTCAAACTGGAAGGCTATACCGACTCTAGCTTCCAAAGTGATGTGGATGACTCGAAGTCAACCTCTGGATTTGTATTCATGCTCAATGGTGGTGCTGTCTCTTGGAAGAGTTCCAAGAAGGACACCACAGCGGATTCCACCACTGAGGCTGAATACATTGCAGCATCAGCTGCTGCTAAAGAGGCCGTTTGGATGAGGAATTTCGTCCAAGAGTTGGGCGTCATTCCTGAATTTGTTGGTCCAGTCCCGGTGTACTGCGACAACACGGGTGCCGTTGCTCAAGCAAAGGAACCAAGGTCTCATCAAAGATCCAAACACGTACTGAGGAAATACCACATAATCCGGGAGATTGTGGAAAGAGGAGACATCAGTGTCGAACGAGTGGCCTCTGCAGACAATATCGCTGATCCACTTACTAAGCCTTTGCCAGGACCATTGTTTGACAAACATCGCGAAGCAATGGGTCTACGTAGTATGACTAGTTGGCTATAGGGCAAGTGGGAGATTGTAAGAGTGGGTGCCCAGTGAGCCAACTGTGTGGCTATGGGCTTTGTTGACTCTTTGTATAAACAATCTTTTGTTTAATATTATTTACACTTTTATGGCAATGACTTTATATTACTTCATATTGTTATATTGTGATATACTATTGTTGTTTTGATAAAGACCTTGAATATACTATAGTGTATGTAAGATGTGGTAGAACATGGAGATGTCTATCATGAAATACATCTTATAGTCACTGTATGTTCTAAAACCGTTCCTAGTCGATTGAGCCGTCCGATAATAAGGATAAGGATCGCTCGAGTTTGAGACTAGCATTTGCGATGCTGAGTACCACGTTTCATTGGTAGGGAACATGGAGATGTTCGAAGCATGCAAATGGATATTCATAGGATGAATAATCGAACTACCCTATCCGGACTTTCCAAGTGGTTATCACTTATCGAGTGGATAAAGTCCGCGGTTTTGGTTGTACACCATTAGTCCTTACGACTTGAAACATCATGGAGACTCTATATGCTAGTACTGTGCTTTGACTCGTTTACCGACTCTGAGGGGGTCATCAGGTGTCGAGATTGGGTACAGTTACGACACATATAGGAGTCAATGCATTGTTGTCAAGGATTCACCACATACTTGCGAGTGTGGATATCCTATGCGATCTGAGGAGATATTAGTGTGACAAATCTCTGGCCAGAGTACTTGATGTGATTTAAGAAATGGTTTCTTAGTAGCACATGCGATGTCACTAATTTGATCTTCAAGATGCATTGCATAGTTATCGAATCTTGAGCGACTCTCGATATACCAATGGTTGTTGATTCGATCGGGATATATGGATGAAGGGACCGTACTGTACGTTAACCAAAATCTACTGGTTCTTGTAGGCACTATCAGTGATACCTAGGGAATCATGGGGCGATGTTGCTAGGCGCTTTACCATGATTCGTTGGGCAAGTCGGAAAGTGTTGTTCCGAGTCACAAGGAGTTGTGAGCCCACGGCTAGCTGTATCCCTGAACCATTGAGGGTCACACAGTGTAATGGAGTTTTAATCCCCGTTGAGATAGTTAAATTTAAAGAGTTAAATTTAATGAACTAAGGAGTTGGACTTCTTAAATAAGAGTAAGGGAGTAGGATTTCCTAAAATGACATAGGGATGGACATTTTTGGAAACCACTGAATTCGGATTCAGGAAAATTTATTTTGACTTTAAAACGTGCAGAAATGGTTTCTGTGCACATTGGTGAAATCGTTTCATCAATCGGAGTCACGATGAATTTTATATTAATTTCTGAACGAGCGGGCTTTGCTTGTCGGGCCCCAGCTTATGACTAATGGGCCCTAAGGTGTTAGTGGCCTGCATTATAAATAAGTTATTTCAGTACAGAAATTACACAAAACAGGTCATAATTTTTGAGACAGGATTTTCGAAACCCTAGCCTCTCTCAAAAACGTTTTCGGCCGAACCCTCCCCCTCTGCCCGAGAAAATTCCGGTCTGTGATTTTGAATCGCAGTAAGGAATAACGAATCAAATTCGTGTATTCTCTTCGCAGAAAACTTCTGATAGATTTTCTAGTGCAATCTATCAGAGGGATTAAACCTCTGTTCGTGGACCTGATTGAAGGCGTTCATCGGTTCCAGGGAGAGACAACAAGAGCAGAATTGTTCTGTTGGTGTCCATTAATCTCGTTGCGAGATTTGAGGTAAAATTTATTTAATTGTTATTTAAATTTTACACACACGTAATTCAATTGATGAACGGTTGATACCCACACCATGGAAACGTTCCATGAAAAATTTTTAAACTTCCGCTGCACCGGGTATCAATCGTAATTGGTCTGGGAACTCGCCAGTTTTCCAACACTAAATGGACCACAAACGTCTGTATGGATCAAATCCAACAGATTTTGACTACGCTCACGTTTCCCCTTAAAAGGAGATTTAGTCATTTTTCCTTTCAGGCAGGATTCACAAGTAGGTAGAGAGTTAATATCAGACATATCAAACATTCCCTCTCCCACTAGCTTGTTCATCCTCCTTGAGAAAATATGACCTAGCCTAGCATGCCAAAGGTTTGCCGGGTTTTGACTATCGATTTTCCTTTTGTTTGTTGTTACCGGTTTATCAACATAATTTATTGGAACGTCTTTTAATTTTAAGTTATATAGATCATTTTCAAGTTGTCCATTTCCAATCAAACATTCATTCTTGTAAATATTGCAATCCCATTCACAAAATTGCAAGAATAACCATCTCTATCAAGCATAGAAACAGAAATAATGTTTTTAATCAAATCTGGAACAAATAAAACATCTCTCAAAAGTAACTTAAAATCGTTCTGCAAAATTAAATAAACATCTCCCACAGCTTTAGCTTCAACTCTGGAACCATTTCCGAGCCTCAGCTGGGTCTCACCCATTCTAATCTTGTGACTTCTTGTCATCACCTGCAAATCATTGAAAATGTGAGATTCACATCCGGTATCCAATACCCAAGAAGTAGTATTAAGTGAAACATTTATTTCAATATAGAACATACCCTTCGCAGTTCGCAACTGCTCTAGATATTCCTTGCAGTTACGTTTCCAATGACCGGGCTTCTTGCAGTAATGGCAAACATCCTTGGACTTTTCCATGTTTGAAGCCTTTGTCTTGTACTTCTTCTCGGGTTCGGTTTTCTTGGGTGGGGCAGAACGTTTCTTACCCTTTGTACTTGGCCCCTTCTTAGTAGAAGAAGAGGAGCCCACCAAGAAAGCCGGTTTATCCTTCTTTAAATTGGATTCATATGTTACAAGCATATTGACCATCTCTTCAAGGGAGGCCTCTATCTTGTTCATATTGAAATTCACCACAAATCCGTCAAACGAAGAAGGAAGAGATAGAAGTAATAAGTCCACGTTGAGTTCATGCTCCAACACCAAATCAAGCGTTACCAACTTCTGTATGAGCCAAATCACTCGTACCCCATGATCACGGACCGAAGTCCCTTCACGCATGCAACACGTCATTAGCTCTTTTACAGTAGTGAACCTTTCAGCTCTCGATTGAGCCCCAAAAAGTTCCTTGAGTTGTACGTGAATGTCAGCAGCATTCACGGTGTCCTCAAATCGCCTCTGGAGTTCATCAGACATCGAGGCTTGCATATAGCATTTGGCCTTGATATCATGGTCCCACCATGTATCAAGTTTGGCCAACTCTTCCGGACTTACATCAGCTGGTGCTTCCTTCGGAGGAGATTTTTCTAACACGTAGAGCATCTTCTCCGAAGTCAAGACAATCTTCAACTTACGGAACCATTCCGTATAGTTTGCGCCAGTCAGTTTATTTTGTTCGAGGATAGAGAATAGTGGATTACGCGAATTCATCTTTATGAAATACTGAAAAGAAACAGACAATTATCAGTGATTGTTTAATTAATTTACTAAGACATAAAATAGGCGAAATTTATTTTATGAATCTCACTCTCACTATTTTAACGATTTCACTACCCTCTAGTGAAAACGGGAAACTGTTTTCCTTAGTGGGAACATGGAGTCCAATTGACAAACTATGGTCCCGAATAATATCAGCCAACCATAATTTTCAAAAGGTAGAACCCAATTGCTTCCAAAGCAACCTCCACGTTTTTACCTCATGTCCAATAAGGGCCCTATAATATGACGCCGTTTATTGTGACATGTCAAGATGACCCATCAATATTAAGTTGTGATGGACGGTCGCCATGTGGATCCCCCAATAATATGAGCCGATCCCATGGGAGTTCCACCCAACTTACAACATGTGTCGATCCAATGTACAGCTTTCCGACGAACGGGCCCCCCCAATAATATGAGCCGGACCGTATCCGCGGGTAGCATCTCATACATTGATCGTTGATGGAAGGTAGGAACATTTAAACAAATTTAAATTTCCTTTATTTATCTTGATATCAATTTTAAATCATATTTAAAATGAGGAATTTTATTTTTAAAATTTGTCTCATCATTTTAAAATTTGTATGCTTGCGGGATTCATACAATTTTGTCTAAAACATGCATACAACTATAATATCATGTATTATATAGGATGATCGATTCCATTTCTATTCGACCCGTGGTTGCCAATCACGAGTCTAAGTCCAATCCTAGGTAATATGCAAGTATGCAATGCAATCCTATTACATTGAGCTTCCAATTTACATTTCTTCAGTCTTTATTGTCTGCTGGGCCCACCTCCATCTTCAAATCATCATCTCCCACTAAGTCTAATGTATTTACAATAAATAACCATGACAAGTAGGGGATACATTTCAAGGGGTGGGAACGGGCCATAAACCAGGCCCACTTTTATTACATATGACAATTCATATTGGGCCATAAACCAGGCCCATTATTAAATCCAACAACAATAAAAACAAATGTAAATTCCTAACATACACCTACAAAATTGGTCATGGCAATCGATCATCCTTATCCAATAATATTTAATTCAAAATTAATTTATTGG
The DNA here is from genome assembly GCF_033568475.1 of Henckelia pumila. Classification (NCBI taxonomy): domain Eukaryota; kingdom Viridiplantae; phylum Streptophyta; class Magnoliopsida; order Lamiales; family Gesneriaceae; genus Henckelia; species Henckelia pumila. The sequence continues at coordinate 166,432,316 of NC_133123.1, forward strand.
ATAACATGCAATGGCAATTTAAATTAAAAGGATAAAATCATATTCCATATATAAAATATTATTTTACATACAAAATCATATTTTATCTTTTTATCAAATAAAATCATATTTTACATATAAAATCCAATTTTATACATAAAATCATATTTTACTCAATATTTCTATACGATCATATCTTATCATCAATTGTACCAAAAATAATTAATTTCATAAAATCTGATTTAACGGATAAAATCTATAAATTTTCCAAAAATTCAAATTTATCCAAAAATCAATTTTAAAATTTTCGGACTCGAACAATTCGATCCGACGCCTCGTGGACCAATCAAAAACAATTTTCGATCGGACCAAAAATAGAATTTTAACATATTAAAATTTTAATTTTAAAATTAAAAAATAATTTTTGCGGGCCGCCCGGGACGCTCCCGGGCTGCCCGCGCCCCAAAAGGGCTCGGGCCGGGCAGCCCGGCTGCCCCTAGGGCATCGACAATCGCTGCCCTGGGCAGCGATCACGTCGCTGCCCATGGGCAGCACCGAGCGCTGCCCCCCGGGCAGCGATCCAATCGCTGCCCGTGTTTTGCCCGAAAAAAAAATTTTTATTTTAAAAAAAATATTTATTTTGTTTCAAAAAAACGAGGCTTAAAAATTTTTTGTACAATCGATTAATTTAATCGCTTGATCTGAGCAACCTGGCTCTGATACCACTGTTGGAGAACTGCGATCAGATCAATCAGAATTGATACCCGGTGCAGCGGAAGTTTAAAATTTTTTTATATGGAACGATTCCATAATGGGTATCAAAACTTTACGATTAAATTGTGTGTGTAAAAATTAAATAACAATTATAAATTTTTACCTCCAATCTCGAATCGAGATTATGGACACCAACAGATTGCTCTGCTCTTGTTGTATCTCCCAGGAACTGATGGACGAACTGTTCTTCAATCAGGTCCACGAACAGAGATTTAATCCCTCTGATAGATTGCACTAGAAAATCTATCAGAAGTTTCTACGAAGAGAATTAACGAATTTGATCCGTTAAACCAGACTGCAAATTCAAAATTCACAGGCTGGATTTTTCCCGAGCAGAGGGGAGGGTGGCGGCCACTTCAGAGAAAACAAAGCTAGGGTTTTCAAAATATTTTGTGACCTCTGTTGTGTAATTTCTATACTGCAATAACTTATTTATAATGTGGGCTGCTAACAGCTTAGGGCCCATTAGTCATAAGTTCAAGCATGACAAACAAAGCCCGCATGTTCAAAAATTAATATAAAATTCATCGCGACTCAGATTGATAAACCAATTTCACCAATGTTCACAGAAACCATTTATGCATCTTTTAGAGTCAAGATAAATTTTCTGAATCCGAATTCAGTGGTTTCCAAAAATGCCCATCCCTATGTCATTTTAAGAAATCTTACTCCTCTACTCTTAAATAAGAAGTCCAACTTCTTTGTTCATTAAATTTAACTCTTTAAATTTAACTATCTCAACGGGGATTAAAAATCCATTACTCTGTGTGACCCTCAATGGTTAAGGGATACAGCTAGCCGTGGGCTCACAACTCCCTGTGACTCGGAACAACAATTTCCGACTTGCCCATCGAATCATGGTAAGAGCGCCTAGAAACATCGCCCCATGATTCCCTAGGTATCACTGATAGTGCCTGCAAGAACCAATATCCCGATCGAATCAACAACCATTGGTAAATCGAGAGTCGTTCGAGATTCGATAACTATGCAATGCATCTTGAAGATCAAATAGTGACATCGCATGTGCTACTAAGAAACCATTTCTTAAAACACATCATGTACTCTGGCCAGAGATTCGTCACACTATTATCTCCTCAGATTGCATAGATATCCACACTCGCAAGTATGTGGTGAATCCTTGACAACAAAGCATCGACTCCTATATGTGTCGTAACTGTACCCAATCCCGACACCTGATGACACCAATAGAGTCGGTAAATGAGTCAAAGCACAGTACTAGCATATAGAGTCTCAATGATGTTTCAAGTAGTAAGGACTAATAGTGTACAACCAAAACCGCGGACTTTATCCACTCGATAAGTGATAACCACTTGGAAAGTCCGGATAGGGTAGTTCGATCATTCATCGTATGAATATCCATTTGCATGCTTTGAACATCTCTATGTTCCTTACCAATGAAACGTGGTACTCTGCATCGCAAATGCTATTCTCAAACTCGAGCGATCCTTATCCCTATTATCAGACGGCACAATCGACTAGAAACTGTTTAGAATATACAGTGACTATAAGATGTGTTTCATGATAGCCATCCCCATGTGCTACCACATCTTACATACACTATAGTAAATTCAAGGTCTTTATCAAAACAACAATAGTATATCACAATATAACAATATGAGGAAAGATAAAGTCATTGCCATTAATAAAAGTGTAAATTATATTAAACAAAAGATTGTTTATACAAAGAGTCATCAAAGCCCTTAGCCACAAGTTGGCTCACCGGGCACCCACTCTTTCACTTCATGATGAAATCCATGGAAATGTGATCCCATTTCCATTTAGGAACAGATAGACTGTGCAACAGACCTCCTGGTCGCTTCCGCTCTGCTTTCACCTGCCGACAATTCAAACACCGAGATACAAACCTCGCTACGTCGCTCTTCATTCTCTTCCACCAAAACTGAATCTTCAGATCGTTGTACATCTTACGACCTCCAGGATGAATACTAAACTGACTGCAATGAGCCTCTCGGAGAATACGCTGTCTCAACTCTGAAATATCAGGCACAACAATACGGTTATTCACAAGAAAAACATCATCTCTAACCTGGAATTCAGACTGATTACTTGATCTGACTTTCTCTACTGAAATCTGAATGCTCGGCTCAGACTTCTGTGCTTCTCTGATTGCAACAAACAACTCCGGCTCGGCTTGAATAGAAAACACTCTGATAGTCTCCCTATCTATTTCAAACTCTAAACCAGAAGTGCAACAATCATCGATCAACTGAGAAACACCGATAGTAGAAAGAGATAAAGAACAAAGCTTTCGGCTCAAGGCATCTGCAACTACATTAGACTTCCCCGGATAGTACTTGATTTCGCAGTCGAAATCCTTCAACAAGTCCAGCCATCTTCTCTGTCTCATATTCTGCTCTGCCTGTGAAAACAAGTACTTAAGACTCTTATGATCAGAAAAGATCTCGAAAGACTCACCATAAACATAGTGATGCCAGATCTTTAGAGCAAATACAATCGCAGTTAGTTCTAGATCATGAACTGGATTACGAGTCTCATGCGGTTTCAGCTGCCTCGATGCATATGCTATCACATGATTATGCTGCATAAGAACAAAACCCAAGCCTCAGTTAGAAGCATCACAATAGACTATGAAACCTCCAGTACCCTTCGGAATAGAAAGAATTGGAGCACTGGTCAGTCTCCTCTTCAGATCAACAAAGCTAGCCTCACAATCTGGAGTCCAAACAAAAGGCGCATTCTTCTGAGTCAGCTGGGTAATTGGCTTGGCAATAGACGAGAAACCCTCGATGAAATGACGGTAATAACCAGCTAAACCCATGAAGCTTCGGATCTCCGGCACTAAAGTAGGTCTAGGCCAATTCATAACCGCTTCAATCTTGTTGGGATCGACAGAAATCCCATCTTCAGAAATAATATGACCGAGAAAGACAACTCGATCTAACCAGAATTCACACTTAGATAGCTTGGCAAACAACTGCTCAACTGGCAAAATCTGAAATACGGTCCTCAAGTGCTCTGCATGGTCAGTACGGTTCTTCGAGTAGATAAGAATATCATCGATAAAGATAATGACGAACTCATCTAAATAACGCTGAATGATACGGTTTATAAAACCCATAAAAACCGCTGGAGCGTTAGTCAAACCGAATGGCATGACTAAAAACTCGAAATGACCATACCTCGTTTTGAATGCAGTCTTAGGAACGTCTTCCTCTCGCACTCTCAACTGGTGATAACCTGACCTTAGATCAATCTTAGAGTAGACAGAAGAACCCTGCAGTTGATCAAAAAGGTCATCTATTCGGGGTAAAGGATACCTGTTCTTAACTATAGCCTGATTCAAATGGCGGTAGTCGATACACAGCCGCATAGAACCATCCTTCTTCCGAACAAAAAGCACAGGAGCACCCCAAGGCGATACACTAGGTCTGATGTATCCCTTGGCAATCAAATCCTCAAGCTGCTCCTTCAACTCTCTCAATTCAATAAGTGCCATATGATAAGGAGCTTTTGAAATAGGTTGAGTACCTGGCACTAAGTCAATACTGAATTCGATTTCTCGAATAGGTGGCAAACCAGGAACATCTTCCGGGAACACATCAGCAAATTCTCTAACCACCGGTAAATCTACCAAAGCTGGGCTAGATTTCAGTACATCAACTGCATACACCATAAATCCTTCTGCACCTTTCTGTAGCAAACGAGTCGTAGATAACACTGAAATCAAAGGAATTCTAGATCGAGAAACCTTACCAAAGAATTTCCACTCGTCTTCCATTTCAGGTCTGAACCTGACAACTTTCAGAAAACAATCAACGGTTGCCCTGTACTTGGTTAAAGCATCTATACCGACAATGCAATCAAAATCTGACAGTACAAGTACAATACAGTCTAATTCTAACAAATTTCCTTCAAAACACAGTTCACAGTTCCTGACTAATCTGACAGAAACAATTCCTCCACCCAAGGGTGAAGGAACAGCTACTACAGTATGAAATAACTCGGTAGGCAAAGCATGCAATAACCCAAATTTCTCAGAGATAAAGGAATGGGAAGCACCTGTATCTATCAAAACATGAGCAGAATAACCAAAAATCAAATAGTTACCTGCTATAACATCATCTGGTGCTTCCTGAGCCTGATCATCTGTCAATGCAAAGACTCGTGCCTGCTGTCTCGAAGGTTGGTTTGCACTAGAGTTACCTCCCTGTCTGTTCTGCTGCTGAGGCTGGAAAGAGTGAACTGCAGAAGACTGCCTCTCGGGTTGAGCTGTAGGTCGAGATGAACTCCCACTCTGAGCTCGATCTCTAAAACGTTGAGGGCACACCTTAGAGAAGTGCCCCGGTTTCTGATAGGTGTTACAATTACCAAAGACTCCCACACACTGATCCGGTGAGTGTCTTCCCCCACACTTGCTGCAGTACAAGGATGATGATCCAGAACTCTGTCCTGAACCGAATTGCTTCGAACCACTGGAACTAGAAGAACTGTTCCCCTGCCATTTGAACTATTTACCTCTTGCCTTGTACTGATCCTTTCTGTTTCCCCCACTGTTACCACCTTCATACCTCTGCTGCTGGTTCTGATTGCTGAGGTGGCTGATTCTGATACTGAGATGGTTGGTTCTGATACTGCCTCTGCTGCTGAGGTGCCACTTGATTACCTCTTTGCCTCCACAAGCCTGCTTCTGCTCCCTTTGCGTGATTCATGGCATCCGCAAATTTTAGGCCTGTTGGTGTTCACCAACGTGAAGACATCGGGGTTCAAACCATTGATAAACTGATCAGCCTTAGCTTCTTTATCTCCAGCAATTAGCGGTGCAAAACGCAACAGACTATCAAACTTAGCTATGTACTCTTCAATGTTCAGATTCCCTTGCCTCAGATTGGCAAACTCTGATCCCTTATCTTTACGGTACGAGATAGGGAAAAACCGCTTATAAAATTTGGATTTAAAAAGAGTCCAAGTAACTTTCGTACCTCTACTCTCCATTGCTTTCTTTATCATGATCCACCAGCTCTTAGCAACCCCACGTAGCTGATGAATGACTAACCTGATTCTGCGGTCATCTGTGTAATCAATGGAATCGAAAAGCTGATCAACATCATCCAACCAACTCTCACAGTCAACTGGATTTTCTGAACCCAACAACAACGGCGGATTGAACGACTGAAACCTCTTCAGCAAGGTTTCCATAGGTGTCGCTGTAGCATCCATCTCAACCGTTTCAGTACTAGCTTGCTCATTTGTAGGGATAACTGGCGGTATGTTTCTGTTTATCACTCGACGAGGACCCATCTGATAATCAAAGGTTAGGACACGAGATATCTCAATCGCTACAATCAGTGCCCTTATAACCGCTTGGAATACCGGACACCAGTCGATAACAGAAACAATTATATCTCAAGTAGATCATGCTTTATAAATTAAATCACATAACCATGTAATTCAATAATTCTCAATAATAAAGCATGCTCGAATGGAATTAAGTACACAGTTAAATAATTCAAACACATGCGAGGAGCCAATACACGCAGACTCGATCTACCCCGCTCACTCTAGTTCGACCAAGAATCTTAACGCTCTGATACCACTTAATGTGAAACCTCGGTTCTAAACATCTAATAAAGGAGTAAACTAACTAACAAGCAAGGAAAGGCCAAGACATTTTTTTTTATATAAGGGCTCGCGCGGCTGCGCCCCATCAGGCGCGGGCACGCACGGCGCCCTGGCTCATGCGCGGCCGCGCCCTTCTGAGACGCGGGCGTGCGCTAGGATGCGCGGGCGCGCCTCCCTGGCTGCTCCGGTGCTAGAAATTGCCAAAATCAAGAACATCAAGCCATACAATACTCCGAAACATAAACATGCGTTACAAACTTGATTCCTCAAATTAAAACATGAGTTTTGGATTTCGACAACTAAACCAAAGTCGAGAACATGCAACAACAATATAATGATGAAGTTCGATAACTAAACATGTTCTAACATAAACTAGATTGACATGCTGGAATCGACTTCAAGACCAAGTCTCACTTCTACATCTTTCCCTCGAAGCTAACCATGCCTCTTCTGACTTGTTCCTGACCCACCTGTTGCCAAGTACACATACAAAACAAAGCAACAGCCAGATAATCGGTGAGAATGATAATCCCAGTAAAAGCAATATATCAAGTAATACAACAATAAACATGCTTTCAAGACAACAACGTAATCAATAACAATGAAATGAAATGCATGTCTTTAAACCGGGATATCAAATCTGATAAACGAGGGATTGCTGCTGTGCTTTTAGGATCCTGAGGATGAGGTCACGTGACGACTCACCGACTCTCCGAATCGAGGTGGTGCCACGTATCCCACTCCTCTAGACATTGAGCAACTATAATGAGTATGCTAGCACTAAGCGAAATGACTACGACCTAGGCCACTCAATTATAGTTCTTAAACGTCTAAAAAAAAAGGGCTATTCTACCCGCTGAAATCAAAGTTGGCTCAAGATGAATGCATAACAGAATATAAAACATAGCCATATAATAAAAGCTCAAGCAATTCAACAAGACACAAGTTCCTCATGCTAGAACAAGTGTAGATGCACGTATGTGCTTTTAAGAGAAACTCGAGAACCAACTGTCCCGAGTATGATATCCCGCTATCGATGACTTATTTTACCTTTCAAGGCAGTAGTTCCAACTTCTGGGAAGCTACAACAAAAGATTGTATCAAAGTCTAACCAATCTAAACAACAACAAGGCTCAAGGTAATTATCTATACCGTTCTTCGTCCAAATCTCTGAAACGAACAAACGTTGTTAACCCTGGGCTTGACAAACTCCAAACGAATCTGTTCAGATACAAATCAAAGATCAATAACCATGATCAACTTACAAGCCAAGTTCAACAACTCAAAAACGGTTCGAAATCCCAAAACTCAAACCGACGGCATAACGGCTAAAAACTGAACAAACCGGAAATGCAGACAGCAGTTCATTACCGATATCAACTCAATTCAATGCTAATACAACAACAACAAGGCAATCCCTACAAATCTCAAAATCATTATTTTTGAAAATGGCTTCCAAAAATCACAACAAATCCGAACGTCGCTCTAATTCAAAACCGACAGATAATAAATGATCAGAACTCTGTCAAGAACAACATACTCGAATCTCGAACGATTCTAACGAAATCAACAAACTAGAATGTATCTGATCGTAGAGAAACTTACGGTATAACGGAGCTCTCGCTGCAGTGATCGATAATCTGACTTCAAAAATAAATTCCAATGGCCGGATCGAGCTCGGAATGAAATCACAAAGCTTGGAAACTCATTGGGTCGGCTTTAATGGAGATGGCGTGCAAGAAGGAAGAAGGAGAAGACTATTCTCAATCCAATCAAGTTGTAGATAATATATAAAAATCAATATTTGCGTTTTAGTCCCTGAAATTTCCAAAATTTGCAAAAAGGACCTTGATCAAAATCAAGTCGGCTCGTGAACTCTGCAATCTCCGATTAACTCAAATAAACTCATTTAAGATAAAAACGGGGCGTTACATCTCTACTGCCCTTGTGGCCTCTACTGCTGCTGACGCGGTCCAGGAGAATCTGGGCCCTTAGACGACCCAAAATAAGACTTTTTCGCTGGAAAATTCCAATAATGTCCTCTAGATGACTGCTAGAACTGCCTCTGCTTCAAAAATCAGCCTGCATCTCCTTCCTCCCCTTCTCAGACTAGCACGTTCGACTAACCGCTACCTTGTACGTTGTCACGTCCGCCATGGAAACATCATGCTTGATTTCGGACCTCAAGTCTGAAAGAGTGGGTGCCCGGTGAGCCAACTTGTGGCTAAGGGCTTTGATGACTCTTTGTATAAACAATCTTTTGTTTAATATAATTTACACTTTTATTAATGGCAATGACTTTATCTTTCTTCATATTGTTATATTGTGATATTGTAACGCCCCGTTTTTATCTTAATTGAATTTATTTGAGTTAATCAGAGATTACAGAGTTCTCGAGCCGGTTTGATTTTGATCAGGGTCCTTTTTGCAAATTTTGAAAATTTCAGGGACTAAAATGCAAATAGGGGATTTAATATATTATCTACACTTAGATATTTATTTTGGAAGCCTCATCTTCCTCCTCCCAACCGTGAGCATCCATTGAAGCGCCTCTTTGGACTTTCAAGCTTCTAGATTTCAGTCCGAGCACGATCCGACCGTTGAAATTTATTTCTGAAGGCAGATTATCGATCACTGCAGCGAGAGCTCCGTTATATCGTAAGTTTTTCTACGATCGGATACATTCTAGTTTTTGGATGTTGTTAGAATCGTTTGAGATTCGAGTATGTTGTTCTCTACAGAGTTCTGATCGTTTATTATCTGTCAATTTTGAATTAGAGCGACGTTCAGAATTGTTATGATTTTTGGAAGTATTATTCGAAAATGTGGGTTTTTGAGATTTGTTGGGTTTGTCTTGTTGTTGTGGTTTTAGCATTGAATTGAGTTGATATCAGTATTGAACTGCTGTCTGCGTTGCCGGTTTGTTCAGTTTATAGCCGTTATGCCGTCGGTTTGAGTTTTGAGGGTTTCGAATCGTTTTTGAGTTGTTGAACTTGGCTTGTAAGTTGGTCTTTGTTGTTGATCAATCTCTTGTATCTGAACAGATTCGTTTGGAGTTGTCAAGCCCTGAGTTAGCAGCTGATTGATCGTTTCAGAGTTGGACGAAGATCGGTAATGAGATTTACCTTGATCCGTAGTTGTTGTTTAGATTGTATAGTTGTTGATACAATCTTTTGTTGTAGCTTTCCTGGAGTTGGAACTACTGCATTGAAAGGTAAAAGCAGTCATCGTAGCGGGATAGCATACTCGGGACTGTTGGTTCTCGAGTTTCCCTTTTTAAATCACATATTGCATTGATACTTGTTCTAGCACGTGGAACTTGTAATTGTTGATTGATTTAGTTTTTGTTATGTGGCTTATGTTTATGTTTCTGTTATGCATTCATCTTGAGCCTACTTTGATTTCAGCGGGCAGAACCGCCCTTTTTGTTAGACGTTTGGGAACTATGATTGAGTGGCCTAGGTTGTAGTATTTCGCCTAGTGCTAGCATACTCATTATGGTTGCTCAAAGTCTAGAGGAGTGGGATACGTGGCACCACCTCGATTGGGAGAGTCGGTGAGTCGTTACGTGATCTCATCCTCGGGATCCCAAAAGCAGAGCAATACTCCCGTGTTTATCAGAATCGATATCCTGGTTTTAAAGACATGCATATCATTAACTTCGACTTGAATATGTGGTTTGATAGCATGTTGTGTATTCATTACTTGATATGTTGATTTTACTGGGAATGTCGTTCTCACCGGTTATCCGGCTATTGCTTTGTTTTGTATGTGTACTTGGCAACAGGTGGGGCAGGAACAAGTCAGAAGAGGCATGGTTAGCTTCGAGGGCAAGTAGTAGAAGTGAGACTCGGTTTAGAAGTCGAATTAGCATGTTTATCTAGTTTAAGATTGAAGCATGTTAGAACTCGAACTTGATATGTTTTGTTATTCGAATTAGTTTGTATTCGGATTGTAATCTGAAATCGAAGTATGTTGTTGCTGTATCGATTTAGACTTCTGGTTGTTTTTAGGCCTTCTGAAAGCATGACTTGTTATGGCATGTTTCCCTACACCCTGTTATTGCATTTGTATTTGAAGGCATGTCGGATCAAGCGCGGAATCCTTTCTTTTTTCTGCAGCCTGAGCTTTTTCTGCCCAGGCCTTCCGCGCGCGGGCGAGGCGTTCCTCGCGCGCGCGCGAGGCCTCTGTTGGGCCTCGGGATCGTTTGCCCGCGCGCGCGCGGCGTTTTTTTTTAAAAAAAAAAAAAAAAACTTTGACTTGTTTTACTCTTGGATTCTTGTTCGCTTAATTGTTGTTTAATCCGAGATTAGTGGTTTAGAATCGAGGTCTCACATTAAGTGGTATCAAAGCCCTTAAGATTCTTGGTCAAACTAGAGTGAGCGGGGTAGATCGAGTCTGTGTGTAATGACTCCTCGCATGTGTTTGAATTATTTAATTGTGTACTTAATTCCATGCGAGCATGCTTTATTGTTTGAGCATTATTTGAATTACATGGTTGTGTGATTTAAATTAATAAAGCATGATCTACTTGAGATATAACTGTTTCTGTTCTCGACTGGTATTCGGTATTCCAAGCGGTTGTAAGGGCACTGATGGTAGCGATTGAGATATCTCGTGTGCTAACCTTTGATTATCAGATGGGTCCTCGTCGAGTGATAAACAGAAACACACCACCAGTTATCCCTGCGACTGAGCAATCTAGCACTGAGGTTGATCAGTTGGATGCTTCAGCAACTCCTATGGAAACCTTGCTGAAGAGGTTTCAGTCGTTCAATCCGCCATTGTTGATGGGTTCAGAAAATCCAGTTGACTGTGAGAGTTGGTTGGATGATATGGATCAGTTGTTTGATTCCATTGACTACACAGATGACCGCCGAATCAGGTTAGTAATTCATCAGCTGCGTGGTGGTGCTAAGAGCTAGTGGATCATGACAAAGAAAGCAATTGAGAGTAGAGGTACAGAGGTTACTTGGACTCTTTTTAAATTTGAGTTTTATAAAAGGTTTTTCCCTATCTCGTATCGTAAGGATAAGGGAGCAGAGTTTGCAAATCTGAGGCAAGGGAATCTGAACATTGAAGAGTACGTGGCTAAGTTCGATAGTCTGTTGCGTTTTGCACCGCTAATTGCCGGAGATGAAGAAGCTAAGGCAGATCAGTTCATCAACGGGTTAAACCCCGATGTCTTCACGTTGGTTAACACCAACAGGCCTAGCAACTTTGCGGATGTCATGAATTACGCAAAGGGAGCAGAATCTGTAAGAGTGGGTGCCCAGTGAGCCAACTGTGTGGCTATGGGCTTTGATGACTCTTTGTATAAACAATCTTTTGTTTAATATTATTTACACTTTTATGGCAATGACTTTATATTACTTCATATTGTTATATTGTGATATACTATTGTTGTTTTGATAAAGACCTTGAATATACTATAGTGTATGTAAGATGTGGTAGAACATGGAGATGTCTATCATGAAATACATCTTATAGTCACTGTATATTCTAAAAACCGTTCCTAGTCGATTGAGCCGTCCGATAATAAGGATAAGGATCGCTCGAGTTTGAGACTAGCATTTGCGATGCGGAGTACCACGTTTCATTGGTAGGGAACATGGAGATGTTCGAAGCATGCAAATGGATATTCATAGGATGAATAATCGAACTACCCTATCCGGACTTTCCAAGTGGTTATCACTTATCGAGTGGATAAAGTCCGCGGTTTTGGTTGTACACCATTAGTCCTTACGACTTGAAACATCATGGAGACTCTATATGCTAGTGCTGTGCTTTGACTCGTTTACCGACTCTATGGGGGTCATCAGGTGTCGAGATTGGGTACAGTTACGACACATATAGGAGTCAATGCATTGTTGTCAAGGATTCACCACATACTTGCGAGTGTGGATATCCTATGCGATCTGAGGAGATATTAGTGTGACAAATCTCTGGCCAGAGTACTTGATGTGATTTAAGAAATGGTTTCTTAGTAGCACATGCGATGTCACTAATTTGATCTTCAAGATGTATTGCATAGTTATCGAATCTTGAGCGACTCTCGATATACCAATGGTTGTTGATTCGATCGGGATATATGGATGAAGGGACCGTACTGTACGCTAACCAAAATCTACTGGTTCTTGTAGGCACTATCAGTGATACCTAGGGAATCATGGGGCGATGTTGCTAGGCGCTTTACCTTGATTCGTTGGGCAAGTCGGAAAGTGTTGTTCCGAGTCACAAGGAGTTGTGAGCCCACGGCTAGCTGTATCCCTGAACCATTGAGGGTCACACAGTGTAATGAAGTTTTAATCCCCGTTGAGATAGTTAAATTTAAAGAGTTAAATTTAATGAACTAAGGAGTTGGACTTCTTAAATAAGAGTAAGGGAGTAGGATTTCCTAAAATGACATAGGGATGGACATTTTTGGAAACCACTGAATTCGGATTCAGGAAAATTTATTTTGACTTTAAAATGTGCAGAAATGGTTTCTGTGCACATTGGTGAAATTGGTTCATCGATCGGAGTCACGATGAATTTTATATTAATTTCTGAACGTGCGGGCTTTGCTTGTCGGGCCCTAGCTTATGACTAATGGGCCCTAAGGTGTTAGTGGCCTGCATTATAAATAAGTTATTTCAGTACAGAAATTACACACAACAGGTCATAATTTTTGAGACAGGATTTTCGAAACCCTAGCCTCCTCTCAAAAGAAATCGGCCGAACCCTTCCCCTCTGTCCGAGAAATTCCGGTCTGTGATTTTTAATTGCAGTCAGGAATAACGAATCAGATTCGTTTAATCTCTTCGCAGAAAAACTTCTGATAGATTTTCTAGTGCAATCTATCAGAGGGATTTAAAACCCCATTCGTGGACCTGATTGAAGGAGTTCATCAGTTCCTGGGAGATACAAGAAGCGCAGAGAAATCTGTGTGGTGTCCATTAATCTCGCTTCGAGATTGGAGGTAAAATTTAATTAATTGTTATTTGAATTTTACACACACAATAATTTAATCGTTGAATGGTTGATACCCACACCATGGAATTGTTCCATGATAAAAATTTTTAAACTTCCGCTGCACCGGGTATCAATCGTGATTGATCTGACCGCCAGTTTTTTCCAACAGTGGTATCAGAGCCAGGTTGCTCAGATCAAACGATTAAATTAATCGATTGTACAAAATTTTTGAATCTCGGTTTTTGGAAAACGAAATAAATATTTTTAAATAAAATTTTTTTTTCCGGGGCAAAACCCGGGCAGCGATTGGATCGCTGCCCGGTGGGGCAGCAATTGTTGCTGCCCCGGGCGGCGCACGGCGCCGCCCAAAAGGGGCGCATGGCGCCGCCCAGGACGGCGACCGTCGCCGCCCAGGGCGGCGCACGGCGCCGCCCAGGGCAGCGCTGTGTGCTGCCCAGCGCAGCGCTGGGCGCTGCGCAGGGCAGCGCTCGGCGCTGCCCAGGGCGGCGCACGGCGCCGCCCAGCGGCGGCACCAGGCGCCGCCAGGGCAGCGATAGTCGCTGCCCTAAGGGGGCAGCCGGGCTGCCCCCGGCCCGCGCCCCGGGTGCGGGCCGGCCCGGGAGTGTCCCGGGCGGCCCGCGGGAAAAAATATTATTTTTATTAAAAATTAATTTTAATATGTTAAAATTTTATTTTTGGTCCGGTCAAAAATTGTTTTTGATTGGTTCACGAGATTTCGGATCGAATTGTTCGAGTCCGTAAATTTTAAAATTGATTTTGGATAAATTTGAATTTTTGGAAAATTTTAATGTTTTATCCGTAAATTGAATTTTGAAATCAATTATTTTGGTACAATTGATGATAAGATATGAACTTATGATATATTGAGTAAAATATGATTTTATTTGTAAAATTGGATTTTATAGATAAAATATGATTTTATTTGATATAGAGATAAAATATGATTTTATATGTGAAATGAGATTTTATATATAAAATATGATTTTATCTTGTTTAAATTTGAATTGCCACTGCATGTTATCCAATAAATTAATTTTGAATTAAATGTTATTGGATAAGGATGATCGATTGCCATGACCAATTTTGTAGGTGTATGTTAGGAATTTACATTTTGTTTTTATTGTTGTTGGTTTTATTAATGGGCCTGGTTTATGGCCCGATATGAATGTCATATGTAATAAAAGTGGGCTTGGTTTATAGCCCGTTCCCACCCCTAAAAATGTATCCCTACTTGTCATTGTTATTTATTGTAAATACATTAGATTTAGTGGGAGATCAAGATTTGAAGACGGTGGGCCCAGCAGACAATAAAGACTGAAGAAATGTAAATTGGAAGCACATGTAATAGGATTGCATTGCATACTGCATATTACCTAGGATTGGACTAAGACCCGTGATTGGCAACCACGGGTCAATTAGAAATGGAATCGATCATCCTATATAATATTTGATATTATGATTGTATGCATGTTTAGACATAAATTGCGTGAATCCGGCAAGCATGCAATAAAATGAATATGATGAGACAAATATTTTTATAATTAAAAATCCCTCATTTTAAATATGATTTAAAATTTATATCAAGATAAATAAAGGAAATTTAAATTTGTTTAAATGTTCCCACCTTCCATCAACGGTCAATGTATGTGACGCTACCCGCGGATACGGTCCGGCTCATATTATTGGGGGGGCCCGTCCGTCGGAAAGCTGTACATTGGATCGACAAATGTTGTAAGTTGGGTGGAACTCCCATGGGATCGGCTCATATTATTGGGGGATCCACATGGCGACCGTCCATCACAACTTAATATTGATGGGTCATCTTGACATGTCACTTTAAACGGCGTCATATTATTGGGCCCTTATTGGACATGAGGTAAACACATGGGGGTTGCTTTGGAAGCAATTGGGCTCTACCTTTTGAGAATTATGGTTGGCTGATATTATTCGGGACCATAAGTTTGTCAATTGGACTCCATGTTCTCACTAAGGAAAAAGTTTCCCGTTTTCACTAGAGGGTGGTGAAATCGTTAAAATAGTGGGAGTGAGATTCATAAAATTAAATTCGCCTATTTTATGTCTTAGTAAATTGTTAAACAATCATTGATATATGTCTGTTTTTCTTTTCAGTATTTCATACAATGAATTCGCGAAATCCATTATTCTCGATCCTCGAACAAAACAAGTTGACTGGCGCCAACTATACGGAATGGTTCCGGAAGTTGAAGATTGTCTTAACTTCGGAGAAAATGCTCTACGTGTTAGAGAAAGCACCTCCGAAGGAAGCACCAGCTGACATAAGTCCGGAGGAATTGGCCAAACTTGATGCATGGTGTGACCATGACATCAAGACCAAATGCTATATGCAAGCCTCGATGTCTGATGAACTCCAGAGGTGATTTGAGGACACGGTGAATGCTGCTGACATTCACACGCAACTCAAGGAACTTTTTGGGGCTCAGTCGAGGGCTGAAAGGTTCGCTACTGTTAAGGAGTTGATGACGTGCCGCATGCGTGAAGGGACTTCGGTCCGTGATCATGGGGTACGAGTGATTTGGCTCATACAGAAGTTGGCGACCCTAGATTTGGTGTTGGAGCATGAACTCAATGTGGATTTATTGCTTCTGTCTCTTCCTTCTTCATTTGATGGATTTGTGATAAATTTTAATATGAACAAGATAGAGGCCACCCTTGAAGAGATGGTCAATATGCTCGTTACATATGAATCCACACTTAAGAAGGATAAGCCAGCTTTCTTGGTGGGCTCCTCATCTTCTGCGAAGAAGGGGCCAAGTATGAAGGGCAAGAAACGTTCTACCCCACCCAAGAAAGTTGAGCCCGAGAAGAAGCAAAAGACAAAGGCTTCAAACAATGGAAAATCCAAGGATGTTTGCCATTACTGCAAGAAGCCGGGTCATTGGAAGCGCAACTGCAAGGAATATCTTGAGCAGTTGGGAACTGCAAAGGGTATGTTCTATATTGAAATAAACATGTCACTTAATACAACTTCTTGGGTATTGGATACCGGATGTGGATCTCACATTTGCAATGATTTGCAGGTGATGACAAGAAGTCGCAGGCTTAGAATGGGTGAGACCCAGCTGAGGCTCGGGAATGGTTCCAGAGTTGAAGCTACGGCCATTGGAGATGTTTGTTTGACTTTGCAGAACGGTTTTAAATTATTGTTAAGAGATGTTTTATTTGTGCCAGATTTAATTAAAAACATTATTTCTATTTCTATGCTTGATAGAGATGGTTATTCTTGCAATTTTGTGAATGGGATTTGCAATATTTACAAGAATGAATGTTTAATTGGAAATGGACAACTTGAAAACGATCTATACAACTTAAAACTAAAAGACGTTCCAGTGAATTATGTTGATAAACCGGCGACAACAAACAAAAGGAAAATCGATAGTCAAAACCCGGCAAACCTTTGGCATGCTAGGCTAGGTCATATTTCCTCAAGGAGGATGAACAAGCTAGTGGGAGAGGGCATGTTTGATATGTCTGATATTAATTCTCTACCTACTTGTGAATCCTGCCTAAAAGGAAAAATGACTAAATCTCCTTTTAAGGGGAAACCTGAGCGTAGTCAGAATCTGTTGGATTTGATCCATACAGATGTTTGTGGTCCATTTAGAGTAGGGACTCAACATGGCCACACCTACTTCATTACCTTTACTGATGATTATTCAAGGTATGGGTATTTATATTAAATGAAATATAAGTCTGAAGCATTTGAAAAGTTCAAAGAATTCAAGGCTGAAGTAGAAAACAAGCTAGGTAAAAGTATTAAAGCACTTCGATCGGATCGAGGTGGAGAATACTTGAGTACCGAGTTTTTGGACTATCTGAAAGAGAATGGGATTCTCTCTCAGTGGACTCCTCCTATGACACCACAGCTTAATGGTGTATCGGAGCGTCGTAATCGAACTTTGTTGGACATGGTTCGATCTATGATGAGCTTCACTGAGCTTCCACCTTCGTTTTGGGGCTATGCGCTTGAAACGGCGGTATTGTTGTTGAACAACGTCCACACTAAAGCAGTGGACAAAACACCATACGAGTTATGGAATGGCAAAGCTCCTAAGTATTCGTACTTGAGGATTTGGGGATGTCCTGCTTACATGAAGCGGACAGTGGGAGATAAGTTGGATAGTCGATCCAGCTTATGTTATTTTGTAGGGTATCCGAAGAATTCAATCGGATATTATTTCTATTATCCTGGTGAAACAAAGGTGTTTGTTTCTAGGAATGCCACCTTCTTGGAGAAGGAATTCTTATTGGATAAGAAAGGCGAGATGATGGAACTCGAAGAAGTTCGAGAAGAACCCGAAATACAAAATAACGATCCTACACCTCAGGAACCATTGCTGGACACGCCTGCACCTAGAAGATCCGAAAGGACTTCTAGACCTCCAGTTCGATATGGTCTTCTTCTTGAAGGGGATCAAGATGAACCCGACATTGGATGTGATCCAAGAAACTTCAAGGAAGCAATTTCTGATGCGGATTCGAATTTATGGCTTGAAGCTATGCAGTCAGAATTGGATTCGATGCATACAAACCAAGTTTGGTCTTTAGTAGATCCTCCCGATGGAATTGTTCCGATAGGGTGTAAATGGATCTACAAAAGAAAGCTTGGGCCTGATGGTAAGGTATTGACCTACAAGGCGCGATTGGTGGCTAAAGGTTATACTCAAAGGCAAGGAGTTGACTATGACGAAACCTTTTCACCAGTTGCAATGTTCAAGTCCATAAGAATCCTAATTGCCATAGCTGCATGGTATGACTATGAGATATGGCAAATGGATGTGAAGACTGCTTTTCTTAATGGAGACATTAAGGAGGAAATCTATATGAAGCAGCCTGAGGGGTACACATCCATGGGAAGCGAGCATAAGGTATGCAAGCTTCAGAGATCAATTTATGGTCTAAAACAAGCATCAAGAAGTTGGAACCAGAAATTTGATGAAACAATAAAAGATTTTGGTTTCATCAAGAACCCGGAGGAACCTTGCGTGTACAAGAAAGTAGTTAAGGATGCGGTGACATTCTTAGTACTTTATGTTGATGACATCCTACTCATTGGGAATGATGTAGGGATGTTGCAGTCAACAAAGATATGGTTATCAGGTAGATTTTCGATGAATGATTTGGGAGAGGCATCCTACATTCTTGGGATACAGATCTATAGAGATAGGTCTAAGAGAATGATAGGACTCACTCAATCAACCTACATCGATACCATATTGAAACGGTTTTCAATGGATGGGTCCAAAAGAGGACATCTACCCATGTGTCATGGAGTTTCTCTATCCAAGTCTATGTGTCCCAAGACTGATGAAGAGATAGAGAATATGACACATGTACCATATGCGTCAGCTATAGGTAGTATCATGTATGGGATGATATCTACCAGACCGGATGTAGCATTTGCTCTGAGTGTCACGAGCAGATATCAGTCTAATCCTGGTCAAATGCATTGGAAAGCCGTGAAGGACATTCTTAAGTACTTGCGAAGGACTAAGAATATGTTCATGGTTTATGGAGGACGAGAACTCAAATTGGAAGGCTATACCGACTCTAGCTTCCAAAGTGATGTGGATGACTCGAAGTCAACCTCTGGATTTGTGTTCATGCTCAATGGCGGTGCTGTCTCTTGGAAGAGTTCCAAGCAGGACACCACAGCGGATTCCACCACTGAGGCTGAATACATTGCAGCATCAGCTGCTGCTAAAGAGGCCGTTTGGATGAGGAAGTTCGTCCAAGAGTTGGGCGTTATTCCTGAATTTGTTGGTCCAATCCCGGTGTACTGTGACAACACGGGTGCCGTTGCTCAAGCAAAGGAACCAAGGTCTCATCAAAGATCCAAACACGTACTGAGGAAATACCACATAATCCGGGAGATTGTGGAAAGAGGAGACATCATTGTCGAACGAGTGGCCTCTGCAGACAATATCGCTGATCCGCTTACTAAGCCCTTGCCAGGACCATTGTTTGACAAATATCGCGAAGCAATGTGTCTACGTAGTATGACTAGTTGGCTATAGGGCAAGTGGGAGATTGTAAGAGTGGGTGCCCAGTGAGCCAACTGTGTGGCTATGGGCTTTGATGACTCTTTGTATAAACAATCTTTTGTTTAATATTATTTACCCTTTTATGGCAATGACTTTATATTACTTCATATTGTTATATTGTGATATACTATTGTTGTTTTGATAAAGACCTTGAATATACTATAGTGTATGTAAGATGTGGTAGAACATGGAGATGTCTATCATGAAATACATCTTATAGTCACTGTATATTCTAAAAACCGTTCCTAGTCGATTGAGCCGTCCGATAATAAGGATAAGGATCGCTCGAGTTTGAGACTAGCATTTGCGATGCGGAGTACCACGTTTCATTGGTAGGGAACATGGAGATGTTCGAAGCATGCAAATGGATATTCATAGGATGAATAATCGAACTACCCTATCCGGACTTTCCAAGTGGTTATCACTTATCGAGTGGATAAAGTCCGCGGTTTTGGTTGTACACCATTAGTCCTTACGACTTGAAACATCATGGAGACTCTATATGCTAGTGCTGTGCTTTGACTCGTTTACCGACTTTATGGGGGTCATCAGGTGTCGAGATTGGGTACAGTTACGACACATATAGGAGTCAATGCATTGTTGTCAAGGATTCACCACATACTTGCGAGTGTGGATATCCTATGCGATCTGAGGAGATATTAGTGTGACAAATCTCTGGCCAGAGTACTTGATGTGATTTAAGAAATGGTTTCTTAGTAGCACATGCGATGTCACTAATTTGATCTTCAAGATGTATTGCATAGTTATCGAATCTTGAGCGACTCTCGATATACCAATGGTTGTTGATTCGATCGGGATATATGGATGAAGGGACCGTACTGTACGCTAACCAAAATCTACTGGTTCTTGTAGGCACTATCAGTGATACCTAGGGAATCATGGGGCGATGTTGCTAGGCGCTTTACCTTGATTCGTTGGGCAAGTCGGAAAGTGTTGTTCCGAGTCACAAGGAGTTGTGAGCCCACGGCTAGCTGTATCCCTGAACCATTGAGGGTCACACAGTGTAATGGAGTTTTAATCCCCGTTGAGATAGTTAAATTTAAAGAGTTAAATTTAATGAACTAAGGAGTTGGACTTCTTAAATAAGAGTAAGGGAGTAGGATTTCCTAAAATGACATAGGGATGGACATTTTTGGAAACCACTGAATTCGGATTCAGGAAAATTTATTTTGACTTTAAAATGTGCAGAAATGGTTTCTGTGCACATTGGTGAAATTGGTTCATCGATCGGAGTCACGATGAATTTTATATTAATTTCTGAACGTGCGGGCTTTGCTTGTCGGGCCCTAGCTTATGACTAATGGGCCCTAAGGTGTTAGTGGCCTGCATTATAAATAAGTTATTTCAGTACAGAAATTACACACAACAGGTCATAATTTTTGAGACAGGATTTTCGAAACCCTAGCCTCCTCTCAAAAGAAATCGGCCGAACCCTTCCCCTCTGTCCGAGAAATTCCGGTCTGTGATTTTTAATTGCAGTCAGGAATAACGAATCAGATTCGTTTAATCTCTTCGCAGAAAAACTTCTGATAGATTTTCTAGTGCAATCTATCAGAGGGATTTAAAACCCCATTCGTGGACCTGATTGAAGGAGTTCATCAGTTCCTGGGAGATACAAGAAGCGCAGAGAAATCTGTGTGGTGTCCATTAATCTCGCTTCGAGATTGGAGGTAAAATTTAATTAATTGTTATTTGAATTTTACACACACAATAATTTAATCGTTGAATGGTTGATACCCACACCATGGAATTGTTCCATGATAAAAATTTTTAAACTTCCGCTGCACCGGGTATCAATCGTGATTGATCTGACCGCCAGTTTTTTCCAACAGAAGCAGGCTTGTGGAGGCAAAAAGGTAATCAGGGGGCACCTCAGCAGCAGAGGCAGTATCAGAACCAACCATCTCAGTACCAGAATCAGCCACCTCAACATCAGAACCAGCAGCAGAGGTATGAAGGTGGAAACAGTGGGGGAAACAGAAAGGATCAGTACAAGGCAAGAGGTAAACAGTTCAAGAGACAGGGGAACAGTTCGTCCAGTTCCAGTGGTTCGAAGAAATTTGGTTCAGGACCGAGTTCTGGGTCATCATCCTTGTACTGCAGCAAGTGTGGAGGAAGACACTCACCGGATCAGTGTGTAGGAGTCTTCGGCAATTGTAACACATGCTAGAAACCGGGACACTTCTCTAAAGTGTGCCCTCAACGTAATAGAGATAGAGCTCAGAGTGGGAGTTTGTCTAGACCTGCAGCTCAGACGGAGAGGCAGTCGTCTGCAGTACACTCTTTCCAACCCCAGCAACAGCAGAACAGTCAAGGAGGTAGCTCTAGTGCAAATCAGCCTCCGAGATAGCAAGCACGAGTCTTTGCATTGACAGAGGATCAGGCTCAGGCAGCACCTGACGATGTCATAGCAGGTAACTGTTCGATTTTCGGTCATTCTGCTCATGTCTTGATAGATACATGTGCTTCCCATTCCTTTATCTCTGAGAAATATGTGTTATTGCATGTTTTTCCAACTGAATTGTTGCCTACAGTAGTAGCTGTTAATTCACCTTTGGGTGGAGGAATTGTTTCTGTCCGACTAGTCAGGAACTATGAATTTTGTTTCGAGGGGAATTTGTTAGAATTCGACTGTATTGTGCTTGGGTTGTCAGATTTTGATTGTATTGTCGGTATAGATGCTTTTACCAAGTACAGGGCGATAGTTGATTGTTTTCTGAAGGTTGTCAGGTTCAGACCTGAAATGGCAGACGAGTGGAAATTCTTTGGTAAGGGTTCTCGATCTAGAATTCCCTTGATTTCAGTGTTATCTATGACTCGTTTGTTACAGAGAGGTGCAGAAGGATTTTTGGTTTATGCGGTTGATGTACTGAAATCTAGCCCAGCTTTGGTTGACTTACCAGTGGTTAGAGATTTTGCTGATGTGTTTCCGGAAGATGTTCCTGGATTGCCACCCATTCGAGAGGTTGAATTCAGCATTGACTTAGTGCCAGGTACTCAACCTATTTCAAAAGCTCCTTATCTTATGGCACTTGTTGAATTGAGAGAGTTGAAGGAGCAGCTTGGGAATTTGATTGCCAAGGGATACATCAGACCTAGTGTATCGCCTTTGGGTGCTCCTGTTCTGTTCGTTCGGAAGAAGGATGGTTCTATGCGGCTCTGTATCGACTACCGTCAATTGAATCAGGCTACAGTTAAGAACATGTATCCTTTACCCCGAATAGATGACTTGTTTGATCAACTGCAGGGTTCTTCTGTCTACTCTAAGATTGATCTGAGGTCAGGCTACCATCAGCTGAGAGTGCGAGAGGAAGATGTTCCTAAGACCGCATTCAGAACGAGGTATGGTCACTTTGAGTTTATAGTCATGCCATTCGGTTTGACTAACGCTCCAGCTGTTTTTATGGGTTTGATGAACCGTATCTTTCAGCGTTATTTAGATGAGTTCGTCATTATTTTCATCGATGATATTCTTATCTACTCGAAGAACCGTACTGACCATGCAGAGCACTTGAGGATCGTCTTGCAGATTTTGCGAGTTGAGCAGTTGTTTGCCAAGCTATCGAAATGCGAATTCTGGTTAGATCGAGTTGTCTTTCTCGGTCATATTATTTCTGAAGATGGGATTTCTGTCGATCCCAGCAAAATCGAAGCGGTTATGAATTGGCCTAGGCCGACATCAGTACCTGAGATCCGAAGCTTCATGGGTTTAGCTGGTTATTACCGTCGTTTCATCGAGGGTTTCTCGTCTATTGCCAAGCCTATTACCCAGCTGACTCAGAAGAATGCGCCTTTTGTCTGGACTCCAGATTGTGAGGCTAGCTTTGTTGATCTAAAGAGGAGACTGACCAGTGCTCCAATTCTTACTATTCCGAAGGGTACTGGAGGGTTCACAGTCTATTGTGATGCTTCTAACCGAGGCTTGGGTTGTGTTCTTATGCAGCATAAGCATGTGGTGGCGTATGCATCAAGGCAGCTGAAACCGCATGAGACTCGTTATCCTGTTCATGATCTTGAACTTGCAGCGATTGTATTTGCTTTGAAGATCTGGCGTCACTATCTTTATGGTGAGTCTTTCGAGATCTTTTCTGATCATAAGAGTCTTAAGTACTTGTTTTCACAGGCAGAGCTGAATATGAGACAGAGAAGATGGTTAGATCTGTTGAAGGATTTCGACTGTGAGATCAAGTATTATCCAGGGAAGTCGAATGCAGTTGCAGATGCCTTGAGCCGAAAGCTTTGTTCGTTATCTCTTTCAACTATCGGTGTTTCTCAGTTGGTCGATGATTGTTGCACTTCTGGTTTAGAGTTTGAAACAGATAGGGAGACTATCAGAGCGTTTGCTATTCAAGCCGAGCCGGAGTTGTTTGTTGCAATCAGAGAAGCACAGAAGTC
This sequence comes from Henckelia pumila, assembly GCF_033568475.1. NCBI lineage: Eukaryota > Viridiplantae > Streptophyta > Magnoliopsida > Lamiales > Gesneriaceae > Henckelia > Henckelia pumila. Next base: position 166,456,165 of record NC_133123.1, read on the forward strand.
TGAGCCGAGCATTCAGGTTTCAGTAGAGAAAGTCAGAACTGGGCATCAGTCAGAATTCCAGGTTAGAGATGACGTGTTGTTTGTGAATAACCGTATTGTTGTGCCTGATATTTCGGAGTTGAGATAGCGTATTCTCCGAGAGGCTCATTGCAGTCGGTTTAGCGTTCATCCTGGAGGTCGTAAAATGTACAACGATCTGAAGAGTCAGTTCTGGTGGAATAGAATGAAGGACGATGTTGCGAGATTTGTATCTCGGTGTTTGAATTGTCAGCAAGTGAAAGCAGAGCGGAAGCGACCAGGTGGTCTTTTGCACAGCCTATCTGTTCCTGAATGGAAATGGGATCACATTTCTATGGATTTTGTCACGAAGCTACCACGATCCGTTCGAGGATGCGATGCTATTTGGGTAGTGATCGACCGATTGACGAAGTCTGCGTGTTTTATTCCGTACAGGATGACGTATCGTCATGATCAGATGGCTGAGTTGTATGTTAGAAATGTTGTGAGATTGCATGGTGTGCCGAAGTCGATCGTTTCAGACAGAGATCCTAGATTCACTTCTTACTTCTGGCACAGTCTTCAGGGGGCACTTGGTACTCGATTGCATCCGAGTACAGCTTATCATCCTCAGACAGATGGACAGTCAGAGCGGACCATCCAGACGTTGGAGGATATGCTGCGAGCGGTAGTGCTAGACTTTGGCACTAGTTGGCAGGATTCTTTGCCTCTTGTCGAGTTTTCTTACAACAACAGCTTCCAAGCGAGTATCGGTATGGCGCCTTTTGAGGCTTTGTATGGTAGAAAGTGCCGATCTCCATTGTTTTGGGATGAATTGTCCGAGTCACCAGATTTGGGACCGGAGATGCTTAGAGGTATGGCAGAGCAGGTTAAGATCATTCAGACCAGAATGAAGTCAGCTCAAGATAGACAGGCGAAGTATGCAAATGTCAGACGTCGACCTCTGAGTTTTGAGCAGGGAGACCGTATATTCCTTAAGATTTCTCCGTTCAGAGGCACCGTCAGATTCGGTAAGAGAGGAAAGTTATCTCCGAGATTCATCGGTCCGTACGAAATTCTCGAGAAAATAGGCGATCTTGCCTACAGACTTGCACTTCCTCCGTCTTTATCTGGTATTCACGACGTTTTTCACGTCTCTATGCTGCGAAAGTATCAACCAGATATTTCTCATATCCTTCAGCCTGACGAAGCCGAGTTAGACGAGACCCTGAGCTATTTTGAGCGACCGATTCAGATCCTTGATCGGAAAGAAAAGCAACTCAGAACCAAGTTGATTCCGTTGGTGAAAGTGCAGTGGAGCCGTCACGGAGTTGAGGAAGCGACTTAGGAGACAGAATCTGACATGAGACAACGTTTTCCAGAGTTGTTCGGATGAGGTGAGTTCTTCTTACTGTCTTTAGTTCTTTATCCTATCTTATGAGTTATGGTTCTTGTGGATTCGAGGACGAAATCTCTTCTTAGTGGGGGAGAATTGTAACGCCCCGTTTTTATCTTAATTGAATTTATTTGAGTTAATCAGAGATTACAGAGTTCTCGAGCCGGTTTGATTTTGATCAGGGTCCTTTTTGCAAATTTTGAAAATTTCAAGGACTAAAATGAAAATAGGGGATTTAATATATTATCTACACTTAGATATTTATTTTGGAAGCCTCATCTTCCTCCTCCCAACCGTGAGCATCCATTGAAGCGCCTCTTTGGACTTTCAAGCTTCTAGATTTCAGTCCGAGCACGATCCGACCGTTGAAATTTATTTCTGAAGGCAGATTATCGATCACTGCAGCGAGAGCTCCGTTATATCGTAAGTTTTTCTACGATCGGATACATTCTAGTTTTTGGATGTTGTTAGAATCGTTTGAGATTCGAGTATGTTGTTCTCTACAGAGTTCTGATCGTTTATTATCTGTCGGTTTTGAATTAGAGCGACGTTCGGAATTGTTATGATTTTTGGAAGTATTATTCAAAAATGTGGGTTTTTGAGATTTGTTGGGTTTGTCTTGTTGTTGTGGTTTTAGCATTGAATTGAGTTGATATCAGTATTGAACTGCTGTCTGCGTTGCCGGTTTGTTCAGTTTATAGCCGTTATGCCGTCGGTTTGAGTTTTGAGGGTTTCGAACCGTTTTTGAGTTGTTGAACTTGGCTTGTAAGTTGGTATTTGTTGTTGATCAATCTCTTGTATCTGAACAGATTCGTTTGGAGTTGTCAAGCCCTGAGTTAGCAGCTGATTGATCGTTTCAGAGTTGGACGAAGATCGGTAATGAGATTTACCTTGATCCGTAGTTGTTGTTTAGATTGTATAGTTGTTGATACAATCTTTTGTTGTAGCTTTCCTGGAGTTGGAACTACTGCATTGAAAGGTAAAAGCAGTCATCGTAGCGGGATAGCATACTCGGGACTGTTGGTTCTCGAGTTTCCCTTTTTAAATCACATATTGCATTAATACTTGTTCTAGCACGTGGAACTTGTAATTGTTGATTGATTGAGTTTTTGTTATGTGGCTTATGTTTATGTTTCTGTTATACATTCATCTTGAGCCTACTTTGATTTCAGCGGGCAGAACCGCCCTTTTTGTTAGACGTTTGGGAACTATGATTGAGTGGCCTAGGTTGTAGTATTTCGCCTAGTGCTAGCATACTCATTATGGTTGCTCAAAGTCTAGAGGAGTGGGATACGTGGCACCACCTCGATTGGGAGAGTCGATGAGTCGTTACGTGATCTCATCCTCGGGATCCCAAAAGCAGAGCAATACTCCCGTGTTTATCAGAATCGATATCCTGGTTTTAAAGACATGCATATCATTAACTTCGACTTGAATATGTGGTTTGATAGCATGTTGTGTATTCATTACTTGATATGTTGATTTTACTGGGAATGTCGTTCTCACCGGTTATCCGGCTGTTGCTTTGTTTTGTATGTGTACTTGGCAACAGGTGGGGCAGGAACAAGTCAGAAGAGGCATGGTTAGCTTCGAGGGCAAGTAGTAGAAGTGAGACTCGGTTTAGAAGTCGAATTAGCATGTTTATCTAGTTTAAGATTGAAGCATGTTAGAACTCGAACTTGATATGTTTTGTTATTCGAATTAGTTTGTATTCGGATTGTAATCTGAAATTGAAGTATGTTGTTGCTGTATCGATTTAGACTTCTGGTTGTTTTTAGGCCTTCTGAAAGCATGACTTGTTATGGCATGTTTCCCTACACCCTGTTATTGCATTTGTATTTGAAGGCATGTCGGATCAAGCGCGGAATCCTTTCTTTTTTCTGCAGCCTGAGCTTTTTCTGCCCAGGCCTTCCGCGCGCGGGCGAGGCGTTCCTCGCGCAAGCGCGAGGCCTCCGTTGGGCCTCGGGATCGTTTGCCCGCGCGCGCGCGAGCTTGGTTCCTCGCGCGGGCGCGCGGCGTTTTTTTTTAAAAAAAAAAAAAAAAAACTTTGACTTGTTTTACTCTTGGATTCTTGTTCGCTTAATTGTTGTTTAATCCGAGATTAGTGGTTTAGAATCGAGGTCTCACAGATATACTATTGTTGTTTTGATAAAGACCTTGAATATACTATAGTGTATGTAAGATGTGGTAGTACATGGGGATGTCTATCATGAAACACATCTTATAGTCACTGTATATTCTAAATCGTTCCTAGTCAATTGAGCCGTCCGTTAATAAGGATAAGGATCGCTCGAGATAGAGACTAGCATTTGCGATGCCGAGTACCACGTTTCATTGGTAAGGAACATAGAGATGTTCAAAGCATGCAAATGGATATTCATACGATGAATGATCGAACTACCCTATCCGGACTTTCCAAGTGGTTATCACTTATCGAGTGGATAAAGTCCGCGGTTTTGGTTGTACACCATTAGTCCTTACTACTTGAAACATCATTGAGACTCTATATGCTAGTACTGTACTTTGACTCGTTTACCGACTCTATTGGGGTCATCAGGTGTCGGGATTGGGTACAGTTACGACACATATAGGAGTCGATGCTTTGTTGTCAAGGATTCACCACATACTTGCGAGTGTGGATATCCTATGCAATCTGAGGAGATATTAGTGTGACGAATCTCTGGCCAGAGTACATGATGTGTTTTAAGAAATGGTTTCTTAGTAGCACATGCGATGTCACTATTTGATCTTCAAGATGTATTGCATAGTTATCGAATCTCGAACGGCTCTCGATTTACCAATGGTTGTTGATTCGATCGGGATATATGGATGAAGGGACCGTACTGTACGCTAACCAAAATCTATTGGTTCTTGCTGGCACTATCAGTGATACCTAGGGAATCATGGGGCGATGTTGCTAGGCGCTCTTACCATGATTCGATGGGCAAGTCGGAAATTGTTGTTCCGAGTCACAAGGAGTTGTGAGCCCACGGCTAGCTGTATCCCTGAACCATTGAGGGTCACACAGAGTAATGAATTTTTAATCCCCGTTGAGATAGTTAAATTTAAAGAGTTAAATTTAATGAACAAAGAAATGGGACTTCTTATTTAAGAGTAGAGGAGTAAGATTTCCTAAAATGACATAGGGATGGGCATTTTTGCAAACCACTGAATACGGATTTAGAAAATTTATCTTGACTCTAAAAGATGCAGAAATGGTTTCTGTGAACATTGGTGAAATTGGTTTATCAATCTGAGTCACGATAAATTTTATATTAATTTCTGAACATGAAGGCTTTGCTTGTCAGGCTTGAACTTATGACTAATGGGCCCTAAGCTGTTAGCAGCCCACATTATAAATAAATTATTGCAGTACAGAAATTACACAACAGAGGTCACAAAATATTTTGAAAACCCTAGCTGTTTTTACACAGTGGCCGCCGCCCCTCCCTCTCTCTGTCGAAAATTCCAGCCTGTGAATTTTGAATTTGCAGTCTGGTTTAACGGATCAAATTCGTTAATTCTTTTCGTAGAAACTTATGATAGATTTTCTAGTGCAATCTATCAGAGGGATTAAATCTCTGTTCGTGGACCTGATTGAAGAATTGTTCGTCCATCAGTTCCTGGGATATACAACAAGAGCAGAGTAATCTGTTGGTGTCCATAATCTCGATTCGAGATTGGAGGTAAAAATTTATAATTGTTATTTTATTTTTACACGCACAATTTAATCGTAAAGTTTTGATACCTATTATGGAATCGTTCCATATAAAATTTTTAAACTTCCGCTGCACCGGGTATCAATTCTGATTGATCTGATCGTCGTTCTCCAACAGTGGTATCAGAGCCAGGTTGCTCAGATCAAGCGATTAAATTAATCGATTGTACAAAAATTTTTAAGCCTCGGTTTTTTGAAACAAAATAAAATTTTAAAATAAAATTTTTTTTTCGGGCAAAACCCGAGCAGCGATTGGATCGCTGCCCGGGGGGGGGGGGGGGCAGCGAGGGCATGGCAGCGCTCGGCGCTGCCCAGCGCAGCGATTGTCGCTGCCCTAGGGGCAGCCGGGCTGCCCGACCCGAGCCCTTTTGGGGCGTGTCCCGGGGGGCCCGCGAAAATTAATTTTTAATTTTAAAATTAAAATTTTAATATGTTAAAATTCTATTTTTGGTCCGATCGAAAATTGTTTTTGATTGGTCCACGAGGCGTCGGATCGAATTGTTCGAGTCCGAAAATTTTAAAATTGATTTTTGGACAAATTTGAATTTTTGGAAAATTTATAGATTTTATCTCAGATTTTATGAAATTAATTATTTTTGGTACAATTGATGATAAGATATGATCTTATGGAAATATTGAGTAAAATATGATTTTATGTATAAAATTGGATTTTATATGTAAAATATGATTTTATTTGATAAAAGGATAAAATATGATTTTGTGTGTAAAATAAGATTTTATATATGGAATATGATTTTATCCTTTTAAATTTAAATTGTCATTGCATGTTATCCAATAAATTAATTTTGAATTAAATATTATTGGATAAGGATGATTGATTGCCATGACCAATTTTGTAGGTGTATGTTAGGAATTTACATTTGTTTTTATTGTTGTTGGATTTATTAATGGGTCTGGTTTATGGCCCAATATGAATTGTCATATGTAATAAAAGTGGGCCTGGTTTATGGCCCGTTCCCACCCCTTGAAATGTATCCCCTACTTGTCATGGTTATTTATTGTAAATACATTAGACTTAGTGGGAGATGAAGATTTGAAGACGGAGGTGGGCCCAGCAGACAATAAAGACTGAAGAAATGTAAATTGGAAGCTCAATGTAATAGGATTGCATTGCATACCTGCATATTACCTAGGATTGGACTTAGACTCGTGATTGGCAACCACGGGTCGAATAGAAATGGAATCGATCATCCTATATAATATATGATATTATAGTTGTATGCATGTTTTAGACAAAATTGTGTGAATCCCGCAAGCATACAAATTTTAAAATGATGAGACAAATTTTCAAAATTAAAATCCCTCATTTTAAATATAATTTAAAATTGATATCAAGATAAATAAAAGAAATTTAAAAATTATTTAAATGTTCCTACCTTCCATCAACGATCAATGTATGAGATGCTACCCGCGGATACGGTCCGGCTCATATTATTGGGGGGGGCCCGTTCGTCGGAAAGTTGTACATTGGATCGACACATGTTGTAAGTTGGGTGGAACTCCCATGGGATCGGCTCATATTATTGGGGGATCCACATGGCGACCGTCCATCACAACTTAATATTGATGGGTCATCTTGACATGTCACAATAAACGACGTCATATTATTGGGCCCTTATTGGACATGAGGTAAAAACGTGGAGGTTGCTTTGGAAGCAATTGGGCTCTACCTTTTGAAAATTATGGTTGGGTGATATTATTCGGGACCATAGTTTGTCAATTGGACTCCATGTTCCCACTAAGGAAAGAGTTTCCCGTTTTCACTAGAGGGTAGTGAAATCGTTAAAATAGTGGGAGTGAGATTCATAAAATAAATTTTGCCTATTTTATGTCTTAGTAAATTAATTAAACAATCATCGATAATTGTCTGTTTCATCTCAGTATATCATTATGATGAATCTTCGTAATCCACTATTCTCTATTCTCGAACAAAATAAACTGACTGGATCAAACAATACAGAATGATTCCATAAGTTAAGATTGTCCTAAGTTCGGAAAAGATTTTCTAAGTGTTAGAAAATGCTTCTCCGAAAACAGCCCCGGTTGATGTAACTGCCGAAAGGTTGGCCGAACTAGAGAAATGGTTGGACCATGATCTCAAGGCAAAATGTTACATACAAAATTGGACAAGTCTAAACAAGTTTGCCATCACTGCAAGAAACCCGGTTATTGGAAACGTAACTGCAAGGAATACCTCGAGCAATTGCGAACTGCAAAGGGTATGTTTTACATTGAAATAAATGTTTTTAATACTACTTCTTGGGTATTGGATACCAGATGTTGATCTCATATTTGCAATGAGTTGCAAATGATGACAAGAAGTAATAAGCTAAGGATGGGTGAGACGCAGTCAAGGCTCGGGAATGGTTCCAGAGTTAAATCCATAGCTATGGGAAATATTTGTTTAAATTTTGCAAACCAATTTTAAGTTGTATTATGAGAAAGATATTTTTATTTGTGCCAAAGATTTCATTAAAAACATTATTTCTATTTCTATGCTTGATAGAGATGGATTTTCTTGTAATTTTGTGAATGGGATTTGCAATATTTACAAGAATAAATGTTTGATTTGAAGTGGACAATTTAAAAAGGATCTATATAACTTAAAATTAAAAGACGTTCCAATAAATTATGTTGATAAACCGGTAACAACGAACAAAAGGAAAATCGATAGTCAAAACCCGGCAAACCTTTGGCATGCTAGGCTAGGTCATATTTCCTCAAGGAGGATGAACAAGCTAGTGGGAGAGGGCATGTTTGATATGTCTGATATTAACTCTCTAATCCTGCCTGAAAGGAAAAATGACTAAATCTCCTTTTAAGGGAAAACCTGAGTGTAGTCAAAATTTGTTGGATTTGATCCATACAGACGTTTGTGGTCCATTTAGAATTGGTACTCAATATGGCCACACCTACTTCATTACCTTTACTGATGATTATTCTAGGTATGGGTATTTATATTTAATGAAATATAAGTCTGAAGCATTTAAAAAGTTCAAAGAATTCAAGGCTGAAGTAGAAAACAAGCTAGGTAAAAGTATTAAAGCACTTCGATTGGATCGAGGTGGAGAATACTTGAGTACCGAGTTTTTGGACTATCTGAAAGAGAATGGGATTCTCTCTCAGTGGACTCCTCCTATGACACCTCAGCTGAATGGTGTATCGGAGCGTCGTAATCGAACTTTGTTGGACATGGTTCGATCCATGATGAGCTTCACTGAGCTTCCACCTTCATTTTGGGGCTATGCGCTTGAAACGGCGGTATTGTTGTTGAACAACGTCCACACTAAAGCAGTGGATAAAACACCATACGAGTTATGGAATGGCAAAGCTCCTAAGTATTCGTACTTGAGGATTTGGGGATGTCCTGCTTACGTGAAGCAGACAGTGGGAGATAAGTTGGATAGTCGATCCACCTTATGTTATTTTGTAGGGTATCTGAAGAATTCAATCGGATATTATTTCTATCATCCTGCTGAAACAAAGGTGTTTGTTTCAAGGAATGCCACCTTCTTGGAGAAGGAGTTCTTATTGGATAAGAAAGGCGAGATGATGGAACTCGAAGAAATTCGAGAAGAACCTGAAATACAAAATAACGATCCTACACCTCAGGAACCATTGATAGACATGCCTATACCTAAAAGATCCGAGAGGACTTCTAGACCTCCTATTCGATATGGTCTTCTTCTTGAAGGGGATCAAGATGAACCCGATGTTGGATGTGATCCAAGAAACTTCAAAGAAGCAATTTCTGATGCGGATTCAAATTTATGGCTTGAAGTTATGCAGTCGGAAATAGATTCGATGCATACAAACCAAGTTTGGTCTTTAGTAGATCCTCCCGATGGAATTGTTCCAATAGGGTGTAAATGGATCTACAAGAGAAAGCTTGGACCTGATGGTAAGGTATTGACCTACAAGGCCCGATTGGTGGCGAAAGGTTATACTCAAAGACAAGGAGTTGACTATGATGAAACCTTTTCACCAGTTGCAATGTTCAAGTCCATAAGAATCCTTATTGTCATAGCTGCTTGGTATGACTATGAGATATGGCAAATGGATGTGAAGACTGCATTTCTTAATGGAAACATTAAGTAAGAGATCTATATGACGCAGCCTGAGGGATACACATCCATGGGAAGCGAGCATAAGGTATGCAAGCTTCAGAGATCGATCTATGGTCTCAAACAAGCATCAAGAAGTTGGAACCAGAAATTTGATGAAACAATAAAGGATTTTGGTTTCATCAAGAACCCGGAGGAACCGTGCGTGTACAAGAAAGTAGTTAAGGATGCTGTGACATTCTTAGTACTTTAGGTTGATGACATCCTACTCATTGGGAATGATGTAGGGATGTTGCAGTCAACAAAGATATGGTTATCAGGTAGATTCTCGATGAAGGATTTGGGTGAGGCATCCTATATTCTAGGGATACAGATCTATAGAGATAGATCTAAGAGAATGATAGGACTCACTCAAGCAACCTACATCGACACCATATTGAAAAGGTTTTCAATGGATGGGTCCAAGAGAGGACATCTACCTATGTGTCATGGAGTTTCTCTATCCAAGTCTATGTGTCCCAAGACTGATGAAGAGATAGAGAAAATGACACATGTACCATATGCGTCAGCCATTGGTAGTATCATGTATGAGATGATATCTACCAGACCGGATGTAGAATTTGCTCTGAGTGTCTCGAGCAGATATCAAGCTAATCCCGGTCAAATGCATTGGAAAGCCGTGAAGGACATTCTTAAGTACTTACAAAGTACTAAGAATATGTTCATGGTATATGGAGGAAGAGAACTGAAATTGGAAGGCTATACCGACTCTAGCTTCCAAAGTGACGTGGATGACTCGAAGTCAACCTCTGGATTTGTGTTCATGCTCAATGGCGGTGCTGTCTCTTGGAAGAGTTCCAAGCAGGACACCACAGCGGATTCCACCACTAAGGCAGAATACATTGCGGCATCAGCTGCTGCTAAAGAGGCCGTTTGGATGAGGAATTTCGTCCAAGAGTTGGGCGTCATTCCGGAAGTTGTTGGTCCAGTCCCGGTGTACTGTGACAACACGGGTGCCATTGCTCAGGCAAAGGAACCAAGGTCTCATCAAAGATCCAAACACGTACTGAGGAAATACCACATCATCCGGGAGATCGTGGAAAGAGGAGACATCACTGTCGAAAGAGTGGCATCTGCAGACAATATCGCTGATCCACTTACTAAGCCCTTGCCAGGACCATTATTTGACAAACATCGCGAAGCAATGGGTCTACGTAGTATTACTAGTTGGCTTTAGGGCAAGTGGGAGATTGAAAGAGTGGGTGCCCGGTGAGCCAACTTGTGGCTAAGGGCTTTGATGACTCTTTGTATAAACAATCTTTTGTTTAATATAATTTACACTTTTATTAATGGCAATGACTTTATCTTTCTTCATATTGTTATATTGTGATATACTATTGTTGTTTTGATAAAGACCTTGAATATACTATAGTGTATGTAAGATGTGGTAGTACATGGGGATGTCTATCATGAAACACATCTTATAGTCACTGTATATTCTAAATCGTTCCTAGTCGATTGAGCCGTCCGTTAATAAGGATAAGGATCGCTTGAGATAGAGACTAGCATTTGCGATGCCGAGTACCACGTTTCATTGGTAAGGAACATAGAGATGTTCAAAGCATGCAAATGGATATTCATACGATGAATGATCGAATTACCCTATCCGGACTTTCCAAGTGGTTATCACTTATCGAGTGGATAAAGTCCGCGGTTTTGGTTGTACACCATTAGTCCTTACTACTTGAAACATCATTGAGATTCTATATGCTAGTACTGTACTTTGACTCGTTTACCAACTCTATTGGGGTCATCAGGTGTCAGGATTGGGTACAGTTATGACACATATAGGAGTCGATGCTTTGTTTTCAAGGATTCACCACATAATTGCGAGTGTAGATATCCTATGCAATCTGAGGAGATATTAGTGTGACGAATCTCTGGCCAGAGTACATGATGTGTTTTAAGAAATGGTTTATTAGTAGCACATGCGATGTCACTATTTGATCTTCAAGATGTATTGTATAGTTATCGAATCTCGAACGACTCTCGATTTACCAATGGTTGTTGATTCAATCGGGATATATGGATGAAGGGACCGTACTGTATGCTAACCAAAATCTATTGGTTCTTGCAGGCACTATCAATGATACCTAGGGAATCATGGGGCGATGTTGCTAGGCGCTCTTACCATGATTCGATGGGCAAGTCGGAAATTGTTGTTCCGAGTCACAAGGAGTTGTGAGCCCACGGCTAGCTGTATCCCTGAACCATTGAGGTTCACATAAGTAATGGATTTTTAATCCCCGTTGAGATAATTAAATTTAAAGAGTTAAATTTAGTGAATAAAGAAGTGGGACTTCTTATTTAAGAGTAGAGGGAGTAAGATTTCCTAAAATGACATAGTGATGGACATTTTTGGAAACCAGTGAATTCGGATTCAAAAAATTTATCTTGACTTTAAAAGATGCAGAAATGGTTTCTGTGCACATTGGTGAAATTGGTTTATCAATCTGAGTCACGATGAATTTTATATTAATTTTTGAACATGCGGGTTTTGTTTGTCAGGCTTCAACTTAGGACTAATGGGCCCTAAGCTGTTAGCAGCCCACATTATAAATAAGTTATTGCAGTACAGAAATTACACAACAGAGGTCACAAAATATTTTGAAAACCCTAGCTGTTTTTACACAGTGGCCGCCGCCCCTCCCTCTCTTTGTCGAAAATTCCAGCCTGTGAATTTTGAATTTGCGGTCTGGTTTAACGGATCAAATTCGTTAATTCTGTTCGTAGAAACTTCGGATAGATTTTCTAGTGCAATCTATCAGTGGGATTAAATCTCTGTTCGTGGACCTGATTGAAGAATTGTTCGTCCATCAGTTCCTGGGATATACAACAAGAGCCGAGTAATATGTTGGTGTCCATAATCTCGATTCGAGATTGGAGGTAAAAATTTATAATTGTTATTTTATTTTTACACGCACAATTTAATCGTAAAGTTTTGATACCTATTATGGAATCGTTTCATATAAAATTTTTAAACTTCCGCTGCACCGGGTATCAATTCTGATTGATCTGATCGCCGTTCTCCAACAAAGTCACCAGTGAAATGCCGCAGCCTCTCGCTCTCCACTGTAGCAATCATGGGCATGAAGTGACACTCCCGCTCGAAATGCCTCACAAACTTAGCCAAAAGTGGATCACCGGTCCATGCAAACTCCTTCGGTCCCTGCTTCCAGAACCTCTCAGTGATGTCATCCTTGTGCGTCCTCCTAATCTGTCCAGCCTAATGCTCAAGTAAACTCGGCATGCTCATGTTGGCCCTCTCAAATGCTGCGAGTGGTAGAGCTGTAGGTGAAGGTAGAGGCGAAGGTGGATTCTGATTACCCGCATCGCAAACTACGCGACTCGAAGACATAATGCAATTCCCAATAATCTCTAACGCAATCGTATTGCATAGCTATGTATTTTAATTTAAAAGCCTTATAACATAAATTTCCGTGAAAAATCTAACTCATGGGTCCCATTCGTAATACATAATTAAAAGCATTTCAAAACTCACAGACTTGCAGTGCGACTTCTGAGCTACACGTAGAAGGCTAGCTAACCCTCCAAGGACCTTGCTCTGATACCAAATGAAACGAACCAAACTCGAAGGAATTTTTATTTTGAATATTACATATATTCCCATGCATATATGCATCTATACTTAAAATAGATTTTCATAAAATTTAATACATAATAAAAATCGATTGCATCTTAAAAGTTTAAAAACTCGAACAGGTTAAAATTCATGCAAACGACTATAATCTCAAAAGTATGCAAACTAATGAGAAATAGTAAACATGTGCGGAAAATAGCTCAATACATAAAATATCTCATCATAAACTAAATCAACTGAAACATGAGCTGGCGAAGGTCACGGGTGTGCTAGCTCGCCACGGATGCACAGAGGTCTTCACCACCAGTCGGGACCACAACCTCCTGAGTAACATAAAACTCACCTACACACCATTTAGATCTAGTGAGCCTAAAGCCCCAGCATGCTCTACCTTTAATAATGAGTACTACTAAATAAAACCACATGCAAGCACATAACGTATATAAAAATAACCTGAGGATTCTAATGCATGCATGATCGTAAAATCGTATGCATAAACTGCGTCGTAATATAAATCATAACATAATACGTAATATAATACATAACATAATCTTAGACATGTCATAAACATAAAAATAATTTTCTGTTGGTCATATCAGAAAAGTGTGACCATAAACATAAACGGTTGATCAATCTATAAACCAACGTACGTGGCGGCGAGGTTCACCCAACCTTAACACGGGGATTCCCTACGCCTCTTATGCCACTTCACCCAACCTTAACACGGGGATCCGTAGGCTCCTGAACATAATTGCCACAATTCACATCAACTTCCCAAAAATATTTCCTTTACATGCCCTTAATATTAACATAAAATACATGCATGAATCATGAACTTAAAAATATCATCTTCCTTAAAATTATGCCCGTAAATATATATTTAATTCATTTTCCATAAAAATCATATTATATCAAAATATACATATACATCTATTAAATATATATTTACGGACTATTTTGTTTGTCACTGGCTAGCTCGAGTTGCTGCCCCTTAACTAAAGTCCTTAAAATCATATTCGTCCGATAACACTTAGATTGACTCATTAACACTTAAACTGGCCCAATAATACTTAGACTAGCCCAATCACACTTAAATTGATCCAATTAGACTAATATTGGCCCAATAGTACTTAGTCCAATTTAGAACTTAGCCCAACCAAATAAATTAAACAACTAAGGCTCATTAACAAATTTAGCTCAATTATTAAATTAAGCCTCCAATAACTATCTTAAGCCTCATAAGTTTGTCTCAATAAATAAATCAATTCGTTCAAGCTCAAATAACACTTTATTCCAAATAAAAAACTCAAGCCCAATAAATAAGTTAAACTCAATAAACATTTTAGGTCCAATAACTAAATTAAGCCAAATGAATAAACTAAACACTTAGACTCTTAAATAAATTACCCGGTACAAAATAAATAATCTAGACCCAAACCATAACATATGACCCTAATACACTTGACCCGACCCGGACAACCCACTTGCCCGAGCTCTGCCTAAGCTACCCACTAGATAGACCACCCTTACAACCATCCAACTGTTCACCTAGCCGACACTAGTTCAAGACATCTTAAACCAAGACCCAAATTGACCTAACCCAGCCATCAACTAGTGAACAACAACTAATACCCATCCATGACAGAAAAATCATTCACAATACATATAAAACACGAATGATGCATGAGCTAATATTTGAGCTACCATATTCACATACAAATGCAACAACACAATTTAATCATCAAAACAGTTAATATACTGATCTAAATGGTGTGAGAAAGGAAGGGTATAACATGCCTGAAAGAGTGGGTGCCCAGTGAGCCAACTTGTGGCTAAGGGCTTTGATGACTCTTTGTATAAACAATCTTTTGTTTAATATAATTTACACTTTTATTAATGGCAATTACTTTGTCTTTCTTCATATTGTGATATTGTGATATACTATTGTTGTTTTGATAAAGACCTTGAATATACTATAGTGTATGTAAGATGTGGTAGAACATGGAGATGTCTATCATGAAACACATCTTATAGTCACTGTATATTCTAAACTGTTCCTAGTCGATTGAGCCGTCCGATAATAAGGATAAGGATCGCTCGAGTTTGAGACTAGCAATTGCGATGCAGAGTACCACGTTTCATTGGTAAGGAACATAGAGATGTTCGAAGCATGCAAATGGATATTCATATGATGAATGATCAAACTACCCTATCCGGACTTTCCAAGTGGTTATCACTTATCGAGTGGATAAAGTCCGCGGTTTTGGTTGTACACCATTAGTCCTTACTACTTGAGACATCATTGAGACTCTATATGCTAGTATTGTGCTTTGACTCGTTTACCGACTCTATTGGGGTCATCAGGTGTCGGGATTGGGTACAGTTACAACACATATAGGAGTCGATGCTTTGTTGTCAAGGATTCACCACATACTTATGAGTGTGGATATCCTATGCGATCTGAGGAGATATTAGTGTGACGAATCTCTGGCCAGAGTACATGATGTGATTTAAGAAATGGTTTCTTAGTAGCACATGCGATGTCACTATTTGATCTTCAAGATGTATTGCATAGTTATCGAATCTCGAGCGAATCTCGATATACCAATGGTTGTTGATTCGATCGGGATATTTGGATGAAGGGACCGTACTGTACGCTAAACAAAATCTACTGGTTCTTGTAGGCACTATCAGTGATACCTAGGGAATCATGGGGCGATGTTGCTAGGCGCTCATACCATGATTCGATGGGCAAGTCGGAAATTGTTGTTCCGAGTCACAAGGAGTTGTGAGCCCACGGCTAGCTGTATCCCTGAACCATTGAGGGTCACACAGTGTAATGGATTTTTAATCCCCGTTGAGATAGTTAAATTTAAAGAGTTAAATTTAATGAACGAAGAAGTTGGACTTCTTATTTAAGAGTAGAGGAGTAAGATTTCCTAAAATGACATAGGGATGGCCATTTTTGGAAATCACTGAATTCGGATTCAGAAAAATTTATCTTGACTTTAAAAGGTGCAGAAATGGTTTCTGTGCACATTGGTGAAATTGGTTTATCAATCGGAGTCACGATGAATTTTATATTAATTTCTGAACATGCGGGCTTTGCTTGTCGGGCTTGAACTTATGACTAATGGGCCCTAAGCTGTTAGTGGCCTACATTATAAATAAGTTATTGCAGTACAGAAATTACACACAACAGGTCACAATTTTTGAAAACCCTAAGTATTTTTCTAAAAGGTGGCCGCCCCCCTCCCTCTCTCTGTCAGAAAATCCAGCCTGTGATTTTGAATTACAGTCTGGTTTAACGGATCAAATTCTTTAATCTCTTCGTAGAAAACTTCTGATAGATTTTCTAGTGCAATCTATCAGAGGGATTAAATCTCTGTTCGTGGACCTTATTGAAGAACATTTCGTCCATCAGTTCCAGGGATATACAACAAGAGCAGAGAAATCTGTTGGTGCCCTAAATCTCGATTCGAGATTAAAGGTAAAAATTTTATAATTGTTATTTAATTTTTACACACACAATTTAATCGTAAGGTTGATACCCATTATGGAATCGTTCCATACAAAATTTTAAACTTCCGCTGCACCGGGTATTAATCATAATTGATCTGATCGCCGCGTTCTCCAACAGTGGTATCAGAGCCAGGTTGCTCAGATCAAGCGATTAAATTAATCGATTGTACAAAAAATTTTTTAGGCCTCGGTTTTTGAAACAAAATAAATATTTTAAAATAAAAATATTTTTTTTTCGGGCAAAAACCCGAGCAGCGCTCGGCGCTGCCCATGGGCAGCGCACGGCGTTGCCTAGGGCAGCGATCGTCGCTGCCCTAGGGGCAGCCGGGCTGCCCGGCCCGGGAACGTCCCGGGCGGCCCGCGGGAAAAATTATTTTAATTTTTTAAATTAAATTTTAATATTTTAAAATTCTATTTTTGGTCCGATCGAAAATTGTTTTGATTGGTCCACGAGGCGTCGGATCGAATTGTTCGAGTCCGAAAATTTTAAAATTGATTTTTGGATAAATTTGAATTTTTGGAAAATTTTAATATTTTATCCTTTAATTGAATTTTGAAATTAATTAATTTTGGTACATTTGATGATAAGATATGATCTTATGGATATATTGAGTTAAATATGATTTTATGTATAAAATTGGATTTTATAGATAAAATATGATTTTATTTGATAAAAAGATAAAATATGATTTTATATGTAAAATAAGATTTTATGTATGAGATATGATTTTATCTTTTTAAATTTAAATTGTCATTGCATGTTATCCAATAAATTAATTTTGAATTAAATGTTATTGGATAAGGATGATCGATTGTCATGACCAATTTTGTAGGTGTATGTTAGGAATTTACATTTGTTTTTATTGTTGTTGGTTTTATTAATGGGCCTGGTTTATGGCCCAATATGAATGTCATATGTAATAAAAGTGGGCTTGGTTTATGGCCCGTTCCCACCCCTTAAAAATGTATCCCCTACTTGTCATTGTTATTTATTGTAAATACATTAGATTTAGTGGGAGATCAAGATTTGAAGATGGAGGTGGGCCCAACAGACAATAAAGACAGAAGAAATGTAAATTGGAAGCAAATGTAATAGGATTGCATTGCATACTGCATATTACCTAGGATTGGACTAAGACTCGTGATTGGCAACCACGGGTCGATTAGAAATGGAATCGATCATCCTATATAATATGTGATATTATAGTTGTATGCATGTTTTAGACATAATTGTGTGAATCCGACAAGCATACAAAATTTTAAAAATGATGAGACAAATTTTTATAATTAAAAATCCCTCATTTTAAATATGATTTAAAATTGATATCAAGATAAATAAAGGAAATTAAAATTTGTTTAAATGTTCCTACCTTCCATCAACGATCAATGTATGAGATGCTACCCGCGGATACGGTCCGGCTCATATTATTGGGGGGGCCCGTTCGTCGGAAAGCTGTACATTGGATCGACACATGTTGTAAGTTGGGTGGAACTCCCATGGGATCGGCTCATATTATTGGGGGATCCACATGGCGACCGTCCATCACAACTTAATATTGATGGGTTATCTTGACATGTCACAATAAATGGCGTCATATTATTGGGCCCTTATTGGACATGAGGTAAAAACATGGAGGTTGCTTTGGAAGCAATTGGGCTCTACCATTTGAAAATTATGGTTGGCTGATATTATTTGGGACCATAAGTTTGTCAATTGGACTCCATGTTCTCACTAAGGAAAACAGTTTCCCGTTTTCACTAGAGGGTAGTGAAATCGTTAAAATAGTGGGAGTGAGATTCATAGAATAAATTTCGCCTATTTTAGTTTTTAGTAAATTGCTTAAACAATCACTGATATTTGTCTGTTTCTTTTCAGTATTTCATACGATGAATTCGCGTAATCCACTTTTCTCGATCCTCGAACAAAATAAGTTGACTGGCGCAAACTATACGTAATGGTTCCGTAAGTTGAAGATTGTCTTGACTTCGGAGAAGATGCTCTACGTGTTAGAGAAATCTCCTCCGAAGGAAGCACCAGCTGACGTAAGTCCGGAGGAGTTAGCCAAGCTTGATACATGGTGGGACCATGATATCAAGACCAAATGCTATATGCAAGCCTCGATGTCTGATGAACTCCAGAGGCGATTTGAGGACACCGTGAATGCTGCTGACATTCACGTTCAACTCAAGGAACTTTTTGGGGCTCAATCGAGGGCTGAAAGGTTCGCTACTGTAAAGGAGCTAATGACGTGTCGCATGCGTGAAGGGACTTCGGTCCGTGATCATGGGGTACGAGTGATTTGGCTCATACAGAAGTTGGTAACCCTTGATTTGGTGTTGGAGCATGAACTCAACGTGGACTTACTACTTCTGTCTCTTCCTTCTTCGTTTGACGGATTTGTGGTAAATTTCAATATGAACAAGATAGAGGCCTCCCTTGAAGAGATGGTCAATATGCTTGTGACATATGAATCCACATTAAAGAAGGATAAACCGGCTTTCTTGGTGGGCTCCTCTTCTTCTGCTAAGAAGGGGCCAAGTACGAAGGGTAAGAAACGTTCTGCCCCACCCAAGAAATTCGAACCCGAGAAGAAGTACAAGACAAAGGCTTCAAACATGGAAAAATCCAAGGATGTTTGTCATTACTGCAAGAAGCCCGGTCATTAGAAGCGTAACTGCAAGGAATATCTAGAGCAGTTGCAAACTGCAAAAGGTATGTTCTATATTGAAATAAATGTTTCACTTAATACTACTTCTTGGGTATTGGATACCGGATGTGGATCTCACATTTGCAATGATTTGCAGGTGATGACAAGAAGTCGCATGCTTAGGATGGGTGAGACCCAGCTGAGGCTCGGAAATGGTTCCAGAGTTGAAGAAAAAGCCGTGGGAGATGTTTATTTAATTTTGCAGAACGGTTTTAAGTTACTTTTAAGAGATGTTTTATTTGTTCCGGATTTGATTAAAAATATTATTTCTGTTTCTATGCTTGATAGAGATGGTTATTCTTGCAATTTTGTGAATGAGATTTGCAATATTTACAAGAATGAATGTTTGATTGGAAATGGACAACTTGAAAATGATCTATACAACTTAAAACTAAAAGACGTTCCAATAAATTATGCTGATAAACCGGCAACAACAAACAAAAGGAAAATCGATAGCCAAAACCCGGCAAACCTTTGGCACGCTAGGCTAGGTCATATTTCCTCAAGGAGGATGAACAAGCTAGTGGGAGAGGGCATGTTTGATATGTCTGATATTAACTCTCTACCTACTTGTGAATCCTGCCTAAAAGGAAAAATGACTAAATCTCCTTTTAAGGGGAAACCTGAGCGTAGTCAAAATCTGTTGGATTTGATCCATACAGATGTTTGTGGTCCATTTAGAGTTGGGACTCAATATGGCCACACCTACTTCATTACCTTTACTGATGATTATTCAAGGTATGGGTATTTATATTTAATGAAATATAAGTCTGAAGCATTTGAAAAGTTCAAAGAATTCAAGGCTGAAGTAGAAAACAAGCTAGGTAAAAGTATTAAAGCACTTCGATCGGATCGAGGTGGAGAATACTTGAGTACCGAGTTTTTGGACTATCTAAAAGAGAATGGGATTCTCTCTCAGTGGACTCCTCCTATGACACCACAGCTTAATGGTGTATCGGAGCGTCGTAATCGAACTTTGTTGGACATGGTTCGATCCATGATGAGCTTCACTGAGCTTCCACCTTCGTTTTGGGGCTATGCGCTTGAAACGGCAGTATTGTTGTTGAACAACGTCCACACTAAAGCAGTGGACAAAACACCATACGAGTTATGGAATGGCAAAGCTCTTAAGTATTCGTACTTGAGGATTTGGGGATGTCCTGCTTACGTGAAGCGGACAGTGGGAGATAAGTTGGATAGTCGATCCAGCTTATGTTATTTTGTAGGGTATCCGAAGAATTCAATCGGATATTATTTCTATTATCCTGCTGAAACAAAGGTGTTTGTTTCAAGGAATGCCACCTTCTTGGAGAAGGAGTTCTTATTGGATAAGAAAGGCGAGATGATGGAACTCGAAGAAATTCGAGAAGAAACCGAAATACAAAATAACGATCCTACACCTCAGGAACCATTGCTGGACACGCCTGTACCTAGAAGATCCGAGAGGACTTCTAGACCTCCTATTCGATATGGTCTTCTTCTTGAAGGGGATCAAGATGAACCCGATGTTGGATGTGATCCAAGAAACTTCAAGGAAGCAATTTCTGATGTGGATTCAAATTTATGGCTTGAAGCTATGCAGTCGGAAATAGATTCGATGCATACAAACCAAGTTTGGTCTTTAGTAGATCCTCCCGATGGAATTGTTCCAATAGGGTGTAAATGGATCTACAAGAGAAAGCTTGGTCCTGATGGTAAGGTATTGACCTACAAGGCGCGATTGGTGGCGAAAGGTTATACTCAAAGACAAGGAGTTGACTATGATGAAACCTTTTCACCAGTTGCAATGTTCAAGTCCATAAGAATCCTTATTGCCATAGCTGCATGGTATGACTATGAGATATGGCAAATGGATGTGAAGACTGCTTTTCTTAATGGAGACATTAAGGAAGAGATCTATATGAAGCAGCCTGAGGGGTTCACATCCATGGGAAGCGAGCATAAGGTATGCAAGCTTCAGAGATCAATTTATGGTCTAAAACAAGCATCAAGAAGTTGGAACCAAAAAATTTGATGAAACAATAAAAGATTTTGGTTTCATCAAGAATCCGGAGGAACCATGCGTGTACAAGAAAGTAGTTAAGGATGCTGTGACATTCTTAGTACTTTATGTTGATGACATCCTACTCATTGGGAATGACGTAGGGATGTTGCAGTCAACAAAGATATGGTTATCAGGTAGATTCTCGATGAAGGATTTGGGTGAGGCATCCTATATTCTTGGGATACAGATCTATAGAGATAGATCTAAGAGAATGATAGGACTCACTCAATCAACCTACATCGACACAATATTGAAACGGTTTTCAATGGATGGGTCCAAGAGAGGACATCTACCCATGTGTCATGGAGTTTCTCTATCCAAGTCTATGTGTCCCAAGACGGATGAAGAGATAGAGAAAATGACACATGTACCATATGCGTCAGCCATAGGTAGTATCATGTATGGGATGATATCTACCAGACCGGATGTAGCATTTGCTCTGAGTGTCACGAGCAGATATCAAGCTAATCCCGGTCAAATGAATTGGAAAGCCGTGAAGGACATTCTTAAGTACTTACGAAGGACTAAGAATATGTTCATGGTATACGGAGGAAGAGAACCAAAATTGGAAGGCTATACCGACTCTAGCTTCCAAAGTGACGTGGATGACTCGAAGTCAACCTCTGGATTTGTGTTCATGCTCAATGGCGGTGCTGTCTCTTGGAAGAGTTCCAAGCAGGACACCACAGCGGATTCCACCACTGAAGCTGAATACATTGCAGCATCAGCTGCTGCTAAAGAGGCCGTTTGGATGAGGAATTTCGTCCAAGAGTTGGGCGTCATTCCTGAAGTTGTTGGTCCAGTCCCGGTGTACTGTGACAACACGGGTGCCGTTGCTTAGGCAAAGGAACCAAGGTCTCATCAAAGATCCAAACACGTACTGAGGAAATACCACATCATCCGGGAAATTGTGGAAAGAGGAGACATCACTGTCGAAAGAGTGGCCTCTGCAGACAATATCGCTGATCCACTTACTAAGCCCTTGCCAGGACCATTATTTGACAAACATCGCGAAGCAATGGGTCTACATAGTATGACTAGTTGGCTATAGGGCAAGTGGGAGATTGAAAGAGTGGGTGCCCAGTGAGCCAACTTGTGGCTAAGGGCTTTGATGACTCTTTGTATAAACAATCTTTTGTTTAATATAATTTACACTTTTATTAATGGCAATGACTTTGTCTTTCTTCATATTGTGATATTGTGATATACTATTGTTGTTTTGATAAAGACCTTGAATATACTACAGTGTATGTAAGATGTGGTAGAACATGGAGATGTCTATCATGAAACACATCTTATAGTCACTGTATATTCTAAACTGTTCCTAGTCCATTGAGCCATCCGATAATAAGGATAAGGATCGCTCGAGTTTGAGACTAGCAATTGCGATGCAGAGTACCACGTTTCATTGGTAAGGAACATAGAGATGTTCGAAGAATGCAAATGGATATTCATATGATGAATGATCGAACTACCCTATCCGGACTTTCCAAGTGGTTATCACTTATCGAGTGGATAAAGTCCGCGGTTTTGGTTGTACACCATTAGTCCTTACTACTTGAGACATCATTGAGACTCTATATGCTAGTACTGTGCTTTGACTCGTTTACCGACTCTATTGGGGTCATCAGGTGTCGGGATTGGGTACAGTTACAACACATATAGGAGTCGATGCTTTGTTGTCAAGGATTCACCACATACTTGCGAGTGTGGATATCCTATGCGATCTGAGGAGATATTAGTGTGACGAATCTCTGTCCAGAGTACATGATGTGATTTAAGAAATGGTTTCTTAGTAGCACATGCGATGTCACTATTTGATCTTCAAGATGTATTGCATAGTTATCGAATCTCGAGCGACTCTCGATATACCAATGGTTGTTGATTCGATCGGGATATTTGGATGAAGGGACCGTACTGTACGCTAACCAAAATCTACTGGTTCTTGTAGGCACTATCAATGATACCTAGGGAATCATGGGGCGATGTTGCTAGGCGCTCATACCATGATTCGATGGGAAAGTCGGAAATTGTTGTTCCGAGTCACAAGGAGTTGTGAGCCCACGGCTAGCTGTATCCCTGAACCATTGAGGGTCACACAGTGTAATGGATTTTTAATCCCCGTTGAGATAGTTAAATTTAATGAACGAAGAAGTTGGACTTCTTATTTAAGAGTAGAGGAGTAAGATTTCCTAAAATGACATAGGGATGGCCATTTTTGGAAATCACTGAATTCGGATTCAGAAAAATTTATCTTGACTTTAAAAGGTGCAGAAATGGTTTCTGTGCACATTGGTGAAATTGGTTTATCAATCGGAGTCACGATGAATTTTATATTAATTTCTGAACATGCGGGCTTTGCTTGTCGGGCTTGAACTTATGACTAATGGGCCCTAAGCTGTTAGTGGCCTACATTATAAATAAGTTATTGCAGTACAGAAATTACACACAACAGGTCACAATTTTCGAAAACCCTAAGTATTTTTCTAAAAGGTGGCCGCCCCCTCCCTCTCTCTGTCAGAAAATCCAGCCTGTGATTTTGAATTACAGTCTGGTTTAACGGATCAAATTCGTTAATCTCTTCGTAGAAAACTTCTGATAGATTTTCTAGTGCAATCTATCAGAGGGATTAAATCTCTGTTCGTGGACCTGATTGAAGAACAGTTCGTCCATCAGTTCCAGGGATATACAACAAGAGCAGAGAAATCTGTTGGTGTCCTAAATCTCGATTCGAGATTAAAGGTAAAAATTTTATAATTGTTATTTAATTTTTACACACACAATTTAATCGTAAGGTTGATACCCATTATGGAATCGTTCCATACAAAATTTTAAACTTCCGCTGCACCGGGTATTAATCATAATTGATCTGATCGCCGCGTTCTCCAACAATGCCTTTGCGTTTAAAACGCACGAAAAACTTATACGGTTGCGGTTGCGCATATCGGGACTTGGGAAACCTCCAAATTATCCAATTCTGGAAGCTAAAATCCCTAAACTGCTGATTTCTGCCTCTAATTGTTCTCAATTAGCTACCGATCTGCGAAAAATCACATAACGGTCAAAGGTCAACTCTGGTCAAACTTTGACCAAAAATTACCGAACTTTATTGCTCTCTCACCGCTTAATGGTTTTGAATTTTGACTCGAAACTTGGATATTTGGATCTACCACGTCGAACCGGTCAAAAATGGTTAACATGTCGTAGGTCGCCGGAAATTGGGGAAGACGGCGGCGATGGCGGCGGCGCGGTGTCAATCTGCAATTCAACTCCAAAATTCAGGAAATTTGGCAGGTTTTTAGAGTTCAAAGAGATGATTCTAACGCACTAGGCCGCGTCCGGAATGGACCACCGTGGTGGCCAAAAATCATGAATTACAGAGGCGGCGGCGGCAAGCTTCCCAAGCTCCGATCCATGCTATTTTCTGACTGAAATGTTGAATTAAGCTTGGGAAACGATGTACACACATCCTAGAACCTTTAAAAAACACAAAAACAACAAGAATCGACCTGAAATCCGATGATTCGCGCGAGGAAGATGATGAATAGTGCTCGGTCGCGATTTGTCTTCGATCCGACCCGAACGGACGTCAAAACTCACGATTCTTGGTATGGTTTTGACCGCCTCGACGAGAGCTACATATGGGAGGGTCAATCGATGGCGAAGGGTGGCTGCTGGCGGCCGGCGACGGGAGAGGCGTGAATGGGGGTTAGGGTTTAGTGTGTGTTCTTGGGGTTTGTGTGTGAGAGAGGAAAAATACATACTATGCATAGAAAATTGGTCCTAAAATGATCCGGTCCAATCCAATTCAATACATATGTGTTATTTCACTCCAAAATATAATTTAACACATTTTTACCATAATCTGGAATAGCAAACTTTGACCTGTCAACTAGACCAGTAAATTCTCAATAAATAAATTGAGTCAATATAAGGCTTTGACCAGTCACCCAAACTGATTATTTTCTCCAATTTAAATTATCTCGCATAAATACTTATTTTAATTACATTATCTCAATAATTACCTCAAAAATGCCAATATTACCAGATATCCATAAATAGTCAAACCCATTGACTAATTGACACGTGGATTTTATAAATACACTCTATAACTCAATTGGCCGCAATAAATATTTTATCCACTCCATAATTATTCTAATTACCAATTAATTCGGTAATAAATTTTTGGGGTGTTACAGTAGTGGTTTGTACTCAGTGGTTGACGGGATTGTGAAATCAAGGGACGGTTTTGGGTGCCTGCAGGTGATTCTTTGCGAACTACGATCATGGCAGAGGCTCATGCATCACCGTTCTCCATCCACCCAGGGAGTACGAAGATGTACCGTGATCTTCAGTAGTTATATTGGTGGCCGGGCATGAAGCGAGACATTGCCCGATTTGTGGTTGAGTGTCTCACTTGCCAGCAGGTTACGGCGGAACATCAGAGACCCGCTGGTTTACTCAAGCCTCTCCCTATCCCTGAGTGGAAATGGAAGAATGTTACGATGGATTTTGTAGTGGGATTGCCAAGGACGGTGAGGAATTCGAATGCCATATGGGTTATTGAAGACCGCCTCACTAAGTCGGCGCACTTCCTACCGGTGAGGACGACCTACTCCATGGCTTAGTATGCGGAGTTGTACATCCGTGAGATAGCCAGACATCATGGCATTCCTGTCTCCATAATGTCTGACTGAGACCCGCGGTTCACTTCGTCGTTTTGGAAGAGCCTTCATTCAGCGTTGGGGACAAAACTTTTGTTCAGTACAACATTTCACCCTCAGACGGATGGGCAATCCAAGAGGGTAATACAAATATTAGAGGATCTTTTGAGGGCTTGTTCCATTGACTTTCAGGGCAGCAGGGATTCAAGATTACCCTTAGTGGAGTTTGCGTATAATAACAGTTATCAGGCCACCATTGGTATGGCACCTTATGAGGCATTGTATGGCATACCGTGTAGATCATCGGTGTTGTGGACCGAGGCTGGCGAGAGATTGGAGTTATGGCTAGAGATTGTACAGCAGATAGCTGAGTTGTAGCCAAGATCCGAGATAGGATGAGGACTGCTCAGAGCAGGCATAAGAGTTATGCTGATCATAGGAGGAGAGACTTGGAATTTTCGGTGGGAGATCACGTGTTTGTCCGCGTAGCTCCTATGAAAGGCGTGATGATGTTTGGCAAGAAAGGTAAGTTGGCACCGATGTTCATTGGACCATTCGAGGTATTGGAAAGGGTAGGGGAATTGGCGTATAGAGTAGCCTTGCCACGTAGTCTTGATGGAGTCCATAATGTCTTCCATGTGTCGATGTTGAGGAAGTACATCTCGAATCCATCTACTCAGTTGTGAACCTCTTCAGTTATCTCCCCACATGACCTATGAGGAGAGGCCCGATCGGATTCTTGAAAGGCAAGGAAGGAGGCTTCGCAACAAGTCAATACCAATGGTCAAGGTTGGTTGGTTTCACCATATAGATGAGGAAGCTACTTGGGAGTCAGAGGCTGACATCAGGACTCGCTACCCGGAGCTCTTCGGTAAGCTTTAATTTCGAGGACGAAATTTCTTTTAGGGGGGAGGAATTGTGACACCTAAAATCCATAAATTAAATTCCATGCCTAAATTACTTTTAATGATTAAAATTATAAAATTCGTGGTAATTTAAATGATTTAAATCTCCTTAGAATTTATTTGTATGATATTAAAATTTTAATTGCTTAAATTGCTTGTATTGGTGACTTTCGGCTTCGGCGCGGGACAAAGGCGAATACGGCGAAAAAATCCTTCATTTTAAATATAAGTGACCTAAATTTAATGAGAGATGAAGAAAATAAAATAAAATATTTACTTTAGATTTTTCATTTAAGAAAAAAATCGCGTAAGCGCATTTTTGCGCGTAATTCTTTAAATTTCCCAACCTAGCCTTTTTGGACCCGGACAAGTGAAATTTCATTCTTGGCATTTAAATTTAAATATTCTAGACTTAGAAATTTAAAATAGAGGCAATTCTACAAGCTAAAGTTATAATACATAAACTAGCACTTTATCTAGTAAAATAACACTTTTTCGACTTAACCTACATTTACACACTCACACCTATACATACATACACTTAAAATACTACACCACAATCAAACCCTAGCATTTTTAGAACCCATCAGCCGCCTCCCCCTAATTTTTCATTCCCTCCTCACTCTATCCTCCTCTTCTCATTCAAGAAACCCATCGGCACCTCCTCTCTTCTTCCCCTTTCCCATCGGCCGCCCCTTCCAGCCGCCTTCTGTTGCCGTGCCGCCTTGGAGGACGACTTAGGAGGCTGCCTCAGCTGGTGGTCGTGGAGTTAGAGAGCTCCAGCCGTCCCCTCCCTTTGGATTCTTGAAGTGGTTTAGGCAAGAAACTCCATTCTCTTTTTAAACCCAAGCATAGAATATATGTGTTCTTAACTCCTCCTTTTAAATTCGAAATTTTCATATTATTTTAAACATATATGGTGTATTAGGTTTGAAAATTTCAGTACCTAGGTTTCATATGAATTCTTAATATATGAAAGGCAAACACGACTATATTAAAATCGTACCCTCAATCCAATAACAAAAGAAATCAAGAAATTGCCCAATCTTGAAAACAAGTAAAGGTTTTGGATTATTCACCTCTAGTTTACTTGAAACTAGCAATAAAAAATCACGAAGAGAAAAACAATTGATCACAACGGGACCTTCAAAAAACCTGTTTCTGACAACCCATGAGGATAATCAATCGACAAACGCCACAAAGTATGAACTTTGATAAGTTTGATTTTTGAACAAAGCACAAAGCTTCAATAAAAATTCAAGAGATAATTTTATGTATAAAATCTGAAATCTTAAAAATTGTTATTCAAAATAATGAATGTTTGTTATATTTATAATACAACTACAAGAATAATAAAAGATATCGCAAAATATATCTAAAGATATAATAATATCTCCTAAAAAGTTTCCTATTAGGAATAAAAGACTCAAAATAGGAAAATAATGCCAAAAATATCAAAAAGTCTCGCACACACACAAAATGCCGAACTGTGTGAAAGAGAGTGCAGGCACGGGCGCGCATAAGGCTCTGTCTAGAAATCTTGAAAACACTCAGAACAGGCGCGGGCGCGCATAAGGTTCTGTCTGGAAATATTCAAAATTGCAAGGTCGCAGGGGCGCGCGTGGAACAAGGCACGGGCGTGCATGCTTCACGGACTATGTCATTTATCTTTGTGTTTTCTTTGACATTTTCTCCACTTTCGTGACGTCTTTGGACTTCAATAATATTGTAACATCCCTCAAAGTGATCTTCAAGCATTCCAATGCCTTCTTGACAATTCATCATCAACGATTGAAGCGCATATTTGAATTTCTTAGCTCGACCTCTTATCATTGGTCCTCTTGGCATCCCCAACAGATCCTTAGCCACGTGGTCAACATGCGAGCTATCCATGATCGCATCATCCTCCCCTTCTTGAAAAGGATTTGTTCTCAAATCTTGATCATCACCTACATCAAACGGAGATAATTCAGAAACATTAAAATTTGTACTCACATTATACTCACCTAGCAAATCTAATTTGTAGGCATTGTCATTGATCCGCTCCAAGACATGGAAAGTCCATCGCCTCTAGGTAACAACTTAGAATTCTGCTTCTCCGGAAAACGTTCCTTCCTCAAATGCAACCATACCCAATCATCGGGTTCGAACACGACCTTATTTTTACCTTTGTTTGCTTGCTTTGTGTATTGCAAGTTTTTTTTCTCGATGTTCGCTTTCACTTTCTCATGCAAATGTCGCACAAACTCAACCTTTTTCTTTCCATCCATATTAACCCTTTCACTCATAGGCAAAGACATTAAATCCAACGGGGTTAAAGGATTAAAACCATACACAATTTCAAAAGGTGAAAAATTTGTAGTAGAATGCACTCTACGATTATATGCAAACTCAACAAATGGCAAAAATTCCTCCCAACTCTTCAAATTCTTTTTAATTATAGCACGTAACAGAGTTCCTAACGTCCTATTAACAACCTCAGTTTGACCATCCATTTGAGGATGACATGTAGTAAAAAACAGTAATTTAGTACCAAGCTTGCACCATAATGTTTTCCAAAAGTAGCCCAAGAAACGAGTATCTCTATCAGAAACAATACTCCTAGGCATGCCATGCAATCTAACAATTTCATTAAAGAACAAGTCCGCAACATGAGATGCATCATCATATTTATGACACGCAATGAAATGAGCCATCTTAGAAAATCTATCGACCACCACAAACACTGAATCCCTCCCCTTCTTAGACCTTGGTAGTCCTAAAACAAAATCCATAGAAATATCTACCCACGGTTCATTAGGAACAGGAAGTGGGGTATGCAATCCATGTGGTTGTGTCTTAGACTTAGCTTTCCTACAATTCACACACCTCTCACAAATATTCTCAACATCATACTTCATATGTGGCCAATAAAAATGTTCATGCAAAGTATCATAAGTTTTAGCCACACCAAAATGTCTCATCAAACAACCCCCATGTGATTCCCTAACAAGTAACTCACGAATGGACGATTTAGGCACACACAACTTATCTTCCTTAAACAAATATCCATCATGCATGAAAAATTTATCCTTTGGACCATGCAAACATGACTCATAAATATCACCAAAATCAAGATCACTAGCATATAAATCTTACACATACTCAAATCCTAAGAACTTAGAATCTAGAGTAGATAAAAGCACATACCTTCATGATAGAGCATCCGCTACCACCTTTTCCTTCTCTTGCTTGTACTTGATAATGTAGGAAAAAGTCTCTACAAACGCCACCCACTTGGCATGTCTCTTGTTCAGCTTTTGTTGTCCTTTGAGATGTGTAAGACCCAAAAATATTAAGTTCTTAATTACGGGATTTGAGAGTTAAATTCCGAATAGGAGAAAATATTACTTTGAAGAATTTGAGAAATTAGAAATTGGATTTCGGGTCGAAAATATTTAATCTGAGGATTTTCGGATTGTAAGATTTTAATATCCGAAATTCTTAGATTAAAAGATTAAAATTATTTGAATTGATATTTATGGAATTTAAGATGTGAATTTCAAGATTAGAAATATCAAGGATTTACTTTTAGGATGAAATCCGAGCAAGGACCCGTTTGTATATATTGTGAAGTTCAAGGACTAAAATGCGATAAGGTCCGATATTATTTAATTTTAATCTGAGACTATTTAATTTGAGAATATTTAGAGTTTAGAATTAAATTCTAATATTCTTAATTATTTAGGATTGAAATTGAATTAAATCGCTTGTCCGATGACTAGTTTGCAATTATGTAAAAGTGTAGGGGCCAAAGAGCAATTTCATTGGCAAGTGGATGACACATATGTGATATAGTGCATTGCACGTGTATTTCATTCAGAATGGAATCAGAAAATCGAGAGCAAGGTTGGAATAATTGGTCTGAGGCAAATTTCACATTTCAAGTCCCGATTAAATACAATCCGCCCGGTAGAATTTTTGATTGATCGTATATTTGCGATCACGGCTTCGAATGCTACGTTTTGACGTAAGTTTTATGAAGTTTTACCATGTTTAAATTTTAAGATGTTGTTAGAATAAAGATTTGATTATATAAACATGTTCTAGTATATACGACGATAGCATATCTAAGACGGATTGAGAAAAGATCGTCGTTTGAGCCTGTTTATGAATTTTGGAAGATTATTTGCAATTCTGAAATTTAGTGGCTGCATATTTCGAAATTCAGCTGAAGAATGGAATATTTTATTATGTTGAGATAATAGTATTGGTGATATTTATGCTTTCGGAATTACCAACTTCGAACTGTTACGCTGCCGGTTTGCAGTTGAATCCGATTCCAGCTATAGATTGAACTTATCAATGAATAGCAGATTTGAGAATGATATTAAGCATATTGTACACCTCATTTCAGTTGGACATTGAAGTTATTGAAATCGAATCGACGAGTTCGAGCCATTTGAACAATCAAAGTTGAATCAAGAATTCGATCAACTACCAACGTCGATGAGCAAGCGTGAAATGAATAGAAGTTAGATATGTCATCATATTTGATGCTAGCAAGTTTGAATATGTCAAAGCTACGATCGAAAGGTATGATTCGACATTATCCTCGCCAGGTAGAACAACTCGAGAACGTGGTGGTTTTCGAGTTTTCCTAAAATCACATACTTAATTGTTTATATGTTTTCATATGAATTGTTGTTTGTTATTGCTTGGCTTGATTAAATGATTTGAGTGTTCAAGATGTTTTACAGTATTAATGCATACAGATTATGTTGCATTCATCTTGAACCCTACCTTGAAAAGCACAGAGGGCTGATTGGACTAGAGTGCATATGACGTTTTGAGGGCTGTAGTTGAGTGGCACGAAATGTAGATTTATTTCCAGAGCTAGAAGACTCGCTATAGATGCACCAAAGTCAGGGGAATTGAGATATTTAACGCCACCTCGATTGGGTAATTTTGTGGTCGGTTAAATATTTTATTTCCCTGGGATCCCAAGAACTAAGATTTATTGGTATCAGATTTGATAGCCTATTTCTTGAAACATGCATTGCATCTATGCATTAACCTAGAGATTTCTATGGTTTAGAATATGCAATTATAAATGTTAGAATGTTGTGATATGCCATTCTAGATATGAATGTATTGATATGCTTGATATGATATTGCTTTAGATGAATAGCTATGCTTTAAGGATTTAAGAATGTAGTATATTTCTATGATTACATGTTGTTACATGTTTTGATGATTTAGAATTCTTATAGAATATAGATTCAATATGCTTATATGGTGTATATGCATGTCTTTCATACTGAGATTTATTCTCACCAGAGTTATCCGGCTGTTGCTTTGTTTGTATGTGTGCATTGCATCAGGTTTGGGGCATGAGCGAGTCAGAAGTGGCTTGAATAGCTCGAGATTGAGAAAG
This sequence comes from Henckelia pumila, assembly GCF_033568475.1. NCBI lineage: Eukaryota > Viridiplantae > Streptophyta > Magnoliopsida > Lamiales > Gesneriaceae > Henckelia > Henckelia pumila. The sequence goes on from NC_133123.1 coordinate 166,488,281, forward strand.
ATTAGCATGTGGTGAATTTGAGCTAAGAATAGATTGCTGTCAAATGCATGTTAGAAGGAGTTGGTTTAGTTTGAGCTTTGAAAACTTAGAATTGAGTTTATTGTATTGCACCTTAGAAACATGGATGCGATTATTATTACGTCTAGATATGCATGTGTTTATTCTTGGGACATGTTGAGATTATGTATGCAATTTTTCAGATTTGAAATAGCCCTAGCAACTTTGATCTTTGTTGTAGTCTTTGGTAATTTTTGTAAAATTCTGCACCGACCCTTCTTGGTAGAATGAGTATAACCTTTTAATAAAAATTCCGATTAAGGTGAAGTTGGTGGAATTGGAAAGCTAAGACAAAGATATACAACTTTTATGTTTATCATTTTTGCAGATTCTGTGCGAAACCCATGCGCGCCCGCTCCTCAATTTGTTCTTTCTGCGACGTGATTTTGCATCGCCAAATGTATAGTTTTGCGTCGCCAAATGTTCTGGTTAATTTTATTCAGATTGAATTATTATTGTCTAATTAATGATGCTTATTCATTAATTGCCCCTTAAGATAAGATTAGCACCCGACGTCCCCACAACAGGTGGTATCAGAGCATAAAGTCTTGGATTAAGATAGAAGTTGAGCGGGTAGATTGAGTCGCATGCATTTATAGTATTGCACTAGTATGATTTACTTGCTTTACAGAATTGTATGCGACGATGATTGTTTGATTGAACACTGCTTGATTTACTAAGATAAGAATTACATGCTTATATGCTGATATGTATGCCTGATGTATTGAATTCATTAGAATAAGTGAATTCGTTGCAAGCATGTATTATTTGAAAAGCATAAGAATTTGCAAGCATGTGTTTTATTCAGAAGCATGAGATTATATGTATGTTATACTGAAATTTTATTTTATAATCTCTGCAATATATATTGCTTTTGTTATTGAATAAGACAGATTGTACAGATAGCATGAGAACCTCAGACAGAACAGAACCGCAAACAGAACAGAACAGTGTTGAGGTAAGTTTTTGAGCCGATCGATATGATGATTGCACTGAGGAGTATGTTAGTTGAACAACTCCAAAGCTATTAATCACCAACTCAGAAAGAGACAGAATATGCTATGTCTAGAAAGGGGTTGATTGGAAGAGCTGAATCAGTTGTTCAAGAGAAGAATATTCATATGAACATAGAATCAGCTTGATTTTATATCAACTCCAGGACTTAGCAAGAAGTTGGTGAAGTTGCCAGAAAAAGTATTGAAATGTTTGGCAGGTAAGTAAACAGAATTGTTTCTTTCTGTATATGATAAAGAAGATAGAAAAGCAGACTTTGCAGCATAGAAGCATAGAAGCATAACAACTTTAATGAGTTGATTTCAAGCCAGTAATAGAATAAGGAAATCACGAACCGGTAGTACGAGGCAGAGTTGAATTTTTATTCACGCCTCTGTAATTGTGGAAACCTATGATCATCACCTTCACTATAACTTTCATAGCAGTATAGCTATGAAGCAAGAGATAGTGATAATAGCAGCAAAGATCGATTTAGCCTAAACTCCGGCAGATGAAGAAATATAAGCATAGCTTCCATAGCTGAAATAGATCAAGAGAACATGTGAATGACAGATAATTTCATAGGAAATAAGCCAATATAGAAAATAAGGTTCAAGTTGTATCAGATAAGAATATTACATGTAAGTGAGTTAATTTTAGTTAATCGCTTATATATTGATTGCATAGAATACAGTTATAGATCAGTGATTTGTTATGCTACAATCCGTATCTGATGAGCCTTTATTCATCGTATTTGCTGAAATTTTGCCTTTGAGTAGATGGAACATATTTGCAAGATTAGTCATAGAAGATGAAATACAGAATTGAGGACATAAGATTGAATGTGCTGATATCAGGCGTGAGATATTAAGCTAGAATGCATTATCGATATGAATGCAATAATTGAGTATCAGATAAGAATTGATTGATCTTGTGCAATGATTCAGTTCGATCAGCAATAGAAATGTGTATTGATCTATTTGATATGATGTTTAGAAAATAAACTTTACAGTATTTCTGTAAGGCCCGGGATTATTTAATTTAATCCGAGATTATTTAATTTTGATCCGAGTATATTTAATTTGGGAATATTTAGAGTTTCGATTTAAATTCTAATATTCTTAAATTATTTAGGATTGAAATTGAATTAAAATAAGGGTCGAGGACTAAATTGCAATTATTGAAGAATTGAGGGCTAAAATGCAATTTGGCTGAAGTTATCTGATTTTAAATGTAATACTCAGCATGTCAACGTGTAGTTCCATTGTGAATTCAGAAATAAGAACAGAGGAGCCGAGATCCTTTCTTTTATTTTGATTTCATAAATTTCAAATCGCCGTATCTTTTGATTCGGTTATCCGATTTTGATTTTGTAAAGTGTTCTGGAATCCTTTCAACAAAGGCTTCGATTTGAAGTAAGTCTTTATGTATTTCATCATGTTTTGAGAATCAAGATATGGCAGAGATCAGTACGTTTGCATATAATTATGTTCTTGAGGTGTTGTATCGTTTATTTTCAAACCGAATCGACAAACGACTATCGATTGTGTTCTTATGATTTCCAGCTTATGATTCGAGTTATATAACTGCTGATATATGGGATTATGATGATACTTTGCTGGTTTTTATAAGTTATATGCTGATATGAGTTGGGAAATGGTTTCGATATTTCGTTGGTTACCGATTTTCAATCGCTACGCCGCCGGTTTAGGTTTTGAGATTGTTTTGATAGCCGATGATTGAGCTGAGATGTTAAGTGATATGTTATTGATGTTGTAGCAATGTTATTTTTAGTTTCAGAGTTTATTCGGAGACTATTGACTCAAGAACCTCAACTTCAAGTTGAAGGAAGAAGTGACGAAGGTTTGAAGTGGTTTTGATTGACGATTCTTGATGATTTTGGATTGATTCTGAAATGATAGAATTGAACAAAGTTTGATATGTGTCTTTTGATATTGTGTTTCAGATTTGAATCATTCCGAACTGAGAAATACGAAGGTATAAGACGACATCACGAGTCAGGGATTTGAAACTCGGGAATGACGTTTCTTGAGTTGTCCCGCAAAAATCACATACTTGATTATCTTTTGATTTGTTTTTGATGTTTTCGATCCATCTCAGGTAGTGGATCTTTGAGTTTGAGTCATTATGATTACGATATGATATGTTATTGAATTGATTATATGCCAAGGTCTGAGGCGACCTTATTTTCGAGTCAAGAATGACTACGATAGATGGATATCCATGTCAAGATCATTTACGAATCTTGATGGAAAACGACGTTATATGAATCAATTTTTAATCGATATATGCGTTATTTACTCTATTGTTGAGTCAGTTATGAATAGAGTCGATATGATTTACTTAACTCTTTATATATGTCGATTATACTGGGAATGATTTCTTACCAGAGTTTATCAGGCTGTTGCTTTGTTTTGTATATGTGCATGGCAATAGAGGGGGCAGGAGCTAGTCAACGACGACATTGATAGCTCGGGAGAGAGATTGAGCAAGTGAGGACTCGGGTTGTAGTTGAAGGACTAGGCCTTTGAATGTATCAAACTTAGTAGACAATTAGAAACTTGAAGCACACTTTTGAGACTTTGTGTAGTCTATGGTTTATTGCCTTTGATATTATTATTTTGATGTAATAAATGCATGGATTTGTGCTTTATGTTTAGTACTATCATTATATGCATGTTCCTTGATATATTCAACAACGTTTTGTATTGTTTTGAGATGATTTAGATTGAATGCTCAAGTTTTGACAGCACAAAACTTTTCTGCAGATTTTCTGGGCAGAGTGGCCGCTCGATCGGTAGGATTTCACCAATCGAGCGAGCCCTGTTTTTCTTCAACAAAAATTTCAATTTTCTTGATCGCTCGATCGGTAAGATTTGACCAATCGAGTGAGACCATGATTTGCTCAAACCCGAGAGATGAGAACCCTTGCCCGCTCGATCGGTAGAATTTTACCGATCGAGCGAGGTGCAAGATTTTTAAAAAAAAAATTATTTGGTTTGAGTATTCTTTTAACTACATTATTAATTGTTTATTAATCGTTAATTTCCCAAAGACGAGATTAGCAACCCGAGGTCCCCACAACAGGTGGTATCAGAGCGTTAAGTTTCTCGGACTGAGAAGAGATGAGCGGGGTAGATCGAGTCGTCTATTCTTATTTATTTATTGCTTTCATACTTGTATGGTATATGAATTCTTGTTTCTCGATGTTTATTTATCACATGATGTTGTGATAGAATGAGAAGAGTATGTCGTACAGTTTTCTGAATTACATGTTATTTGATTATTTGATTGAAGAAATAGCATGTATTGAATAAGTATGAATCAAAGTCAATCTCTTGAGAAGATATTATTGTGTTAATCAGAGGAGGGACTGACAGAAATGTGTTATGATATGATGAATTTTACACTAATCTGTTTGATTATCAGATATGCCTCCCCGACCAGCACCGAGAGTTAGACAGACTTTGGAAATGAATAAACCAGAACAGACAAATGTTGCATAGGTCCCAGTGACAGCAACTGAACATGTAGGGGATCGGTTAACTCGTGCCCGGAAACGCAGCGGAAATATAAAATTTTTAATAAAAGAAATCCGAGCACTTGTGTAGTATTCAAAAACTCAAACAACCATAGGGTGTTTACAATTTTACCTATCAATCTCAAAGATTGATTTATGGCTCCAACCAAGTTGATAAACAACTAAGCTCTTGAAAAATGGTAGACTCAATCTACAAGCTTCCAAGAGCACTCCTTGCTCAAAATGGATTCAACACTTCGAGCCTCCGAATTAGGTCCACGACTAGACGATCTATATCCACTCTAAATATGCACTAGAATATTTAGAGGATTTTTCATTGAGATTTTCATTTCCTTCTCCCACAAAAAGGAAAGAAAACTTTTTGGAGAAAAATAATGGAGTGTTCGGCCACTTCAAAAAATTGGAATGGAATGGATTGTATGTCTGTATATATTATTCCAAATAATATATTAAAGGAGAGGGATTAATGAGTACAATTAAGCCATGCATGGAAAATTGCAAGACATGCATGAAAAATTGCAAACCATCTTTCAACCCTTCAAATTCCATACACACACATATATATATCATATATATATATATATATATATATATATATACACGCATATATATATATACATATATAAATATATATATTCAAATGTCATTTGAACTTATTTTTAATTAATTATTAAACCTAAATCCATTTAAGTTTAATCAATTAATTAAATTTAACTTGAACCCATTCAAGTCCACTAGTATCAATAATTATACAACACTATATTAATTTGAGCTCTACAAGACTCAATAGTGTTTAATTAATTCAACACTAGAATTAATTTAATTATTTGTACATTAAAATGTCTACTAGTGTTAAATTAATTCAACACTTGAATTAATTAACTAAGTTCAAAATAATAGTTTAGAAAATCACCATTTTCATAAACTAATTATTTTAAGTCAACTTTTAATCTTGGAACACATTCACAAATTAAAAGTTACTTATTCCATTCATTCTCCAATTTAGAAGTCAAACTTCTAATTTATTTTACTTATAAACTCCTTTATAAGTTGTTCAACACAATAAACTAATTTTAATCTCAACGGGATCTAGAAAGCTAGTACTTGTGTGACCCTCAATGGTTCAATGATACAACTAGCAATGGGTTCACATCTCCATGTGATTCGTGATCAACAAGTCCCTTATATGAGCATACCCTATATAGCTCCATTCGTATTAATCAACACATTGATAATAAGAACGTCAGAAAACTCAAGTCTGATAGTACCCAACCAGTCATGTAATCATCTAGCAGCATTGCTTACATGACTCCCTAGGTATCAAATGATAGTGCCTGCAAGAACCAATCAATTATGGTTAGCGTACAGTACGGTCCCTTCAACTCATATATCCCGACCGATTCGACAACCATTGGTTTATCGAGAGTTGTCATTGAATCGATAACTATGTGTCATGCCGTAGTTGCATCGAAAATGTAATTCAAGAAACTCCTTTCTTAATTACACTTACTCTGATCAGAGATTTCAAGCTACGTATGCATGATATAACATAGGATATCCATACCCATAGGTAAGCGGTGAATCCCCGACTACAATGCATTGACTCCTATATGTTTCGTCACAACACCCAACATTGCCACCTGATGACCCCAGATTAGTCGGTAAACAAGTCAAAGTGAAGCACTAGCATATAGAGTCTCCATGTTGTCCCGGGTTATAGGACTAATGGTGTACAACCATAAACTAGGACTTCTCCACTCGATAAGTGAGAACCACTTGGAAAATCCTTTAGGGAGGGTTGTTCAGTGCACTCTACAAGGAGCACCTATTTGCATGCTTGGACATCTCCATGTCCCCTACCAATGAAACATGGTACTCACATCGCAAATACTAGTATCCAGCTCGAGCGGCCTTTATCCTTCTTTATGGCGGCTGAATCGACTAGGAACAGTTTAGAATATACAGTATTCCAAATATGAGTTTCATGATAGTCATCACATGACCATCTCATATTCTTTCTACTATTTGTATATTCAAGGGCTTTATCTATGCAGCTTGCATGGGTATAAAGATAAAGATGTGCCAAATTAAATAATGTCAAATATTATTAAAATAAAAATTGTCATACAAGAGTTCTCTCTAGGACCATCGGCCAACACATTGGCTCGACGGGCACCTACTCTAACAATCTCCCACTTGCACTAGAGCCAACTACCCATATTCTTCAAACCCATTGATTCGCGATGCTTTTCGAACAATGGTCCTGGTAAAGGCTTAGTTAGTGGATCAGCAACATTATCTGCAGAGGCGACTCTCTCTAACAAGACATCTCCTCGTTCCACAATTTCCCGGATGATGTGGTATTTTCTCAGTACATGTTTGGATTTCTGATGAGACCTTGGTTCTTTTGCCTGAGCAACGGCACCAGTGTTGTCGCAGTACACCGGGACTGGATCAACTCCATTAGGAATAACGCCCAACTCTTGGACGAAATTCCTAATCCAAACAGCTTCCTTTGCAGCATCGGATGCAGCAATATATTCTGCCTCAATGGTTGAATCCGCAGTGCTATTTTGCTTGGAACTCTTCCAACAAACAGCAGCACCATTGAGCATGAATATAAAACCGGAAGTTGACTTCGAATCATCAACATCGCTTTGGAAGCTAGAGTCGGTATAGCCTTCCAATTTTAGTTCTCCGCCCCCATAAACCAAGAATATATTCTTAGTCTTTCTCAAATACTTGAGAATGTCTTTCACAGCTTTCCAGTGTGGAAGACCAGGGTTCGATTGATATCTACTTGTAACACTAAGTGCAAAGGCCACGTCAGGACGTGTAGATATCATCGCATACATGATACTACCAATTTCAGATGCATATGGAATGCGTGTCATCGTCTCTATCTCTGCATCATTTTTGGGAGACATGGACTTGGATAGAGACATGCCATGACACATTGGTAGATGTCCTCTCTTAGACTCATCCATCGAGAACCTCTTCACGATGGTATTAATGTATGTGGACTGGGTGAGACCAAGCAATCTTTTTTATCTATCCCGATAGATTTGTATTCCCAATACAAAAGATGCTTTTCCCAAGTCCTTCATCGAGAACTTACTCGATAACCATACTTTAGTTGATTGCAACATTCCTACATCATTCCCAATGAGTAGAATGTCATCAACATAAAGTACCAGGAATGTCACAGCAGTCCCACTGACCTTCTTATACACACATGGTTCCTCAGGATTCTTAATAAACTCAAACTCTTTGATTGTACCATCAAATCTGAGGTTCCAGCTCCTAGATGCCTGTTTGAGACCATAGATAGATCTCTGAAGTTTGCATACTTTATGCTCACTTCCGATAGATGTGAACCCTTCAGGTTGAGACATGTAAATTTCTTCCTTAATATCCCCATTAAGAAAAGCTGTCTTCACATCCATCTGCCATATTTCATAGTCATACCATCCGGCAATGGCAATCAATATCCTTATGGACTTGAACATTGCGACTGGAGAAAAAGTTTCTTCAAAGTCAACTCCTTGCCTTTGAGTATAACCTTTTGCCACCAATCGAGCCTTGAAGGTCAGAACCTTCCCATCCGTCCCAAGCTTCCTCTTGTAAATCCATTTACACCCTATAGGAACAATTCCTTCAGGTGGATCCACAAGATTCCACATTGGTTCGAATACATGGAATTCATCTCAAATTCCATAGCTTCAAGCCACTTGGATGAATCGGCATCAGACAATGCTTCCTTGAAGGTCCTTGGATCACATCCATGGTCAGGCTCATCTTGGCCCTCTTCAAGAAGCAGACCATACCTCATAGGTGGTCTTGAGATCCTCTCGGATCTTCTAGGAGCTTGTATCTCCTTTCTTGGCTGTTCGGGTGTGGGTTCCACAATCGTGGGTGTTTCTCGAACTTCTTCGAGTTCTATCATCTCCCATTTTCTTTCCAATAGAAATTCCTTCTCCAAGAAGGTTGCATTCCTAGAAACAAACACCTTTGTTTCTTTGGGATGATAGAAATAATATCCAACCGAATTTCTTGGATATCCCACGAAGTAGCATAAAATGGATCGAGCATCCAATTTATCTCCCACTATCTGCTTCACATAAGCAGAGCATCCCCATATTCTTAGATAAGAATACTTTGGAGATTTTCCTATCCATATCTCATATAGTGTCTTATCAACTGCCTTTGAATGGACATTGTTCAACAACAGTGCCGCTGTCTCAAGTGCATATCCCCAAAATGATGGCGGCAACTCCGTGAACCCCATCATAGACCGAACCATGTCCATCAAAGTTCGATTACGACGTTCTGAAACACCATTCAACTGAGGTGTACCAGGAGGAGTCCACTGTGAGAGAATCCCATTCTCCCTAAGATACTCTTGGAATTCAGTACTCAAGTACTCACCACCTCGATCCGATCGAAGTGCCTTGATGCTTCATCTCAATTGTTTTTCTACTTCATTTCTGAATTCTTTGAACTTTTCAAAAGCTTCAGATTTGTATTTCATCAAATACACATACCCATACCTAGAGAAGTCATCGGTAAAGGTAATGAAGTAAGAATGTCCGTGCTTAGTGGTGATGCTAAGTGGACCACACACATCTATATGGATCAAATCCAACAGTCCCTTGGCTCGCTCCACAGGCCCTTAAATGGAATTTTGGTCATCTTTCCTTTTAAACAGGGTTCACAAGTAGTAAGAGAATTAATATCAGACATATCAAACATGCCTTCTCCCACTAGCTTGTTCATCCTTTTAAAAGATATATGACCTAATCGAGCATGCCATAAGTGTGCTGGATTTAGAGTATCTTGTTTTCTTTTGGATGTTGTTGATATCTCTTGGACATTATACATAGGAATATCTTTTAATTTTAAATTATAGAGATCATTTTCCAATTGTCCTGTACCAATTAAACATTCATTCTTGTAAATATTGCAAACACCTTTGCCAAATAAACAAGAATATCCATCTTTATCAAGCATAGAAATGGAAACAATGTTTTTCACCAAATCTGGTACAAACAAAACATCTCTCAAACATAATTTAAAATCATTGTCCAACAATAAGTAAACATCTCCAATAGCTTTGGCTGCAACTCTTGCCCCATTGCCCATCCTCAAGAAGGTCTCACCATCTCTGAGTCTCCTACTTCTTGCCATCACCTGCAAATCATTACAGAGATGTGAGCCACAGCCGGTATCCAATACCCAAGAAGAAGAGTTAAGTGAAATGTTTACTTCAATGTAGAACATACCTTTTCCAGAACCATTCTGGTCAAGATATTCCTTGCAATTACGTTTCCAATGTCCAGGTTTCTTACAGTGATGACAGACGTCATTAGTCTTGTTAGCCTTAACTGGTGTGGCTACCACAATGGGACTCGGAGCTTGCCTCTTCAAAGGCACGTTCTTTTTGGGAGCATGGAAGGAACGCTTCTTTCCCTTCCCATGTGGTCTATTCTTTGAACCAGATGAAGATCCCACATAAATAACCGGCTTCTCTTTCTTGATTGTGGATTCAAACGTAACAAGCATGTTAACCAACTCCTCAAGGGTTGGATCTAACCTGTTCATGTTGAAATTCACCACAAAAGGATCAAATGAGCTAGGCAGTGACAAGAGCAACACGTCTGTGGTCAACTCAATTGGTAGCACAAGATCCATGCTAACGAGTTTCTCCACGAGCCCAATCAACTTCAGGCCATGCTCATGGACCGAAGCCCCATCTCGCATGCGCAAAGTGATTAGCTCCTTGACAATCGCATGTCGAAGTGGGCGTGTTTGTTCACCAAAGAGTTCTTTGAGATGCAAATGAATGTCAGCAGCATGCTTTGCACTCTCAAAACGTCGCTGAAGCTCATCATTCATAGAAGCCTGCATATAACACTTGGCTTTCAAGTCATGGTCACACCAATCCTTGTAAGTCTGTAGCTCCTCAGGGCTACAATCAATCGGAGCCGTATCAGGGGGCGACTCATCAAGTGTGTATGCAATACTTTCCGAGTTCAAGACGATTTTCAGATTTCTTAGCCAATCAAGGTAATTTGGACCGGTCAGTAAATGTTTGTCGAGTATTGCAAACAACGAATTGCGAATTGATGACATTTTCAAAAACTTGTACTGAAAAATAATAACAGATAAATGTCAATGACTATTTTAAAATATTTAATAAGATATAAAGTATGGACTTTAACTTTATAAATATTTACTCCCACTGTTTTGACATTTTTACTACCCTCTAGTAAAAACGGGAAACTCCTTTCCTCAGTAGGTACATATGGTCCAATTAGCCAATTACGATCCCGAATAATATCAGCCAATCATAATTTCTAAAAGGTAGTTTCCAATTGCATCTCCATGCAACCCTTACGTAAACTTTTGTCTCACGCTTGATTAGGACCCAATAATATGACGTCGTTCATCTTTACGTGTCAAGCCTTACCCATCGATATCGAACCTTAATGGATAGTCGCCATGAGTTCCCCCAATAATATGAGCCGAAGTCATGGGAGTTCCACATAGTTCACATCACCATGTCAATGGATGTCACAGCTTTCCGGCATCCAAAACCCCCCCAATAATATGAGCCGAGTATTGAATACGGGTAGCGTTTGTCATGCATCCATTGTTGATGGAAGACATGGAAATTATAAACACATTTATAATTCCCCTTTTCGGGCTTGATATAAATTTTGAATCTAATTCAAAATGAGGGTTTTTTTTTAATTTTGAAAAAAAGGTCTCATCATTAATTTTAAAGATCTCCATGTTTGATCGTATGTTTGCCAGATTCATGCAACTTTGTTATTATAAAATAATAACGCACATACTAATTAATAAGGATGATCAATCGCCCCAAAAACTATTAGGCCCGTGTGAGCCAAACACGGGCCTAGGTCCAATTCATAGGGAATGCATGGGATGCAAATGCAACAATTACATAAGCTTCCAATATTTACATGTCTTGGATCTTCATAATTCATCATGGCCCACCATCTTCCAATCTTGAACTTCCGCTATCAAATATTTTACATGAAAATATCCATGGCAAATAGGGATACATCTCATGGGGTGGGAACGGGCCATAAACCAAGCCCACTTTGTAATTTGATAATTATTACAACCATTCAACACAAAATATCCTAGCATACACCTAGCAAATTGGTCTTGGGCTTTTAATCATCCTTCATGCACAATATCACATATCATACACCATCAATTAATTATCTCAATAATCAATTGATCAAATATTATATATCTTGGTCCAATCACTAACCATCACAATTATAAAATAAATTAACAAAATAAACAAACACCTTTGTTTACTTTCAAATTAATTTATTTATAATTGAATTTCCTGTAAATCACAATTTACTATAAATAATCAAAGTCACACTTTAACTATTTATTTTATGAGAAAAATCACATATTATAAAGTTTAATTTTTCATAAAAATCAACTATAATATATTTAACAATTTAGGGCCTATGACACATGATATTCCAAAACACCTTTTGAAAAACTCAAGTCGTCATAGTCGTCACCGAAACTCCGTCGCCGGATTCCGGCCAATTTTTTTTTTTTTTTATTAAAATAATGGGGCAGCCCACGGCTGCCCCTAGGATACCTTCGGACAGATAAAAAAAATAATTTTTATAAAATTTGCCCTAAAAGTTAAAATATTGATTTTCTCATGTGGTTAGAAATTGATCTCAACATAATATCCAACAAATACTACACAAAAGAGTAACCTAGGCTCTGATACCACTGTAGGGGATCGGTTAACTCGTGCCCGAAAACGCAGCGGAAATATAAAATTTTTAATAAAAGAAATCCGAGCACTTGTGTAGTATTCAAAAACTCAAACAACCATAGGGTGTTTAGAATTTTACCTATCAATTTCAAAGATTGATTTATGGCTCCAAACAAGTTGATAAACAACTAGGCTCTTGAAAAATGGTAGACTCAATCTACAAGCTTCCAAGAGCACTCCTTGCTCAAAATGGATTCAACACTTCGAGCCTCCGAATTAGGTCCACGACTAGACGATCTATATCCACTCTAAATATGCACTAGAATATTTAGAGGATTTTTCATTGAGATTTTCTTTTCCTTCTTCCACAAAAAGGAAAGAAAAATTTTTGGAGAAAAATAATGGAGTGTTCGGCCACTTCAAAAAATTGGAATGGAATGGATTGTATGTGTGTATATATTATTCCAAATAATATATTAAAGGAGAGGGATTAATGAGTACAATTAAGCCATGCATGGAAAATTTCAAGACATGCATGGAAAATTGCAAACCATCTTTCAACCCTTCAAATTCCATACACACACATATATATATCATATATATATATATATATATATATATACACGCCTATATATATATACATATATAAATATATATATTCAAATGTCATTTGAACATATTTTTAATTAATTATTAAACCTAAATCCATTTAAGTTTAATCAATTAATTAAATTTAACTTGAACCCATTCAAGTCCACTAGTATCAATAATTATACAACACTATATTAATTTGAGTTCTACAAGACTCAATAGTGTTTAATTAATTCAATACTTGAATTAATTTAATTATTTGTACATTAAAATGTCTACTAGTGTTAAATTAATTCAACACTTGAATTAATTAACTAAGTTCAAAATAATAGTTTAGAAAATCACCATTTTCATAAACTAATTATTTTAAGTCAACTTTTAATCTTGGAACACATTCACAAATTAAAAGTTACTTATTCCATTCATTCTCCAATTTAGAAGTCAAACTTCTAATTTATTTTACTTATAAACTCTTTTATAAGTTGTTCAACACAATGAACTAATTTTAATCTCAACGGGATCTAGAAAGCTAGTACTTGTGTGACCCTCAATGGTTCAATGATACAACTAGCAGTGGGTTCACATCTCCATGTGATTCGGGATCAACAAGTCCCTTATATGAGCATACCCTATATAGCTCCATTCTTATTAATCAACACATTGATAATAAGAACGTCAGAAAACTCAAGTCTGATAGTACCCAACCAGTCATGTAAACATCTAGCAGCATTGCTTACATGACTCCCTAGGTATCAAATGATAGTGCCTGCAAGAACCAATCAATTATGGTTAGCGTACAGTATGGTCCCTTCAACTCATATATCCCGACCGATTCGACAACCATTGGTTTATCAAGAGTTGTCATTGAATCGATAACTATGTGTCATGCCGTAGTTGCATCGAAAATGTAATTCAAGAAACTCCTTTCTTAATTACACTTACTCTGATCAGAGATTTCAAGCTACGTATGCATGATATAACATAGGATATCCATACCCGTAGGTAAGCGGTGAATCCCCGACTACAATGCATTGACTCCTATATGTTTCGTCACAACACCCAACATTGCCACCTGATGACCCCAGATGAGTCGGTAAACAAGTCAAATTGAAGCACTAGCATATAGAGTCTCCATGTTGTCCCGGGTTATAGGACTAATGGTGTACAACCATAAACTAGGACTTCTCCACTCGATAAGTGAGAACCACTTGGAAAATCCTTTAGGGAGGGTTGTTCAGTTCACTCTACAAGGAGAACCTATTTGCATGCTTGGACATCTCCATGTCCCCTACCAATGAAACATGGTACTCACATCGCAAATACTAGTCTCAAGCTCGAGCGGCCTTTATCCTTCTTTAAGGCAACTGAATCGACTAGGAACAGTTTAGAATATACAGTATTCCAAATATGAGTTTCATGATAGTCATCACATGACCATCTCATATTCTTTCTACTATTTGTATATTCAAGGGCTTTATCTATGCAGCTTGCATGGGTATAAAGATAAAGATGTGCCAAATTAAATAATGTCAAATATTATTAAAATAAAGATTGTCATACAAGAGTTCTCTCTAGGACCATCGGCCAACACATTGGCTCGACGGGCACCTACTCTAACAGAACATGGACAGAGTAGTACTTCTGTTGATCTGTTTGGTGATGCCAATCCGATGGAGAAGCTTTTGAAGCGATTTTAGTCATTTAAACCACCGACACTGCAAGGGACTGAGAGCTCTGTTGACTGTGAGAACTGGCTAGAGGATATAGAGCAGTTATTCGAGTCACTTGATTATGCAGATGAACGACGTGTGAGATTAGTGATTCACCAGTTACATGGCCTGGCGAAGAATTGGTGGGTAGCGACAAAGAAAGCATTTGAAAACCGATGTACAGTTATTACTTGGACTGTATTTAAAACTGCTTTTTATCAGCGTTTCTTTCCGGTTTCTTATCAGAAGGACAAAGGAGCAGAATTCGCAAGTTTGCAACAGGGACAGATGAATATCAAAGATTATGTTGCAAAGTTTACAAGTTTGATGAAATTTGCTCCACATGTTGCTGCCAGTGACGAAGCTCAAGCCGACCAGTTTATTAATGGCTTGAATCCTGACGTATTTACACTTGTGAACTCGGGAAGACCAAATACTTTTATCGATGCTCTGAATCGTGCAAAGGGTGCAGAAGCAGGAATACTTAAACAAAGAGGAGCTCTGTTTGTTCCCCAACCTATGAAGCAACCACAAGAACAATCACAGATTCCACAGCCACCTCGATTTGAAGCTGGAGGTAGCAGCAGTGGAAAGAAAAATTTCTTCAAGGGTAGGAGCAAACAGTTCAAGAGATTAGGTGGTAGTAGCTCTTCTAGTTCAGGTAGTTCCCGACAGTCTAGAGCTGGACAGAGGTCAGATGTTTATTGCATCAAGTGTGGTGGTCTACATACCAATGAACAATGCCGAGGTGTATTTGGGAGTTGTCATATTTGCAACAAGATGGGACACTTTGCGAGAGTATGTCCACAGTGAGGTTTTGAGGGTGCTCAGGGTACTGGATTGTCTAGACCAGTAGCTCAGACTGATAGACAAGTAACTTCAGTACATTATTTTCAACCACAGCCTGTAGCACAAGGTAGAGGAGGAGGTGAAATTGTAAATCAACCTCCGAGGCAACAAGCACGAGTGTTTGCATTGACAGAGGAGCAAGCACAAGCGGCACCAGACGATGTGATTGCAGGTAACTGTTCTCTTTATGGTTATCCTGCCTATGTCTTAATTGATACTGGTGCGTCGCATACCTTCATTTCTGAACAATTTGTTACATTGTATTCATTTCTTGTTAAGTCATTAACTACTATAGTGTCTATATCTTCACCGTTGGAAAAAAGGTATAGTATCAGTGAAGTCTGTTAGAAACTGTGTACTACAGTATGAAGGTAATGAAGTTGAGCTTGATTGTATCGTTCTTGGTTTATCTGAGTTTGACTGTATAATCGGTATCGATATGCTAACCAAGTATAGTGCCACAGTTGATTGCTTTCAGAAGATTGTGAGGTTCAGACCGGAGATGGCTGACAAGTGGAAATTCTATGGTAAGGGATCACGAGCCAGAATTCCTTTAATATCTGTTCTTTCTATGACTGATTTATTATAGAAAGGGGCAGAAGGATTCCTTATTTATGCGGTTGATATACTGAAGACTAGTCCAAACTTGGCTGACTTTCCAGTGGTTTGTGAATTCGATGATGTTTTCCCTGACGAGATTCCGGGATTGCCACCATATTGAGAGGTAGATTTCAGCATTGAGTTGATGCCAGGTACGCAACCAATATCGAAAGCACCTTATCGTATGGCACCGATAGAGTTGAAAGATTTGAAGGACCAACTTGAAGAATTGTTGGCCAAGGGATATATCAGACCGAGTGTTTCGCCCTGGGGAGCTCCGGTATTGTTTGTTAGAACGAAATACGGATCGATGAGATTATGTATTGACTACCGGCAATTGAACAAAGCAACGGTAAAGAATCGCTATCCTTTACCTCGTATCGATGATTTATTTGATCAATTGCAGGGTTCGTCAGTATATTCAAAGATTGATTTGCGATCCGGCTATCATCAACTGAGGGTAAGAGATGAAGATATCCCCTAAGACTGCATTTAGAACCAGGTATGGCCATTATGAATTTATAGTCATGCCTTTTGGTTTAACGAATGCACCAGCAGTATTTATGGGACTGATGAATAGGGTATTTCAAAAGTATCTAGATGATTTCATGATCATATTTATCGATGATATTTTGATTTACTCGAAGAATTTATGTGATCATGCTGACCACTTGAGAACAGTTTTGAAGACGTTGAGAGAAGAGAAACTGTATGCGATATTATCCAAATGTGAGTTTTGGTTGAAACAGGTGGTATTTTTGGGACATATTATATCAGGAGATGGTATTTCAGTTGATCCAAGCAAAGTAGAAGCAGTGACTAGTTGGCAGAGACCGACATATGTGCCAAAAATCAGAAGTTTTATGGGTTTGGCAGGATATTATCATTGATTTATCCGAGATTTCTCGTCTATTGCAAAACCTATTACACAGCTTACACAAAAGAATGCACCGTTTGTGTGGTCTGAAGCATGTGAAATCAGTTTTCTTGAGCTGAAGAAGAGGTTGACTACAGCACCAGTCTTGACAATCCCTTCAGGTACTGGTGATTTTGTTATTTATTTTGATGCTTCTCACCAAGGTTTGGGATGTATTTTGATGCAGAAAGGACATGTGGTCGCTTATGCCTCACGACAACTGAAACCACATGAAGTCAGATATCCAATTCATGATCTTGAATTGGCAGCTATCGTTTTTGCATTAAAAATATGGCGACATTATCTGTATGGTGAAAAGTTCGAAATCTTTTCTGATCACAAGAGTTTGAAGTATCTGTTCTCACAGTCGGAACTGAATATGAGACAACGAAGATGGATCGATTTATTGAAATATTTCGACTGTGAAATCAAATATTATCTAGGGAAGTCGAATGCAGCAGCTGATGCCCTAAGTAGGAAGGTATGTGCCTTATCCTTATCTACTATAAGTGTATCTAGTTTGATTGAAGATTGCTGTATATCTGGATATATATTTGAGACAGATAGAAGACCGATGAGAATTTGTGCAATCTGTGTTGAGACTGAATTGTTGATTAGAATCAATGAAGCACAGAAATCTGATTTGAGTGTACAGAATTCGATTGAAATGATCAGATCAGGACATCAGTCTGAGTACAAGGTTAATAATGATGATATTCTGTATGTGAATAACCGAGTCGTTGTTCCCGATATTTCAGATTTGAGACAGAATATTTTGAAGAAAGCACATTGTAGTCGATTCAGTATTCATCCTAGAGGTAGAAAAATGTACAACGATTTGAAGAATCGGTACTGGTGGAAACAAATGAAGTCTGATATGACTGAATTTGTATCAAAATGCTTGAACTGCCAATAGGTGAAGGCTGAGAGGAAGAAACCAGGTGGCTTATTACAGAGTTTATCTATTTCTAAATGGAAATGGGATCACATTTCCATGGATTTTGTAACAAATTTACCGCGATCATCCCGAGGTTGCGATGCTATTTGGGAGATCATAGACAGACTGACGAAATCTGCATGCTTTATTCCTTATCGAATGACTTATCGTCATGATCAAATGACAGATCTCTATATTCGAGAAGTGGTAAGACTACACGGTGTGCCAAAGTCGATTGTATCTGATAGAGATCCTAGATTTACTTCGCACTTTTGGTATAGCCTACAGGAAGCTCTAGGTACACGCTTACATTTGAGTACTGCTTATCATCCTCAAACTGATGGACAATCTGAACGAACTATTCAGACTCTTGAGGATATGCTTAGAGCTGTGATACTTGATTTTGGTGTTACATGGCAAGATTCTATACCACTTGTGGAATTCTCTTATAACAACAGTTATCAGACGAGTATAGAGATGGCTCCATTTGAAGCATTGTATGGGAAGAAGTGTCGATCGCCATTGTATTGGGATGATGTGTCAGAGGTGCCTGAGTTAGGTCCGGATATGATCAGACAAATGACTCAGAAGGTGAAGTTGATTGAGCAGCGAATGAGAACAGCGCAGCACAGACATACTAGATATGCGAATGTGCGACGACGCCCGTTATCTTTTGAATAGGGAGATAGGATATTCTTGAAGATTTCACCGTTCAGGGGCACAGTCAGATTTGGTAAACGAGGAAAGTTATCTCCGCGATATATTGGGTCGTATTAGATACTTGAGAAGATAGGTAATCTTGCTTATCGACTCGCATTACCTATGTCTTTATCTGGAATACATGATGTCTTTCATGTCTCGATGCTTCGAAAGTATATATCTGATGACGCTCATATCTTGCAACCTGATGAAGCTGAGTTAGATGAAACTCTTAGCTATTTTGAACAGCCAATTCAGGTACTCGATAGAAAGGAAAAGCAACTCCGAACAAAGACCATTCCATTGGTGAAGATTCAATGGAGTCGGCACGGAGTTAAAGAAGTGATGTGGAAAGTTGAAGAAGACATGAGACAGAGATTTCCTTATCTATTCCATTGATGTGAGTTATTATTCAGTTTTCTGTTATTCTTTCTTCTTATGAGTATACAGATTGCATATCTATATTGCTTATGAATTTGAGGACGAACTCATGTCTTAGTGGGGGAGAAATGTAAGGCCCGGGATTATTTAATTTAATCCGAGATTATTTAATTTTGATCCGAGTATATTTAATTTGGGAATATTTAGAGTTTCGATTTAAATTCTAATATTCTTAAATTATTTAGGATTGAAATTGAATTAAAATAAGGGTCAAGGACTGAATTGCAATTATTGAAGAATTGAGGGCTAAAATGCAATTTGGCTGAAGTTATCTGATTTTAAATGTAATACTCAGCATGTCAATGTGTAGTTCCATTGTGAATTCAGAAATAAGAACAGAGGAGCCGAGATCCTTTCTTTTCTTTTGATTTCATAAATTTCAAATCGTCGTATCTTTTGATTCGGTTATCCGATTTCGATTCCGTAAAGTGTTCTGGAATCCATGCAACAAAGGCTTCGATTTGACGTAAGTCTTCATGTATTTCATCATGTTTTGAGAATCAAGATATGGCAGAGATCAGTACGTTTGCATATAATTATGTTCTTGAGGTGTTGTATCGTTTATTTTCAAACCGAATCGACGAACGACTATCGATTGTGTTCTTATGATTTCCAGCTTATGATTCGAGTTATATATATAACGCCTCACTGTATCAAGACGGGTCTTTTCAGCGTGCTTATGTCCTCACTCACACGCACCCTGATAAACTTCCCAGGGGTTCACCCATCCTATAATTGCTCCAAAGTTAAGCACGGCAAGGAGACCGAGATAACTCCGATCCCACATTGCCCCTCTGTGGCAAGGAGACCGAGATTACTCCCGATCCCACATTTCCCTCTGTGGCAAGGATAAACAAGATGTCTCTTGCTCCCTACCTAAACCTCTATAACCTCTTGGTGAGTAGACCGAGGCATCCCCCGGCCTAGCAACACCCCTCTTTGTCACAAACAAATCACTTCATTCAAAAACATTTACTTTCTTTTCCTTTTCATTCATTAAGACTCGACTCACCCCTCTTTATAGCATGCAAAACAAGAAAACTTCCTTTCACTTTATGAAACTCAAGAACATGTCATATGCACACGAATAGGCAACCTTTAAGACATGAGACTCAACTCAAAAATGTGGGTGTAAGGTGGATGAGTTATATGTTGAGGTGATTGAGGGGCAGGATCCACTGGGTTGAGGCCACTGGTAGTGCGAAGCCCAATGACCGTCGCTGTTGAATGTTTAAGTTTTCCGCGTATTAACTCTGATGTGTAGTAATGATTATGAGAATTGTAGTTTTTAGCCAGGATGTGTTTTCCCTGTGCTTGTTGAAGTTTATTTCTTAGCGCACCTTATTTTGTAACCGGGAGATGGTTACTTGTCTTTGCATGTTTACGATTAGCGCACCTTATTTTGTAATCGGGAGGTGGTTACTTGTCCTTGCATGTTTATGCTTAGCGCTCTTTATTTTGTAACCGGGAGGTGGTTACTTGCCTTTGCATGTTTTTGATTATCGCACTTTATTTTGTAACCGGGAGATGGTTACTTGTCTTTGCATGTTTATGATTCGCACACTTGAGATTATGTTGAAGGTTATTTCTTAGTTTACTTTATGTTGTAACCCGGAAGTGGTTACTTAGTCTTTGAACGTTTATGATTATTGCATTTGAGACTTTCAGTCATCGTTTCTTTCCTTTATTTGAAATGCTGACTGGGTCAAGGTGGCTTGTTTACTTTTCAAACGAATCATGGCAATTTTTTTTTTAAAATCAGTATTTTCTTTATTATTTAATTTAAGCTTAGAGGTTAGGGTCGTTTCAATATAACTGCTGATATATGGGATTATGATGATACTTTGCTGGTTTTTATAAGTTATATGCTGATATGAGTTGGGAAATGGTTTCGATATTTCGTCGGTTACCGATTTTCAATCGCTACATCGCCGGTTTAGGTTTTGAGATTGTTTTGGTAGCCGATGATTGAGCTGAGATGTTAAGTGATATGTTATTGATGTTGTAGCAATGTTATTTTCAGTTTCAGAGTTTATTCGGAGACTATTGACTCAAGAACCTCAACTTCAAGTTGAAGGAAGAAGTGACGAAGGTTTGAAGTGGTTTTGATTGACGATTCTTGATGATTTTGGATTGATTCTGAAATGATAGACTTGAACGAAGTTTAATATGTGTCTTTTGATATTGTGTTTTAGATTTGAAGCATTTCTAAGTGAGAAATACGAAGGTATAAGACGACATCGCGAGTCAGGGCTTTGAAACTCGGGAATGACGTTTCTTGAGTTGTCCCGCAAAAATCACATACTTGATTATCTTTTGATTTGTTTTTGATGTTGTCGATCCATCTTAGGTAGTGGATCTTTGAGTTTGAGTCGTTATGATTACGATATGATATGTTATTGAATTGATTCTATGCCAAGGTCTGAGGCGGCCTTATTTTCGAGTCAAGAATGACTACGATAGATGGATATCCATGTCAAGATCGTTTACGAATCTTGATGGCAAACGATGTTATATGAATCAATTCTTAATCGATATATGCGTTATTTACTCTATTGTTGAGTCAGTTATGAATAGAGTAGATATGATTTACTTAACGCTTTATATATGTCGATTATACTAGGAATGATTTCTTACCGGAGTTTATCCGGTTGTTGCTTTGTTTTGTATGTGTGCATGGCAACAGAGGGGGCAGGAGCTAGTCAACGACAACATTGATAGCTCGGGAGAGAGATTGAGCAAGTGAGGACTCAGGTTGTAGCTGAAGGACTAGGCCTTTGAATGTATCAAACTTAGTATACAATTAGAAACTTGAAGCACACTTTTGAGACTTTGTGTAGTCTATGGTTTATTGCCTTTGATATTATTAGTTTGATGTAATAAAGGCATGGATTTGTGCTTGATGTTTAGTATTATCATTCTATGCATGTTCTTTGATATATTCAACCATGTTTTGTATTGTTTTGAGATGATTTAGATTGAATGCTCAAGTTTTGACAGCACAAAACTTTTCTGCAGATTTTCTGGGCAGAGTGGCCGCTCGATCGGCAGGATTTCACCGATCGAGCGAGGCCTGTTTTTCTTGAACAAAAACTTCAATTTTCTTGCTCTCTCGATCGGTAAGATTTGACCGATCGAGCGAGGCCATGATTTGCTTAGACCCAAGAGATGAGAACCCTTGCCCGCTCGATCGGTAGAATTTTACCGATCGAGCGAGGTGCAAGATTTTTAAAAAAAAAAAATTTACTTGTTTTTAGTATTCTTTTTACTACATGATTAATTGTTTATTAATCGTTAATTGCCCTAAGACAAGATTAGCAACCCGAGGTTCCCACAATTTCGGTACTGGTTATACCAAGATGAAAGCGTCGAAAGAATTTTAGTCGATGTACTGAATTAGTATAGAACTAACCTAGAATTGACAGATATGTCAGTGGTTAGAATATACAGAAATATTCAGAAGAAATATTCTTCTGCGAAATGAAACGAGTTCTATAGAGAGGGATGTCTAGTACGAACATTTTATGACAACTCATATAGAAAAGCACTACTTGAACTAAAGAATTCCAAAAACAGCAGAATATGAATTAGCAACGAATTATTCTAGTACCAAAGTGATTATTAATTCTATGACAATAAGTTAAGTCGAAAAGATAATATTCGACTATTGTCAAAAGAGAATTAATAGCTAAACTCATGTCAATAGAGAATAAGAAAAATCAGTTACAGTTGAGCTTTCTCTTCAGTTTTGCTGAAGCTATTACATCATAGAAATCATGATTCTTGAATTTCTTGCTATCGATTCTGAGGTATTTGTATTCGACCTCGATCGAGTTTGATTGACTCTTATTCCTTTGCTAGAGTCTGATTTGATTTACTCGCTTTAAGTTTTGATATGCAAGTGAGTTGTTTTCACTGTGCAGATTTTGTCATTTAGAATATTTGATTTTGGGTGACCTTGACTTGAGCGAGTTCCTTTGATTTGAAATTTGAGAATTATTGATTATTTGATGTGTTTATTTAGTGTATCTTGAAGTATTTGGCTCGTAACTGATAGAAATTCAAAGTCAGACCATCAGCAAGAATTATGGGTTTTAGATAATTGCTTGATTGATTGAGTACAGATCTATACTTGTTGTATGTTTGTGCTTGAGTTTCTAGACAGACGCTCAAACAATCAGAATTATTGCAATCCAAGCTAAAATCGATTGGTTTGGAAAAATAAAAGCAACATTGATATTAGATCAAACAATAAAAATGTCGATTGAGAACGCTAGATTAAGATATAAGACAAGACAAAAAATTAGAACAGATGAATTTTGCGGGGAATAATCGTTTGAGGATGCCAGATATTCTAGATATGGAATATCAGATTCTGAAAGAGACATATGACAACAGATTGAATATCCATTCAATTGTTTACACATGTATGACTTACATGTAGTCATTACTTGGAAATCAGTATTGGTGAAAGAAATGAAAACAAATACGACAGAATTGACATTACCAATACTAAAATTCCAGTAAAAGAAGCAGAAAAAAAGAACCCAAGTAGTGTCTGTAACAGATTAGTTACATAAGAGCTGAAAGAAGATCAACTTTTCAAAAGATTTTAGTTTGAATCTACTCAAATCGTCATGTTTTTGCGATTTAGATTGTAGTAGTTTTTGACAGATTCAAGAATATGTTGTATTAGACATGATACAAACATAAAAAGATACTTGTTATGAATTTAGCAAGATGATCAGATTACAAGAATTATTGAAATCTATTGTCGAGATAGAGACTTTAGATTTGTTTTCTAGATTATGGCATTGATTGTCAGATATTCTGAGTGTTTGGTTGTATGAGATTTCATTATACCATCCTTCGATTAGTGGATTATCAGATGTGATTTTCCAGATTTCCAAGGATATGCTCAGAATTATAGTACTAGATTCGGTACTAATTGATTGATTATGTGCCATTTGATTACCAAAATTCCTGTGGCAACTACCTGATAGATATAGAGACAGTACTTTGATTTTAGATGATAATAAAAGCAGAATTGTCTTTATATTGACACGATATTTTAGAAGTAGTAGCTATCAGACCAGATATGAGTCAAAAAAAGATAGAGAATATGAAGATTGATCCGAACAGAATAAGAATAAAGAAGAATCAACAGAGGTATCAAACCAATAATAGATACAGATTATGATGTGTGAATAGAGTAATCAGCAAGAAAGTTTGATTCAGAGCATCATTAGGTTCAGAAAGAGATTTCAGAAGCTATGAGTATTTGATCTAGCTTATTGATTAATACTCAATCTCGAATTGTCAGACAGATGACTTGTTATTCATATGCATTGGCTGAAGAATATCAGCTAGAATATGTATGTGCATTCAATTCAGATAAAACCGAAGCAGATGAGATTTTAAGAGAAGCCGACTAACTTATGCAGAGTTAGATCACAAGAAAGAGCAACTGAGAGATAAGTTGACTCCGTGATTAGATGTTAATGAGAATAGATATGATTGCAGAAGCGATCATAAAGAAGAATAAGATAATATAGAAGAGAAGATATCAGAATAGATATCTAAAGCTCGGAGAATTGAAGTAAGTACTACTTCAGTCAGCTATACATCTTACGAGATTCAGTAAGCAGATCGAATGCGATTTCGAGGACGAAATCATTCCTTAGAGGGGAGGAATTATAAGACCCGAAAATATTAAGTTCTTAATTACGGGATTTGAGAGTTAAATTCCGAATAGGAGAAAATATTACTTTGAAGAATTTGAGAAATTAGAAATTGGATTTCGAGTCGAAAATATTTAATTTGAGGATTTTTGGATTGTAAGATTTTAATATCCAAAATTCTTAAATTAAAAGATTAAAATTATTTGAATTGATATTTATGGAATTTAAGATGTGAATTTCAAGATTAGAAATATCAAGGATTTAATTTTAGAATGAAATCCGAGCAAGGACCCGTTTGTATATATTGAGAATTTCAAGGACTAAAATGCGATAAGGTCCGATATTATTTAATTTTAATCTAAGAATATTTAATTTGAGAATATTTAGATTTTAGAATTAAATTCTAATATTTTTAATTATTTAGGATTTAAATTGAATTAAATCGCTTGTCCGAGGACTAGTTTGCAATTATGCAAAAGTGTAGGGGCCAAAGTGCAATTTCATTGGCAAGTGGATGACACATATGTTATATAGTGCATTGCATGTGTATTTCATTCAGAATGGAATCATAAAATCGAGAGCAAGGTTGGAATAATTGTTCTGAGGTAAATTTCACATTTCAAGTCCCGATTAAATTCAATCCGCCCTGTAGAATTTCCGATTGATCGTATATTTGCGATCACGGCTTCGAATGCTACATTTTGACGTAAATTTTATGAAGTTCTACCATGTTTGAATTTTAATATGTTGTTAGAATTAATATTTGATTATATAAACATGTTCTAGTATATACGAGGATAGCATATCTAAGACGAATTGAGAAAAGATCGTTGTTTGAGCCTGTTTATGAATTTTGGAAGATTATTTGCAATTCTGAAATTTAGTGGCTGCATATTTCGAAATTCAGCTGAAGAATGGAATATGTTATTATGTTGAGATAATAGTATTGGTGATGTTTATGCTTTCGGAATTACCAACTTCGAACTGTTACGCCTCCGGTATGCAATTAAATCCGATTCCAGCTATAGATTGAACTTATCAATGAATAGCAGATTTGAGAATGATATTAAGCATATTGTACACTTCATTTCAGTTGGACATTGAAGTTATTGAAATCGAATCGAGGAGTTTGAGCCGTTTGAACAATCAAAGTTGAATCAAGAATTCGATCAACTACCAACGTCGATGAGCAAGCGTGAAATGAATAGAAGTTAGATATGTCATCAAATTTGATGCTAGAAAGTTTGAATATGTCAAAGCTATGATCGAAAGGTATGATTCGACATTATCCTCGCCAGGTAGAACAACTCGAGAACGTGGTGGTTTTCGAGTTTTCCTAAAATCACATACTTAATTGTTTATATGTTTTCATATGAATTGTTGTTTGTTATTGCTTGGCTTGATTAAATGATTTGAGTGTTCAAGATGTTTTAAAGTATTAATGCATACAGACTATGTTGCATTCATCTTGAACCCTACCTTCAAAAGCACAGAGGGCTGATTGGCCTAGAGTGCATATGACGTTTTGAGGGCTGTAGTTGAGTGGCACGGAATGTAGATTTATTTCCAGAGCTAGAAGACTCGCTATAGATGCACCAAAGTCAGGGGAATTGAGATATTTAACGCCACCTCGATTGGGTAAGTTGGTGGTCGGTTAAAGATTTTATTTCCCTGGGATCCCAAGAACTAATATTTATTGGTATCAGATTTGATAGCCTATTCCTTGTAACATGCATTGCATTTATGCATTAACCTAGAGATTTCTATGGTTTAGAATATGCAATTATAAATGTTAGAATGTTGTGATATGTCATTCTAGATATGAATGTATTGATATGCTTGATATGATATTGCTTTAGATGAATAGTTATGCTTTAAGGATTTAAGAATGGAGTATATTTCTATGATTACATGTTGTTACATGTTTTGATGATTTAGAATTCTTATAGAATATAGATTCAATATGCTTATATGGTGTATATGCATGTCTTTCATTCTGAGATTTATTCACACCGGAGTTATCCGGCTGTTGCTTTGTTTGTATGTGTGCATTGCATCAGGTTTGGGGCATGAGCGAGTCAGAAGTGGCTTGGATAGCTCAAGATTGAGAAAGATTAGCATGTGGTGACTTCGGACAAAGAATAGATTGCTGTCAAATGCATGTTAGAATGTGTTGGTTTAGTTTGAGCTTTGAAAACTTTTAATTGAGTTTATTGTATTGCACCTTAGAAACATGGATGCGATTATTATTATGTCTAGATATGCATGTGTTTGTGCTTGGGACATGTTGAGATTATGTATGCAATTTTTCAGATTTGAAATAGCCCTAGCAACTTTGATCTTTGTTGTAGCCTTTGGTAATTTTTGTAAATTTATGTACCGACCCTTCTTGGTAGAATGAGTATAACTTTTTACTGAAATTTCGATTAGGGTGCAGTTGGAAGCATTGGAAAGCTAAGACAAAGATCTACAACTGTTATGTTTATCATTTTTGCATATTCTGTCCGAAACCCATGCGCGGGCACGCCTGAAGAGGGGCGCGGGGGCGCATGGGGTTCTGAAAAAAAAATTAATAATTTGTTCTTTCTGCGACGTGATTTTGCATCGCCAAATGTATAGTTTTGCGTCGCCAAATGTTCTGGTTAATTTTATTCAGATTGAATTATTATTGTTTAATTAATGATGCTTATTCATTAATTACCCCTTAAGATAAGATTAAAACCCGAGGTCCCCACAAGATGCTTCAAAGACTCATGATCCGTATGACTCACGTATTCTTTTGGCCTCAAATAATGCTGCCAAGCACTCGAACCAAGGCATAGAATTCCTTGTCGTAGGTAGGATAATTCAACGCTGCTTCACTTAGCTTTTCACTGAAGTATGCAATTGGTCATCCACCTTGCATCAAAACACCGCCAATTCATACACCTGACGCATCACATTCAATTTCAAAAGTATTAGAAAAATCAGGTAATACAAGTAAAGGAGCATTAATTAATTTTTGCTTAATAATATCCAAAGACTTCTCTTGCTCCTCTACCCAATGGAATGGAACGTTCTTCTTAATCACCGCAGTCATAGGAGCCGCCAAATTGCTGAAATCCTTCACAAATCTCCTATAGAAACTTGCAAGACCATGAAAACTCTGAATTTGACCAATAGAAGTAGGCGTTGACCAATCTCGAATTGCACTTACCTTGTCCTCATCAACTTTGACACCTTGAGCACTCACAACAAAACCAAAAAACACGAGTTCGTTTGTACAAAACACACACTTTTTCAAGTTAGCATACAAATGTTTATCTTTTAGTGTGATTAGCACAATTCTAAAGGGTTCAACATGCTCATTCAAATTTTTGTTATACACCAAGATATCATCAAAATATACCACAATAAATTTTCCAATATAAACACGTAAAACATGATTCATCAACCTCATAAAAGTACTAGGTGCATTAGTTAACCCAAATGGCATAAGCAACCACTCATACAACCCATACTTGGTTTTGAAAGCCGTTTTCCATTCATCGCCTTCTCTCATCCGAATTTGATGATATCCACTTTTAAGATCAATTTTGCTAAAAATGCTAGAACCATGCAATTCATCCAACATATCATCTAGTCTAGGAATAGGATGCCTATACTTGATGGTAATATTGTTAATGGCTCTACAATCAACACACATTCTCCATGAACCGTCTTTCTTAGGAACCAACAAAACAGGTACAACACAAGGAGACATAGATCACGCACAAATCCCTTATCAAGAAGTTCACTTACCTGCCTTTGTAGCTCTTTTGTTTCCTCCGGGTTACTCCTATAAGCTAGACGATTCGGCAATGCACTTCCAGGCACAAGATCAATTTGATGCTCAATTCCCCTCAAAGGTGGTAATCCTTGAGGTAGATCCTCCGAAAATAATTCTTCAAATTCCTGCAAGAGAGAAACAACACTGCTCGGAAGATTTTTGGCTATATCACTTGTGTTAAGGAGAATATCCTTATAGAAAATCAACACAAGTGGAGTAGGCACATGTAAAATCTCTCACAACTTACCCTTTTGGGCCATATATATTTTTTTATCGGCCTCTTTTCTCTCAATTTTTTTCTCATCTTTTTTTCTTTCATTCTTTTTTTTTCTAAGGCCACCTCACTTTTTTGTTCACTCTTTTTTTCGGCCTCTTCTCTCTTTTTCGTTTTCAAATGATCCTCCAATACTTGCTTTGGAGTCATAGAAAACAATACAACAGACTCTTTTTTCATAGTAAAAGAATAACGATTTTTAAAACCGTCATGTATCACCTTCCTATCAAATTGCCATGGCCTACCCAACAAGATATGACAAGCTTGCATAGGAACGAAATCACACAACACTTCATCCTCGTACTTACCAATGGAAAAAGGCGCCACTACTTGCCTAGTCACCCTCACCTCCGAACTATCATTAAACCACTGCAATCTATATGGTTGAGGATGCTTTAGTGTAGGCAAACTCAATTTTTCAACAAGCTCACTACTCGCCACATTAGTACAACTACCCCCATCAATGATGACACTACACACTTTGTTTTTCACAAAGCATCTAGTATGAAACAAATTTTCCCTTTGATTTTCTTCCTCCTCCTTTTGTTGCACATTCAACACTCTCCTAGTCACCAACAACTCTCCTACCACAGCATCATATCCCTCATCATCGGTATCCTCCAACGCAGACATACTATCATAATTCTCCTCCTCACTCTCCGACTCAAACTCACCACAAGCATTCATATCATAATTTTCTTATTTGGACACTAACTAGCAATATGACCAACACCTTGACATCTAAAGCATTTGATATATCTAGAATGGTTAATAGGAGTTTCAGATTTACCTTACACTCCTTGCTTTGGTGTTTCTTGCTTGGTGTCGAATTTTGGCTTGGGCACCGGCTTGACATGCTCTCGTTTGCCAACGTTTGGACGCCAAGGAGTAGAAGAACTTTCAACAGTAGAATTTTGACCCAAGCCCCTTCTTTTGAGTTGTTCTTCCACTTTCATGGCAATTTGCATGTAGCGACCCGCCCCGGATCCACTACCTAATCAGAGTTAAGAGCATAATTAAGCATGCATTAAATCAAATTGCTGCGGAAGACTAAATACAAGTAGACCGGCAGAATACAACCGGCTAATCAAACTCTATTTATACAACCCAATCGAATTACTTTAAATAAAACCTACAGCTAATCCTGTTGTCTTCAAGGTCACTGGCTACTCCAGGCTCCTGGTGCTCAATCCTGCACCTATACCTGCCCCATCGAATAGGGTATCCAGATACACAGAAAATACTGGACGTGAGCTCTAAGCTCAATACGAAATCACGGATAAACATACAAATATGATGCATTCAAATGACCGGGTATCCATATCTGGGATAACTGTATACAAACTGCTCAAACTGGCGCCTGGGATATAAGCTCGTCACATCGGGGTAGCTAACCACTGTGTGCGACCACTCATTCCCGAATCCCGGACACGGACCGCGGAGTCCTCGAGGTATCAGTACCTAAGGGTACTCGATATCAAACGTCCTAACATGGCTGAGCAACCCTAACTGGCTCATCTCGAAAGATATACAGGTGTACAGGCACAAGATGATATGCACATGCTGCATAACAATAATAACATGCAAACACATAAATGCAACATATAAGCATGCATATCCGCTGGCAATCTCATTCAGTACTTACGTACCTTTCTAAGGCAGTCCTAGTAGTCCCACTCTAGGTTCCAAGCCTATCATCAAGTCTACAATGCAAATACCCATGCATCATTCAATAAGCTCTAAAAGTCTTAACTAAGCTACTACATACTCCTAAATAATTTAAGGAGACCATAGCTATACCTGCATCCGTCGTCAGCCCACTGATGGCGACTATCCCGCAACTAGGGCACTCCCCTGCTGCGAATCCACAGCCTCGAACACGGCTCTACAACACGAGCACTGCTCCGCTACTATGTCAGACACTGTCTGACTATACTAAAACCAATACCCTACTCCAACTCTAAAATAAGAGTACCCAAAGCCCTAAAATAGGACCACGAGGGCGAAGGAGAGAATTCGGAATTGGCATGAAATGAATGCCTCGGACCTTATATTTATAGGCATCGATCGGAACCTCCGATCCTCGATCGGAACTTCCGATCCTGCCATCGGAGCTTCCGAACATCCTTATCTGCCACATGTCAAAATCTCACTGGTTGACTTCTGATAGGGCGATCGGAGCTTCCGATCCCGATCGGAGTTTCCGATCCTGCCATACGTCATGCATGATGTAATATCGATCGGAGCTTCCGATCCTGCATCGGAGCTTCCAATCTCACCTTCGGAGCTTCCGATCCTTCAGATACCAAATTGGTTTAATTAACATAATTAATCTCTTAATTACCAATTTCGGTTACGGGGTACTACATTCTCCCCCACTTAAGATATTTCGTCCTCGAAAATAGATCTTAAGTACCGAATGCAATACAAGGTACAGAAACATTCCTTATTCAAATCAAACGTTACAACCGAATACAACTCACAACTGAAATCAAAACAACTCAGAACGGTCTTCACGCATCCTTTCTTCAAGCTCCCAAGTAGCTTTCTCAGTGCCTCGGCGCTGCCACTGAACTAAAACCAAAGGAATGACTTTGTTCCGTAAAACCTTATCCTTATAACCCAGGATACGAATAGGTTTCTCAGAATAGGTAAAATCCTTGCTCACTTGAACCTCAGACCGCTGCATAATATGAGACTCATCCGCCACATACCGTCGCAAAATTGATACGTGGAACACGTCGTGAATACTGGAAAGATGCGGTGGCAAAGCTAGTCGATAAGCAAAATTGCCAATGTTCTTCAAGATCTCAAACGGACCGATAAACCTGGAAGACAACTTGCCTTTAAGACTAAATCTGAGAATCTTACGAAAAAGTGACATTCTCAGAAATACTGTCTCCCCTACATCTTTCTAGAAGAATGGAGTATGACAAATCGCCCGTACAACGCCTCAACAGGTGTCCTCCCAATGCTATGATGGTACCTATTGTTGTACGTGAACTTAATCAATGACAACGGATCTGGCTAAACTGAACCAAA
This sequence comes from Henckelia pumila, assembly GCF_033568475.1. Lineage (NCBI taxonomy): Eukaryota > Viridiplantae > Streptophyta > Magnoliopsida > Lamiales > Gesneriaceae > Henckelia > Henckelia pumila. The sequence continues at coordinate 166,520,220 of NC_133123.1, forward strand.
AATCCATAGCACACACCCAAAACATGTCCTCCAAGGTATGGATAGCGCTCTCCATCTGACCAT